>NC_051254.2:33386032-33729762 GCF_015237465.2 Chelonia mydas | reverse complement strand
CTCTCTGCCACTTGGCACCAAAGGGATTCCTGGGTCACAGTCCCCTGTTCTTGTGTTATGAGACAGGGAGAACAGAAGGGCCTAATCTACCGCCTCTAGACCCTTAATTATTTTATACACTTAAGTCTCCTCTGACCCATTGGTCCTCTGACCCAGATGTTAGTGATTTGAGATTCACCACTTCTTGTGCTACATCCCCCTCTTCTGAAGCTGGCCTGCGCCGACATCTACCTGAACAAGGTGCAGATATTTGTGGTGGTCGTGTTGGTGGTCGTGGACCCTGGCCTGCTGATCCTTGTGTCTTATGCCCACATCATCCTCAAGATGTCTTCTGCTGAGGGAAGGTGCAAAGCCTTCTCCACCTACTCCTCACACCTCATGGTGGTGACTGTATTCTATGGATCCGTGAGTGTTATCAATTTCTGACCCAAGTCAAGTTATGAAGGGGGCAGAGACAGGCCATTCGGCCTGGTGTACATTGTCCTCATGTCCATGCTGAGCCCCCTTATCTACAGCCTGAGGAACAAAGAGGTGCAGGTGGCCTTGAGGAGAATGTTGGGGAGAAAAAAAGTGTGCTACCGTCTAGTATCATTGCTGATGGTACCTTGCGCTGTAGAGCGCTGTGTTCTTTTCACAACTCCCACAATTCGGGCAAGTCATTTTGGGTGAATAGAGTTTCTAGGTGCTACCGTAATAAAACTGACACAACCACTTGACCCTGACTGTGCCTGCTGGGGGTCAACTCCCCATCTCCACCGACCAAGGGCAACACATGCACTCCCCCTAGGCCTATGCAGGCCCCACTGTCACTCTGCAGGTTAGTGATAGACACTCTCCAACCCCCGAGCATCTCCCTGGAGCATCCAGCCCCTTGTCCACTGGACACTTGCAGTAGTCACAGATTGACTGCTCCCAAAGGATCAGTGCAGCCCAGGTTATCAGCTCCACCTCAGAACACCACTCTGCTTAACACACAGCACTTAGATACTTTATAGTTTAAACATAATGTTAATTGAACAAAGCACAGAGATCCAAATAGCAGAAAGTAGAAGTATTGGAAACAAAGGGTTACATACATAACATACATTCTAGAGCCTAGACTTAATTCCCAAGATACTCTTGTGTCTTGTAGAATATTCTCACCCTGGATCCTTGCAACGCTTTACGTCAGGCTGGCTGGGACCCTGCTTTCATTAAACAAATGCGCAGTCAGTTTTTCTCCCAGGTGAAGGACTCAGTGAGTTTCTTTGCACTCCCTGGTACACCAGACCAATCCTTTGATCCTATTCACAAACAGGACAGCCCCTCCACTCTTTGTTTCACCCTGCAGATTTACTTTGTAGATTTGCACTCTCTCAATTTGCATCTGGCTCAGTATGCAAATAGGCCTACACCGAGAGGCGTACATTACACAATGCATGCCTGTCCAGACAGGGAGATATAGGTCTGCTCAGGGAACCCAGAACCATAAGCCACTGTGTCACCCCTCCGCTTTAGCAAGAGTGAGCTTTGCTGGAGGTTAGACTGTGTGTTGCTCCCTCCCACACCCATCTGCCTGCTTCATAGTAAACTCCTCAAGATTCTGCCAATCTTAACCTTGCCTTGCAGGTAGCCATCACTGACCGCCAGTTCCTGAGTTCCCCAAAGACATATCCCTGCAGCGTCTAGTCCCTGTCACTGCACACTCAGAAATTATTGAGTTCACTGATTCCAAAGAGGCAGCGCACACACCAGACTGTTAGTTTAGCTGAAGACTCACACTTCATTTCAAGATCACAGCACTGAATTGGTTTATAGTAAAACTAAGGATAAGTTTATTAACAAAGAACAGAAATTTAAATGATACTAAGCAAGAGAAAAAGATACAGGTCTGGTTACAAACAAACCAAACCAAACCATGCTTTCTAGTGACTAAAACTTAAATCTTAGTAAGTTACAATCTTTGCCTAAGCAGTTTTCTCACTCACATCAAGTTACCAGCATCTTTAGCCCTCCAGGCCAGGGATCCAACTTCCACAGAATCAGAGGGTGCTGTTATCTTTGTCCCCAAATTGAGGGATAACTAGAATGGCTTTTTGCTCCTGCTTGTATTTTCCAACGTACATTGTCTGTCTCACGAGTTAGAAAGATTTCCTTGAAGTGCAGATTCGGACCCTCAGTGTGCTCACTACATTGTTTCCTCCGTCACTTATTAGCTTGATTGCTTTGTTTACCTTACATGGAAATGTCCTTTTATTGTCCTCTCCCTGTAATTAAGCCAATCAGACAGGTAAATCCATATTCCTTTGTCTAGGGCAGACTTGGATTATGTAGCGGCCTCCAAATGCCATTTTAAGAACATATTTCCCGCACATATACATAACTTGCTATACACACAGAACACAATGATATTCGGGACCAGCGTCACCATTTTGCATAGGATACCTAACAGGACACCACTTAGATACACGTGACAACAATAGTGTGTTGGGTGTAGTGAGTGTGTCAGGCCTGTTGCGAGTTACAGTCTAGAGGGCCCTTTGCTGACTCAGGGGCTCTTAAGGTCACAGTTACCCCCTGCTTCGTAGGAACACCTCCGACTACATGACCTGCCTTAAGGCCAAGACCTTAAAGACTTCGTTTTGAGTATGTGTAACCCTTCTGCCTGTCAGAGTTGGCAGCAACAAGGGCCGGGTTCAGTATCTAGGGGTTCCATTCCAATAACACAATGCAAAACCGGCTCGAGCCCCCACCCAGTGACCTGGGACAAATATATACCACCCCCGCTGGGCGCCTCAAGAGGCAATACTTCCCCTCTCGCAAGCACAGAGTCTGAGTGTAACAAAAAGCCTTTTAATAACAGAGAGAAACAATGTGGCATTATGTTGGGGAAACACCACAAACAGGATTCATAACACAGCCCATGAGCAAAAAACCCACCCCAAGCAAATTGGGGCATGTCCTTTTCCTTTAGTTCTTGAGTCCAGCAACCCAAAATCACCCAAAGTCCCAAAAGCCCAATGACCCAAAAGTCTCTGTCCCTGGTCAGGGCAGCCCCAGAGTTCAAAAGTTTATCTATAGAGTTTTACCTCCCAACCTGAGTGGAGATTGGAGGGGGAGGTTAAGGGGCACCTTCCGTGATCCAAAGCTGATGACCCCACCTCTCCATGGGGCTCCGCTCCGCCAGCCGCCCCATGGGCTGCTCTAGGCCTCCAACAAACTGCTCTGCTCCACCAGCCGCTCCGCTCGCCGTCCCGCAAACTGCTCCACCACATATCTTCAGGCTCCCCCACTACTTAACACAACACTCAGTGATTTCAGCTCGTAGCAGGGGAGCCTCAGTGCTGGTGCACCATTAGCCCAAAGTGAATTCAGCTCAGCAGCCTGTAACTAGACTCCTAATGGAATCAAAATTAGCTCTGATATTCCACAGTGGAGAGAGAAGGAAGTGCAATTAGCATGTAAGGCCCTCACCAGGGGCCCATACCACCAAGTATTAATACCTATTCCCAGCCTCTCTCAATTCACAGAGTTTTGGAACCCATGTCCCTTGCCTAGCGAGTGCTACTTAGTTGATGGCGAGTCCCTCCATCATAACAAAAGGCCAAGTGCAGTTCCACTGTCCTTGATTCCCACAATCAGGGTAATAACAATTTATTCTTCCTGCCCCAATAACAGAGACACTGGGGATCCCACAGCAGCCAAAGTGACCATTTGGGCAGCTATGGCCTCATTCTAGGAGGGTGGGTGTGCCTATGCAAATGAGATCAGCCCCTGAAGTTCTTTTCCACAACTTGCCACACCTCACCACCAGATGTCAGGGTGGAGCTCATCCTGACTCTGCTTATATATGGACACACGACTCCTTTAATATTATCCACACCCACATTTCACACCGATTAGGATGCCTAGGGGCTGCCGGCTCTTGGTAGAGACCTCACATGCCACCATTGAGTGAAGAGTTATGCAGATATCCAACTCAGGGTCTTCCCGTAAAACCCTAGGCAACCCCTCTGCCGCTTGGCACCACGGGATTCCTGGGTCACACCTCCCCCACTCTCACTGAGGCAGTAGGGTTAGCCATTGGCTAATCCACATGCGTTGGCTCAGAACCCTCGTGCCTGGACAGTGCTTCTGTCACACATTTTCCTTGCCCTTCATGTGTGCAGTTTCCATACCATGAATGTCTATACTCCAGCGTTGCAGTCTGGAGCTGGTACCTTCTGTTCTGTGAAGCCCTGCCAGTGGAGAATGGTCTATTAGGAATCTGAACTTCCTGTGCCGTAGGTATAGCCTTAGTTGCCCCACAATTGCCTATTTCCTTTTGGTGACTGAGTAATTTTGTTCAGTGATGGGTCAGTTGTTTACTTTAAAAAAAGCAATAGGATGCTTCTTATTGCCCTTGCCTGCTTGCATCAATGCGGCTCCCAGGCCTGTACTTGATGAATCTGTGCAGAGTTCAAACATTTTATCCAAATTTGGACCGGCTAGAGCCAGTGTCACTGACAGAAGTCTTTTCACTTGAGCAAGCCCTCCTGACAGGCTGTAGTCAAAACCACCTTGGCAGGCTGGGTCTTTTTGCAGAGGTCTGTCATCGCAGTCGCAATGTTGCTGAAACCTTCCACGAGTCTTTGGTAATTATTTGGCAAGCCTCTAAAAGACTGAATTTACTTTTTGGTTCAGGGTACAGGCCAGTTAACAATGGAGTCCACTTGTAAGGGTTTCTGGCAAATCTGGCTCCGTCCTGCCAATGGTCTAGATAAGGGAGTCAGGCCCCCTCTGGGATTCACAAAACTGCTGCTGAGCTGCTGTCAAACGCTGTCAGTGCCTAAACTCCCTGGGCTCCTGCTTTTTTGCAGTAAAAGTTCCCAAGGTGCCTCTGGGCATGTGCTCCGCAGCCCAACGCCAACCAGACAGACACCTGAGCCCCAGAGCGATGTACGAGCTGGGAGAAGATAACCAGTCCTCCACCTCATTTGTCTGCAGGGCCCAATTTGGTAAACATGGTCAGAGCTCACCTACCAGATTGGGCCCTTTTAGGCGATCTTATGCAAAGCAAGGATGGCTGGAGTTGGGGGAAGAGGAGGACTTCCCTCATAACTTTTAACCCAGTGGTTAGGCTATGTAGTTGGGGTGTGGCATAACCCTGGTTCAAGTCCCCCTTCTGGCTCAGGGGGAGAAAGGATTTGAACGAGATCTGCCACCTCTCAGGTTTCATAGATTCCAAGGTCAGAAGGGACCATGGTGATCATCTAGTCTGACCTCCTGTGTAACACAGGCAGGAGAACTTCCCCCAAAATAATTCCTAGCAGAACTTTTAGAAAAATATCGAATCTTTATTTATAAATTGTCAGTGAGGGAGAATTCACCATGACTCTTGGTAAATTGGTCCTATGGGTAATCACCCTCACTGTTACAAATTTATGCCTTATTTCCAGTCTGAATTTGTCTAG
The DNA here is from genome assembly GCF_015237465.2 of Chelonia mydas. NCBI lineage: Eukaryota > Metazoa > Chordata > Testudines > Cheloniidae > Chelonia > Chelonia mydas. The sequence goes on along the minus strand of NC_051254.2, from coordinate 33,724,330 downwards.
CTTCAACTTCCAGCCACTGGACTATGTTGTACCTTTCTCTGCAAGATTGAAGAGCCCATTATTAAATATTGGTTCCCCATATAGGTACTCAGACTCTAATGAAGTCACCCCTTCACCTTCTCTTTGTTAAGATAAATCGATTGAGCTCCTTGAGTCTATCACTATAAGGCACTTTTTCTAATCCTTTAATCATTCTTGTGGCTCTTCTCTGAACCTCTTCAATTTATCAACTACTTGTCCACAAGGCATAACATGTTCCACTGCTCCATGAAGCTACTGTCTGTTGTAAAGAAATATAAAAGACAAAAATAAAATCATAATAATTAAAAACATTTCCCAAAGTTCACCAACCGCAGCAGCAATCCTACCCCTAATTCCCCTGCCTTGACCTGTGATCTTGAAGTTCTGTCTAAGACTTTGACTTCTTTTCTGTTTCCCATACACAAAGAGTAAACATATACTTTCCAGCTGAGCCTTTTAAAGCTGTCTAGGGGATTTGGACACACAGTTCCCACTAGTTTTATTGTGAATTGGAAGACTGAATCCCTTAGACAGCTTTGAAAATCTCGGCCTCAATGACTTTTTATTTTATATTAAAGGCAAACAGCAACAGAAGGAATAAAAATAAAGTATCCATGACAGAGAGCACAGTGTGTGTATCGCCTCAGTAATTTTGTTTTAGAAGTGAGCACAAAATGGTAGCTGCCCCCAGGAGACTGCTAGCAATTTAGACCCCAATTCCCCACAATACTTGAGCACATGCTTAACTTGCAGGGCAATCTAGGGTGGCGGAGGATGGGGATGGGGATTGGGATTGTAATGTCCCAAATTGTGCATGAAAAGATGGCGGAGAGGAGAGGTTTATACTGGTTTTATTTCATGCCTTGGATTTCAATATTTCTTAGGATTTAGGCTGTAGTGCATGGTTCTGTGATTATGATTTTATCTGAAATAGAATCTAATCCACTTTCCAAAATATCAAACCCAGTCTGAAGCCCTGGTCTGGATTCTCCAACTAGTCCTTACACTGCTGGCCAAAAGGAGGAAGAAGGTTTTAGAACAAGTCTAGAATTAAGTGGTGCCAATGTATTAACATTTAATTCTGTGTTCTCCTCATTATACGGCAGAGTTTGTTTGGTTCCACTGGATACAAGCCATGGCAGACGCAGAATAGGGAAATCAAATGTCCATCAGAGAATTCATCCTTCTGGGATCCAGGAATACCCAAAAACTGAAGGTTCTTCTCTTCTTGCAGCTTCTAGAAATCTACATTGTGACCACGGCTGGGAACATCCTCGTTGTTGCGCTACTTGTGGGTGATCAGAACCTTCACACCCCCATGTACTTTTTCTGCTTGGACATCTGCTTCACTTTGCCCATCTTGACCAGAATGCTGGCCAGTCTCCTGACTGGGGACAGACCCATTTCTGTTAGCAGCTGCATCATGCAATTTATGCTTTTGATTCTCTGGCAGGTGCTGAATTCTATCTCCTAGCTACAATGTCTTATGATCGGTATTTAGTGATATGTAACCCCTTGCATTATGCAGCCCTTATGAATGGCAGATTCTGCCTCCAGCTAGCAGCTGGTCTTGGATGAGCAGATTTCTGGCTACTTCCATATTAATGGGTATGATGTTAAATTGGTTTTCTATAGACAAATTAAATTACCCTTGATGATTAAATCCCCATGACAAACCTCTCCTGCAGTGACACCCACACACTGGACCGTATAACTTTCACCCTAGCCTTTATATTCACCCTACCCCCATTTCTTCTGACAGTGAGGTCCTACGTCTTCTGGGCATGCCCAATGCTCTGAATTCAGAGTCTCTTTCCATGAAACGCTGTGCAAGTTGCTTCAAGTTCACTGTTTTCCAGACACAGCTAGTGGCAAGCCCATTTGCTGGGCCACTCAAAAAAAAAACAAATGGGAGTGAACTCACAAGAAGGACTTTGTCCTGAACCCTGCATAAGGGGCAGTGCAGACACTGCCCCAGGAGCAGACCAGGAGACAGATTTTGTCCCCGAGAGTCCCTGGCTCTTCCCTTGCCCCAGAGAAGAGGTAACATGAACCAGTTCTAGGCCCCACTGCAATTCACAATGCCCTCGCTCAGCTGCCGCCGAACCCTGTAGGTGTCACTTGGAGTTGGCACCTAAATTTTGGAAGTGACCGTTCCCTATGTACAGATGTTTGTGTCTCTGAGGGTGCGCCCTGCTGCTCCATTCTAGGTGTCTGGATGCCTAAGCCTGAGCGCAATGCGAGAAGATGTACAACTTTGACTGTGGACTCAGTTATACCGGGATAAATGTGGAGAAGCCAATGACTGAAATTCTTGAAGCGCCTAAGGAATTTGGAAGCCCAGTTATGAAAACTGATGGGAATTGAGGCATCCAAATTTTCTAGGGACCTCTGAAAAATCTCAGCCTTCTGCGTACAAAGGATCAGATAATAGAAATTTTTTTTGGAATATCATATATGAAACTTTGGAAATACAGAACAATCACCCACTATCAACCTTGCATTCCTCACCATGTCACTACGGGTTTTGACAAACAAATCATCTATCCAGCTGGTTAGAACATGTTTTTGTTTTTTCCCCCAGGGAAAATTTTGACTTTTTTTGGACAAAAAAATAGATACCCCTCCCAAACCCATCATTTTGTTTTCAACAACCAAATTTTGAAAAAATTCAGCTGAAAACTGAACAATTTTTGGCCCCAAACTGCTGAAAACAAACATTTTCAGACAAAACTGCCACCCTCCAAAAGTTTGGGGGGTTGGCAGCAGGTTCAGTTTTCTGATGAAAAATCAATAATTTGCAAGGGAAGCATATACTTTCCATAAAAAAGATCATTTAATCACACTCCCAATTCTCTGAAAAAAGTTGATGAAAATTTTTTGACCAGCCCTAATAATCTGGTTTGTCTGACTCAGCCATGTCTAGAATGTTCTTCATAATCACATCTTTGCATTACACTAAGGTGTAACAGAGATGGTTGGACAATATTAGTCAAATGAGGTTTGGATTAAAAACAGGGTGGGGTGGAAATCATGAACATTTTAGTGATTTCCCACCCTCATTTTCTGACCAGATCCATAGAATCATAGAATATTAGGGTTGGAAGAGACCTCAAGAGGTCATCTAGTCCAATCCCCTGCTCAAAGCAGGACCAACACCCACTAAGTCATCCCAGCCAGGGCTTTGTCAAGCGGGCTTAAAAACCCCTGAGGATGGAGATTCCACCACCTCCCTAAGTAACCCATTCCAGTGCTTCACCACCCTCCTAGTGAAAAAGTTTTTCCCAATATCCAACCTAAACTTTAGGAGGTTCAACCCTCTAATTTGTCTAGGTCTCCCGCTGTATCCTATCCGTACCCTCCAGTGTATCTACCACTCCTCCCAGTTTAGTGTCATCTGAAAATTTGCTGAGGGTGCAATCCACACCATCCTCCAGGCCATCTAGGCCATGACCATCTCGCCCACCACTACCAAGAGGAAAACTTCCATCTCTGCTAGAGCCACCAGGAAGTAGAGCTGCAACATGCAGCCAGTGAAGGAAATCATGTTGCTCTCTGACAAGAGGTTTTCCAGCATCTTGGGCATTGTAGCAATGGGGCAGCAGATGTCTAACAAGGAGAGGCTGCTGAGGGAGAAGTACATGGGGTTGTGCAGCTTAGCCTCAGTCCCTATGGCTATGAAGATGAGGCCATTGGCAGCAGGGTTATCAAGTAGATCAACAGAAAGGCAACAAAAAGGGATAAGCGAATGGCTGGGCAATTGGAAAGTCCCGTAAGGATGAATTCAGTCACCATCATCCCATTGTCCATTTCTCTGCTTGAAGAGGAGCTCTCCTGCATGGGGTTAAATAAAAGCGATTTCATTATGTGAAATTCTATGCATGGGAATGATGGATGGTCTTAGTGTTAAGGCAAAGGAGTGGGAGACAGAAGATCTAGGTCCTCCTCCACAGGCATGTGCCTACCTGTTTTCCCTAATAATAAACATTCTCAGATTGATAAATTTTGGTTTTTGTTTTTGTTTTTAACCAAATTGAAACATTTCATTTGGGGTAGGTTAGACGTTAAACTCTCTTCCCCTGAGTTGCTTCAGCGATCCATGGGCATTGCAGTGTGGGTGCTTCATGGTCCTGCTTTCCTCTCTGAGCTGGACTCCCTGGCTGGATTACATCTCATCTGATGGACTGCAATGGAGGCATAAACAGGGCAATATCGACTAGGCGTAGAGAGGTTATTTTACCTCTATATTTGGAACTGGTGCATCCGCTGCTGGAATCCTGTGTCCAGTTCTGGTGACCACAATTCATGAAGCATGTTGAGAAATTGGAGAGGGTTCAGAGAATAGACACAAGAATGACCAAGGGAAAACACGCCTTATAGTGATAGACTCAAAGAGCTCAATCTATTTAGCTTAACAAAGAAGGTTAATGGGTGACTTGATTACAGTCTATGAGTACCTACATTGGGAACAAATATTTGATAATGGACTCTTCAACCTAGCAGAGAAAGGTATAACAAGATCCAATGGCTGAAAACTGAAGCTGAAAAATTCAGACTGGAAATAAGGCACACATTTCTAACAGTGAGGGTAATTAACCATTGGAACAAGTAATCAAGCATCATGCTGGATTCTCCATCACTGACATTTTTAAATCAAGATTGGTATTTTTATTAAAAAGATCTGCTCTAATTCAAATAGGAATTATTTCGGGGAAGTTTTATGGCCTGTGTTATACAGGAGGTCAGACTAGAGGATTAGTGGTCCCTTCTGGCCTTCAAATCTATGAATTTTTGAATGGTTCAACCAGAAGGGAGTCCTCAGTGCATCAAGGGAGATGTAGTCCAGCCCAGGAGCCCTGCCCACAGCTCCCACGAAGTATCATGGCTGCTCAGTTGGGTGCATCCAGCTGCCCTGAAATTGAATGTTTTGACTGGATTTGACAAACTGATATTTTCATTTCAAATCATCCTGATCCAGAACAAAATATTTCATTCCAATTTTCCATCAGGAAAAAAATTGAAAATGTTTGGCTGAAACTCCTGTGAAAAATTTTGATTCTGACAAAACTGCATTTTCTGTCAAAAAAACATTTTGATGGAAAATTCCCAAGCAGCTGTCTCTATTTGCTACTCTCCAGTCATATAGTGCAATATAGACTATATATTTTGTTAGCAGCTCAGCCACTTATCAGCTATCTTCACCCTTTCTAACGTGTCATTGATTGACTTCTCTCCCTGCCAGCTTTCTCTCCATTTCTAATTTAAATAATACCCCTACAGATTTTTTTTTTAAAAAACTACTAAGCTAGCAATCTGATCCACCTCTGTTTATGGTAGGGGATTAGCTGGAACAGCTTGATCAGAGCTGTCGCTGTGATAGAAGGATAGGTGTAGTCGCACTTTAAGAGATAAAGGACACCTCATTTCGGCACCGAGTCCTGTCGGTGGTGTCAGTGGAAGTGTGCGGACCAGGCTCACGCACGGGGGGCAGAAACACCTGCAGAGGAGCAGGGTCCCCCAAATCCTGACTGAGGCTGGGGCTGCTGACATCCCCTTCCCGCCTTTGTCTGAGGTGTGTCCCTCTCTGTCTCCCAGCCATTGCCCTGAGCAATGGGGCTGTGAATAAGAGGCATCTCTCCTTCCCCCCACTACCACCCAGGCTAGACAGGAGTAGGGGAGGGGAAGGGAAAGGGGTGGTGGCTTCAAGGAGATAGGGGAATGTGGAGCTGACAATCCCCACCTTCTTAGCCCCCACTCCCGCTTCCATCCATACCCATGATCCCCTTCCAGTGTTTCTCCCCTCCCCCTGGCCTGACACTCCCCACCACCCGGAACACTCTCCCCACCCTCAATCCTCTCCCCTACCACCCATCCCCATTTATCAGCAATTCATAGAGTTTAAGGCCAGAAGGACCATCAGGTCCTCCAGTCTGACTCCTGTGTAGCACAGGACCTTACATTTCACCCGGTTACCCGTGTTTTGAACCCAATCACTCATGTCTGGCTAATACAGCTTCCAGAATGGCAGCCAGGCTGAGTCTGAAGACATCAAGAGATGGAGAATCCCACACTGTCCTGGGGGGTTTTTTCTAATGGTAAATTACCCCCCACTGTTAAAAACATGTGGGCCTTATTTCTACTTTGAATCTGTCTGGCTTCAACTTCCAGCCATTGGTTCTTGTTCTGCCATTCTCGGCAGCCTTCACCGATATTGACTAGCGTTCTTTTTGGTTTAATCAGAATGTCACTCGGTACTAAATCCAACGCCTTGCACAAGTCTAAGTAGATCATGTCTATGCAGTTACCTTTACCAACCAAACTTGTAATCTCAAGGAATGAAATCAGGTTAGTTTGACAGGATCTGTTTTCCATAAAACCAGGTTGACTGGCATTACTTATATTCCTATCCTTTCATTCTTTAGCAATTGAACCCCGTAACAACTTTTTTTTTTGTTACTTAGTGTTTTGCCCAGGATTGATGTCAGGACAACTGGCCTATAGTTACTCAGTCACCCTGCTTGCCTTTTTAGACTATTGGCACAACATTATCTCCCTCATTCCCCCTCCCCTTGCCGCAGCCCCAAACCCATCTCCTATTTCTCCCTCCCACCACATATTCACCCTCATTCTTCACCCTCCCTTATTTCCTAGCTTTGCACCCAAAATAAGGATCTGGAAATGCGAAGAGCAGCTCACCTTAGAGGCAAGGTACGTCAGAAACCCCTTCACCAAATGACCCTGCAACTGGTTTGTCAGTTTACACTTGGTTCCATTGCTCAGCATGGTTGAATTACTAACTGGTTAGTAAAGTTATTCAATTTCCCTCTGTTTAATCAAGCCTAACATACTTGACAATGCTGCTAAAGTAAAATCAGAGGCTGCATGTGCATTCTAGAGCTCTTTGAAATAATGCTGTAAAACCAGAAATTTTGGTTTCAGGGCAGAACTTCCCGAAGGAACCCTTCAGAATGCAGGGACCTTGCCCAGGGCCCATTCTCCGAGAACTGCCAAGGACAACAACTCAAACTCAAACTCATTGTGTGGGTGTAACTTCGGTTCAACGACCATCATGTGTCACCTTCAGCCATCGACTTCCTGGGACAGCAGACTGCCACAAACGTCTGGCTGTCAACAGACCCTTTGTCTTGCTGTCCATGCGTATTTCACTCTCTTGGGCCTTCTTTACTGATGCACTGACCTGGAGTTCCTAACTTAACCCTCAATAGCAGTGATGCTTCCCGGGGGTACCCAGGGCAGTGCAGCACCCCCGTTACCACCTGCGTTGGGTATAAGGAAGTCTCGTCTGTGTCTACTGGGGGTCAGCTTCCCAGCTCCACCGGCCATGGTTAATATAAGCACTCCTTCTAGGCCTATGCAGGCCCTGCTGCCAATCTACTGGTTATCGATAGGCACACTCCAACCCTTGAGCCCTCCGAGCATCTCCATGGAGAGTCCAGCACCTGCTCCACTGGGCACTCAGCATTTCACAGGAAACACCCAGCACCCTGTAGGAGTGGACACTATATGCTTTCTCTGCTTTCTATAATTGACAGATCAGACTTCAGAGTGCTGGTATTTGGAAATCTGCAAAACAAGGGTACCCCAAGCAATAAGGGATCAAAGCAGCCATTCACACAGGGGTCCCAAGAAACTCCATTGTACAGATGAGGAAACTGAGATCCAGAGAGGGAAGTCAGCCAGAAACAAAACAGGGACTAGAAGTCCGGTGTCTCTGTGCCACTATCACAGTACTGACCTTTCTTCTTCACTGTCCCACCTCAGGGCTCCCGTTCTTACAGAGTTATGGGGCCCTGAGACCTGATTCACATCTTACATTACCATTGCACATCGAAGGAGTTAGACTAAAGGAAATATTGAGTATCTGGTGCAATCCACGATAAAGCGGCCTGGTACAAAACACAGCGAGTGCTCATGTAATTACAGACTATCATAATGGAGACACAGAGAATGGCATCTCTCGGCCTTGGTGCCTCATTGATGAGGTGTTTCAGAGCAACCCACAACAGCAGTGATAAATATCAGACTAATCAAACCACAAAGACCTGCATCCCTACGCCAAAACAGCAGAAGTATCTGCCCCAATATTGAGTGCAAGCTATAGCAGCCGCTGACCTCACTAAAAAGCCAGATGGCCAGTGAGAAAAGTGACTCAGACTCATTACAGCAAACCAGCTTATTTCCATTTCACGGGCACTGAACAAACTACGGTAGGACAGTCTGAACTCTTTTGACAGCAGAGAAGTTAGTGACAGCTTTTCCCAGGATCTCTTTGACCTCTCTGTTCCTCAGGCTGTATATGAGGGGGTTGACCATGGAAGTCAGGACTGTGTGGAAAACGGAGAACACTTTGTTCAGGTCTCTCAGTGTATCAGTTTTTGGTAGCATGTAGACAATCATTATGGTCTCATAGAAAATTGACACCACGATAAGATGAGAGGAGCAGGTGGAAAAGGCCCTTTGCCACCCAGTGGTGGAAGGCATTCGCAGGATGTGGTGAGGATACAGATGTATGTTGCCAGCATTCATAGTAATGGTGAGAGAGTGCATATAGCAGCCAGCATGGTAGTGACAAGCTCCATCATACGTGTGTCACTGCAGGAGAGTTTTATTACTGGGATGAAGTCACAGAAGAATGGTCAATTTCATTAGAGCCGCATAAAGTTAATGTCAGCAGCCAGAGAATGACTTATCCAAGTGCCAACTGCTAGCTGGAGGCAGGACCTGCCATTTATAAGGGCTTCATAATGCCGTGGTTTGCATATCGCTAAATACCAATCGTAGGACATCACTGCCAGGAGATAACACTCTGCAACTGCCAGGAAACCAAAGAAATAATATTGTGTGAGGCAGCCGCTAACAGAAATGGTCTTGTCCCCAGTCAGGAGACTGGCCAGCATCTCAACCCTCCTGCCCAGGGTGTAGCAGGTCTCCAAGCAGGACAATTCACCAGGAAGAAGTACATGGGGGCGTGAAGTTGCTGATCAGCCACAACTAGTGCAATGATGAGGACGTTCCCAACCACGGTCACAATGTAGATGGTGAGAAGCAGGAGGAAGAGAAAAAACAATGAGGAGTTCTTGTGGCACCTTAGAGACTAACACATTTATTTGGACATAAACTTTTGTGGGCTAAAACCCACTTCATCAGATGCATGGAGTGGAAAATACAGTAGGAAGAAATATATACAGAGTACATGAAAAGATGGGGGTTGCCTTACAAATTCTAATGGGACAATTCAATTAAAGTGGGCTATTATCAGCAGGAGGAAAAATCACTTTTGTAGTGGTAATCAGGGTGGCCAATTTCAAACAGTTGACAAGAAGGTGTGAATAACAGTGGTGGGGGGGGCAATTTTTCTCCCTCTCCTTGTAACAACCTTTTAAGTACTTGAAAACTGTTTACCCCTCTCAGTCTTCTCTTCTCCAGACTAAACAAACCCAATTTTTTCAATCTTCCTTCATATGTCATGTTTTCTAGACCTTTCATCATTTTTGTTGCTCTTCGCTGGACTTTCTCCAATTTGTCCACATCTTTCCTGAAATGTGGCACCCAGAACTGGACATAATACTCCAGTTGAGGCCTAATCAGTGCAGAGTAGAGCAGAAGAATTACTTCTCATGTCTTGCATACAAACACTTCTGCTAATACATCCCAGAATGATGTTTGATTTTTTTGCAAGTGTTACACTGTTGACTCATTTTTAGCTTGTGATCCACTGTGACCCCCAGACCTCTTTTCGCAGTACTCCTTCCTAGGCAGTCATTTCCCATTGTGTAAGTGTGCAACTGATTGTTCCTTCCTAAGTGGAGTACTTTGCATTTGTTCTTGTTGAATTCCATCCTATTTACTTCAAACCATTTCTCCAGTTTGTCCAGATCATTTTGAATTTTAATCTTATCCTCCAAAGCACTAACAACCCTTCCCAGCTTGGTATCATCCGCAAACTTTATAAGTGTAATCTCTATGCCATTATCTAAATTATTGATGAAGATATCGAACAGAACCCGACCCAGAACCGATCCCTGTGGGACCCCACTCATGATGTCCTTCCAGCATGACTGTGAACCACTGATAACTACTCTCTGGGAATGGTTTTCCAACCAGTTATGCAACCACCTTATAGTAGCTCCATCTAGGTTGTAGTTCCCTAGTTTGTTTATGAGAAGGTCATGAGAGACAGTATCAAAACCCTTATTAAAGTCAAGATATACCACATCTATCACTTTCCCCCATCCACAAGGCTTGTTACCCTGTCAAAGAAAGCTATCAGGTTGGTTTGACACAATTTGTTCTTGACAAATCCATGCTGATTGTTACTTATCACCTTATTATCTTCTAGGTATTTGCAAATTGATTGCTTAATTATTTGCGCCATTATATTTCTGGGTACAGAAATTAAGCTGAATGGTCTGTAACTCCCCAGGTTGTCCTTATTTCCCTTTTTATAGATGGGCACAATATTTGCCCTTTTCCGGTCTTCTGGAATGTCTCCTGTCTTCCATGACTTTTCAAAGATCTTTACTAATGGCTCAGATATCTCCTCAGTCAGCTCCTTGAGTATTCTAGGATGCATTTCATCAGGCCCTTGTGATTTGAAGACATCTAACTTGTCTAAGGAGTTTTTGACTTGTTCTTTCCCTATTTTACCCTCTGATCCTACCTCATTTTCACTGGCATTCACCATATTAGACGTCCAATCAGCACCAACCTTCTTGGTGAAAACCGAAACAAAGCAGTTATTAAGCACCTCTGCCATTTCCTCATTTTCTGTTATTGTTTTTCCCCCTCTCACATAGTAATGGGCCTACCCTGTCCACCTTCCTCTTGCTTCTAATGTATTTGTAGTATGTTTTCTTGTTACCCTTTATGTCTCTAGCTAGTTTAGTCTAGTTTTGTGCCTTGGCCTTTCTAATTTTGTCCCTATATACTTGTGTTATTTGTTTATATTCATCCTTCGTAATTTGACCGAGTTTCCACTTTTTGTAGGACTCTTGAGTTTTAGATCATTGAAAATCTTCTGGTTAAGCCAGGGTGGTCTCTGGCCATATGTCCTATCTTTCCCATGCAGTGGGATAGTTTGCTCTTATGCCCTTAGTAATCTCTTTGAAAAACTGCTAACTGTCTTCAATTGTTTTTCCCCTTAGACTTGTTTCCCAGGGGATTTTACCTACCAACTCCCTGAGTTTGCTAAAGTCTGCCTTGTGGAAATCCATTGTCTTTATTGTGCTGTTTTCCATCCTACCATTCCTTAGAATCATGAACGCTACCATTTCATGATCACTTCCACCCAAGCTGCCTTCCACTTTCAAATTCTCAACCAGTTCCTCCCTATTCGTCAAAAAGTAAATCTAGAACAGCCTCCCCCTAGCATAGATGCTAACTTCCCCTCTTTCACGTGGGTGCTCAACCCCCCTGTCTGTCCCCCGCCCCCACTCCACCCATTCCATGAGGCCCCGCCCCTGCCCCACCTGTTCCCACCCCTTCCCTGGCCCATTCCAACCCCTTCCCCAAATCCCCATCCCAGCCCTTGAGCACACCACGTTCCCACTCCTCCCCCCTCCCTCTCGGAGCATGCTAATGCTGCCAAACAGCTATTTGGTGGTGGCTGGGCAGGCAACGCTGGGAGGTAGGCAGAGGAGTGGGGATGCGGCACGCTCAGGGAAGGAGGAGGAGGACAGGGCGTAGAGGGTGAGGGAAGCTTGGCCGCCGGTGGGTGCAGACGACCACTAATTTTAATTTCAAAAAGTCTCTTAGTTACTAAGGGTTAGCAGCCTAAGTCTCACTGAAAGTCAACAGGATTTAAGCAAACTTCAGCAGTGACTTATGAACCTAAGTGTTTTTGAAAATGTTACCTGATTGTTGCTCAGATAAAATGCAGGTAGAACAAGTAGCAACTGAATTGCCTTTAGAGTTTGGCACCTAACTCCCTTAGGCTTCTTGGAAAAGTCCAGAGCATGCAAGCATTGAAGCTAGAGACTTGAGATTATAAAGTGCAAACAGTTTCTTCCCGAATCCCTGACAAGTTTCAGGGTCACATGGATCTTCAGTGCCACAGCAATTATACAAATTAGATAATCTTGTACCAGAACTATAGGCCTCTGATTGGTCTCCTGGAGTGTTTGAGAAGCAACCAAATAGTACAGATTCCATCTGGTAGAGAACAGTGTTATACATTGACACTAGCCAATTCATGGTCCGATCTGGGTACAGTAAATATAAACATTTCAGATGTGGGTATTGCAATATATTCTGCAACTCTGCTCCAATTGTCCTTTTTCAGCATGATGTTTTTGACATACTGCCACATCTTGCCCTGAAGGAAATGTTTGTTCCAACCTTTTCAGAAGAATACAGATATGCAATGATTTCTTATCGCAAAACAAGCTAGAAGACTCTTATTCCCAGTCTTATCCTAGCACAATTTTCTCCTTAAACATGTCATAAGATCTCATTCCAATTCATCACCAGTGCGAATAATTTTGTGTCACCAAAGCTTTATTGTTCATAATGCCTAGATGTTGAATATTTGTGGTTGACAATTGTATTTTCGAAAAAGGTTTCTTTTTTGTTTTGTTTTTAAAAAATCTATGGCAAACATATTGCTGATAGGGATGAAATCCCAAAGCTCAACACTTTGAAGAATACATGTTTTATACTGAAAATTGGCTATAATACAGGGATAGACCCGAATCTTCACCTATCATGGATAAAATTATTAATTCCAAGTTTGACTTCTAATCACCTCAGCAATATATTTTTAAATGAAATCACGGATTTAAGAATTATTAGTGTCTCTTTGCCACTCCCTGTGACCCTATGTAGAAATCATTAGGAAGGATACATAAAAGAGCTACCAGCTACTCTCAGCCGGCAGGAGAAGTGGCTCCGTCCCACCCCCTCCACTCCCTGCCAGGGCCCAGCTGCCAGGGAGAGGGGCCAAGCAAGCCAGGAACATGCTGGGGGGCGAGGTGCAGCGTGAGAAGGACATAGGCCCCCGGCAGGCTGAGCAGAGCAAGCCTTGCAGGGCAGCTCGGCGCTCACCAAAATTGCGGGGGAAGGGCATGTGCTCCCATGGGCCCTGCGCCCTCCCAGACTACACCCATGTAGCCACCCCTTTCCCAGCCTTCCCCCTCTGCTATCCCTAGTATCTGTGCTACAGCAGAGCTGCCCCTTTCCCTTCCCTCACCCTCTGCAGCCCCCAATGCCCCTTTACCAATGGTACATTCTTGCTTGTGCAGCCAGCACTGAAGCTGGTACCATGGTTTCCTCACTACTATATTTAGCGAGCTAGCTAGAGTAGAGCTCCAGTGGCCACGTGTTCAGGAGCTGTCATTCACACCCCCAGCTGCAGCATAGATGCCCCCAAGTGTCTAAGCTGTGAATTATTCCCTCAGGCCTTCTTCCATCCATCGGCTGCTTTTGACTCGGATTATCAGCATTCCGGATTAATGCATACACAAACCAGGGAAATAGAGGCTAGATGGAGCTACTATAAGGTGGGTGCATAACTGATTGGAAAACTGTTCCCAGAAAGCTGTTATCAAGTTGGAAGGGCAACGGTGTTATACTAAAAGAAAAGGAGTACTTGTGGCACCTTAGAGACTAACCCATTTATTTGAGCATAAGCTTTCGTGAGCTTTTTTTTTTTTTTTTTTTTTTTTTGCAAATACAGACTAACACGGCTGTTACTCTGAAAGGTGTTATACTGTTGACACATTTAGCTTTTATTGCACGATGCATACACTGTTATTAGGGTCTCCTAGGAAATGGTAAAACATGTGAAGGAACTGGTGGGAAACATCGCCTGGAAGTGGAAGCAATTTTCAGGATAGTGGTTTGGCTATAAATGTACAGGCTGGGTTTCCCATAAAAGGGTGATCTTAGGCACCCAAATCCTATGGACAGTGAATGGGAATTGGGCATTTCACACCCTTAGGTACCATTGGCAATTACAGCGGGACATAGTAGAGCAGACCGTGCATGGGATTAGAGCTCTGGATATTTGGTTTCTATGCCTGTCCCTGCCACTAGCCCACGGAGGGACTGTGGGCAAGTAACGTGACCTTTTTCTGCCTTTCGTTCCCAAGCTATAATGTGAGGATAAGGATGTGGAGCTAGGGCTAGAGTCACAAAGCTTCCACTTCAGGGCTCTGAATCCCAGAATCCAGCCCCCTGGGATTCACAAAACCCCGCTCAGCTACCGGCAAACCCTGTAGGCACTTAAGTGTTTGCAGTGAAAGGGATGTAGGCCCCTATGCGTCTGCCTCTGGCCATACCCTGTGCAGGCCCACACCAGGATGCCAAAGCCCCAGAGTGATGCACAGACTGGGGAAGATAGTGTTAGGGGGCTTATTCCTTCACCCACTTACTTCCCTGGTCCTTCTTGCATGAACAGAGAGCAACAATACCCGAAGTCCGAAGGTGCAAACAATTTGATGTTTATTGGGGTGAACTTCCAGCAAGTATGATTCCAGTTTCTTTCCCTTAGTGTACCCCTTCCCAGCTCTGACACCACAGAGCCTTACCTGTGTCCCTGTTCCCATTCCCCCCCTTAGCAAAACATGATTCCAATTCCCCCACCCCCATTCCCTGTTCCCATTTCCCCTACCCACCCACCCACACACACTTCCTGATTGACTGCAGACTATATAGTAAAACTTGAGTTCTGCTTAGCTATACCTTAACCAATCATTTTCCTGAAATTTAACTAATCAATCCTAACATATTGTAACATGATTATTTAGCCAATTATATCCCACCATCTTAATTAGTTTACACCCAGCAAAATTAATTATACAGCAGACAGGAACAATCACAGAACCAGACAGAGACCATGCCAATAAACAATAGCAAAGTGGGAACTATAATGACAAAACAATACGGAAGTGAGGATTTCACATCCCAGCTATTGATAAGTGAGTTCTTGCCAGACAGGATGCTATCAAACTAAGTTTCCTTTTACATCTTCTAGGCACTTCCCTTTCTCTGGAGGCAATAGACATTATCAGGACAGGATTGTATTCCTAACAGCCCAATAGCACCTTCTTTCAATGTGACTAGTTTGGAATGTGAGGATGTGACCAGTAGCTTCCCAGCTTATGGTGACTCTGTTGCTTAGCCAAAGGCCTTAGCCGAAGAACAGGGCCTCAAACTGTCACAGTAAGAGAAGGCCCTTACACCGGCAGACAGTGATTTTGATTCTCTCTTTATACCTCTATAACTAGCTAAGTGATAATACACCTAAATTCTTAGAGTATAGGCCTTTACAGACAGGCCTGAATATCTATACCCTAACAGATAGGTGTTCCTGTGCCTGGCTCGCCTGCTGGGCCTGATCCGGCAGGACACCTAAATACCTTTAAAACACTGGTCCTAAGTCACTTTCAAAAATGGGCAAATAAGAGGCCTGGGCTGGTGTCCTGTGTTCTGCAGCACAGGTTAGAGGGTTTCCTTTTGCTTTTCTGTCCCTTTGGATGAAATACACCCAGACATCAACACCTGCATTACAAAAATATAAGATTGCAATGTCAAAATGGAACTCCAATGGTAGAAATTGTGTAATTAACTTTTTTAGTTTATCTCACCCTACAAGGGATGGATGCTCAGCATTCATTTGCATCCTTTTAGCCTGCACCCTCCCACTGAGCCCAATCTCTGTTTGTTCTCTTTATTTTGAGTAGCCACCAGTTCAAGTCTCCCACCAGCTGAGTTGTACCTCACCTGTGGTATCTAATATTGGTCCTAAAAATAACAGGGTAACAGGTTTTTAAAAGGTCTATGCACCTCCATTTCTCCTAGGAGCATGACATGAAGCCCATTGAAGAGAATGGAAATGTGACCTTTTAACTTTAGTGGTCTGATTTTAGGGGCAGAATCAAACCTATCTATTTCATTTCAACCTAAGCAAACTATCAGCTAGCATTGTCCAACCCTGCATTTCCTGTGAGCTTTCCTCAGGGCCTCCTTGACCTCTTTGTTTCTCAGGCTGTAGATGAGTGGATTGACCAGGGGAGTCAGGATAGTGTAGATGACAGAGAGAACTTTCCTGAGGTCTCTCAGCGTGTTGGTTGCTGGGAACATATAGGCAATCAGTAGAGTTCCATAATAAATGGTCACCACAATGAGGTGGGAGGAGCAGGTGGAAAAGGCCCTTTGCCTCCCCATGGTGGAAGGGATTCTTAGGATGGTCATAATGATGCAGATGTAGGACATCAAGGTAAGTAGGAATGGGACCAGTGTGAAAATCAAGCAGAGTGTGAAAGTCAACATTTCCATCAGCTGAGGATCATTGCAGGAGAGTTTTACAAGGGGGATAAGATCACAAAAGAAATGGTCAATACCATTGGGGCCACAGAAAGTTAACTGTGATATCGACAATGTTGTTATGCTATTACCTAGGAAGCCACCTATCCAAGCGCCACCTGCAAGCTGGAGGCAAGACCTGCCTCTCATACAGGCTGCATAGTGAAGTGGTTTGTGGATGGCTAAATACCGATCATAAGACATCACGGCTAAGAGAAGGCATTCTGTGGCAGCCATAGAACCAAAGAAATAATACTGTGTGACACATGCATTGAATGAAATAGTCCTGTCCTCAGTCAGGAGACCGACCAGCATCCCTGGCAGGATGGTCGAGGTGTAGTAGGTCTCCAAGCAGGACAAGTTCCCCAGGAAGAAGTACATGGGGGTGTGAAGGCACTGATCTGTCACAACTAGCGCCACAATGAGGAGGTTAATGGCCACGGTTGCAATGTAGATCATCAGAAACAGCAGGAAAAGGATCTGAAGTTCAGGGAGAGTGCCGAATCCCAGAAGGATGAATTCTGTGATGAACGTTTGATTTCCCTGTTCTGGGTTCGCCATGGCGCGTGTCTACGGGAAAGAAAATAACTCAGTGACATAAATGGACAACATTCACTTAATAAAATGTTAGCATTGTTTTCATTGTCTCCCTCTGCTGGCTACTGGAACAATAATGGAGTGGAGAATGGAGTCCAGGGGAGGGGAAATGCCATTTCTCTTGATCCCTGGGACAGATTTCATATCTGAGCAGACTGCAGGTTAAAAAAATGTGAATCTCTCTGAAAACCTGTGCAGTACCTTGACAGACGGCACCAAGCACTCAAATACTATTGTGATGGGGCTCAGATACAACAGTACAGACACACACATAGAGGAGACAGATTAGAAAGATATTGGTTCACATAGTCACATGCAGCACTTCCTGGTGTCTAAACGCAGAACAAAATAGGCTGGAGTTCCACTGCTGAAATGGGTCAGGATTTTATGGGAAGTCACAAAAAAAGAAACCAACCAAGCAAATAGGGCTGGGAATTGCAATGGGTGGGCAGCAAACTGCAAGTGAATTGTAAGGGAAATGGGTAGCCTAATTCTATTAGCGCCTTTTGAAAATTGTATCCTAAACAAATAGGACTACCTGTCCACCCCTATGATAACAACATTTCATAGTTCTGCAGTAGGATACTCTGCATCTAAAGACCCAGCCAGGTGACCATCTTATGCAGAAAGGAAAATCTGAAATCTCTGCAGTTAGCCCCCAGTGGTGGAAATGTTACTGCTGACCACACAGTTACCCAAACTTTATTTAAAAAAAAAAAAAAAAAAAACAGCTAGAAACCACCAATTTAGCTAAAGATTTACACTCTTTTGCGTGAATGAGTTCTGTTTGAAATTTGTAAGAAACATTTTCATATTATTAGAGAAGTGGAGAACCTAAATTTCCATTTCATGGGCAATTCCATGATTTCAAATGTTGGTTTTCATTCTAATTGACTTTAAAATATATAGCTAGAAATAAAATACATTTTTAGATTACTTGTTTTTTTATATTTGTATTGTATTTTATTTGTATATTTTAAAGTAATTTTTTTAATTTTATTTCATTTTATAAAACAATATACAATAACTTTCTTTAGGAAACAAAGTTTCCTAGAAATAAAATATGGTCCCATGGGAACATTTCCATCTTGAGGAGTTGATATTTTTCTGATAAAAAAATTCTGATGAAATATTTTTCTATCAGCACTACCTTTTATTCTTTTTTTCCCCCTTTATATTTGTTTTAAAAGATATGAATTCTCCCTTTGTTTGTGGCTGTTGTATCTGCCATTACTGTCTCTTGCCATTACTGAGACAAGGTGGATGAGGTAATATATCTTTTATTGGACCAATTTACTAATCCTTATTAAATGCTAAGTAAGGACCTGATTCTGCACAGAGTTATTTTTACAAACCGGAAATAATTCTGTTCAGTCTGAGCCTTCTCTTGTGGATGTCAAAGATAAAATTTCCCACGACTTCAAGGATGGGACCCTTTGATTTCAAGGGATTTGGACAGCTAACGCCTTTAGCCTTCTTTGACACTTATAGTTTGGCTCGGCAGGATTTGATTTCCATTGACAGATGTTGGTAAACGTTGATATCAGCTGACGCAGCAAAACCAAATAAAAAAATATCGGTAACAGGCATCATTAGTGCAGCCTCCCCTCTGCATCGCGCCGGCAGGGATGGGAGTCACTGGCCCTGTGGCCGGGCAGGGACCCTCTGCCCCCCGCTCTCACTGCGGTGAGCGGGTGGGGCAGTGACAGCAGAGGTGCACAGGGCTCCCTGTATGGCTGCAGGGCTGGTGACACCCATCCCTGAAGGCACAAGGTGCAGGGCAGGCTGGGTCTTGGCGAGCCAGAGCTGAGACCCTGAGCCTGGGCTGTGAGATGGAGGAGTTGTCCCTGGCTATGACGGAGGCCACCCCGCTGTTGGATGGCTTCTGCCCATGGATGGAGCCATTCAACAGGGTGGCCTCTGCCACTGCCCGGGGCTCATCGTTCTCCCCCTCCTCACAGCCCTGGCCCAGGATCTCTGCTCCACTGGGCCAGAGCAGCCGCCTTCCCTGCCCCCTCACCGTGGTGTCTTGGACCCCTCGGCAGTGCATGAGCCACCAGCGTCTCCGCTGTCACTGCTGGGAGTCCCCTGCAGCCCTGCCCTAACCCTGATCCCAACCCTGCCCCCCACTGTATTTCCTGCAGCTGTAAAAAAATTAATACTTAAAAGTTAGAAAAATCTTTTAAAAAATCCCAATATTAACCGTCTAAAGGGCACAAAAAGAAAAATATCAAATTCTGCCCAGTCTTCTTATAGCCAGTGTAGGCACCCTGAGCACAGCACAGCAAACATCAGCTCTGCTTTACCCATCATCTCACTAATGCTCTCAATGCTGCAGTGAGGTGGGAGCTGCCATGAAGGGTACAATCCTGTATTTAGTAGGGAGGACACTTTAAAGTGGACTGAAGGACTCCAGTGTTTGAAGATCTCACTTTGGACTTGGCAGATGTTGGTTCAGTTCCCTCCTTTGTGACATTCAGGGCAGGATTTCCAAAGGCCGGTAGGTACCTAAAAATGCACATTGGTGCCCGAGTAGGTGTGGTACCAAACTCCCATTGATTACAAATCCCACTAGGGTGTCTGCTGTCTTTAGGTGCTGAAATACCTCTATAAATCTGTCCCTCTGGGCGTCAGGTCCCCGTCTGTGAAGCAGGGGCAATAGCACCTCACAGGGAGGTGGGAAGATAGCTACATTCAGTTCTATGAGGTGCCCAGATACCCTGGTGATGGGGGCCATACAAAGAGCTAAGATAGCAGTGACCTGAGAGGTCTTTCCTTCTTTCAAATTCTGTTGGGTTGGGAGTTTAAGAAAGATCATTGCCAAATTCCCCTTAGGTTCCAATGGAATTAGTTACCTAGCAAACTTACATGGCTTCAAGAAGCAGGGAGGAAAAGGTTGATTAACCTCCATCAGCAGCTGGAGTCTGTAACCTCCTCACTCAGGATTTCAGACACTGTGATCCAGGTTATTCAGTCCCTCTTCTCTGCCCACTGCATTCATGTACTTCCATGTTCCCAGTAAATTAAACATAGCCTAGATGGGCTACCATGGCTCTGTTATATCTGATAATGTGCCATGTGCTTCATACCCTCCACCAAATGGGGAGGATCTTTTCTGATTCACTAAATATCCTTCTGTGGGAAGGTGCAGTCTCTTGAGGCACATCTGCTGTGGGGAACGTAACAGACAAGGGAAAGTTAGTATTCGGACGTTGTCTACAAATAAACCTTAGAGTCAAATTTCTAATCTCAAAGGGAAAGTTCTGGAGAGGGAAGACACGTCTAATCCTAAAATCACTCTTTTTAGTGGGGGAATGTTATGCTGACAGTCAAGAAATAACACTAATTCTAGAAATAAGGTTTACAGCTGAGATTTTCAGAGCTGCCTAAGCCCTGGTCTACACTAGGGCTTTAGGTCGAATTTAGCTGCGTTAAATCGGTGTAAACCTGCACCCGTCCACACGATGAAGCCCTTTATTTCGACTTAAAGGGCTCTTAAAATCGATTTCCTTACTCCACCCCCTGACAAGTGGATTAGCGCTTAAATCAGCCTTGCCAGGTCGAATTTGGGGTACTGTGATCACAATTCAACGGTATTGGCCTCCGGGAGCTATCCCAGAGTGCTCCATTGTGACCGCTCTGGACAGCACTCTCAACTCAGATGCACTGGCCAGGTAGACAGGAAAAGAATCACGAACTTTTGAATCTCATTTCCTGTTTGGCCAATGTGGCAAGCTGCAGGTGACCATGCAGAGCTCATCAGCAGAGGTGACCATGATGGACTCCCAGACTCGCAAAAGAGCTCCAGCATGGACTGAACGGGAGGTACGGGATCTGATCGCTGTATGAGGAGGAATCTATGCTATCAGAACTCTGTTCCAGTTTTCGAAATGCCAAAACCTTTGTCAAAATCTCTCAGAACATGAAGGACAGAGGCCATAACAGGGCCTGAAGCAGTGCCGCGTGAAACTTAAGGAGCTGAGGCAAGCCTACCAGAAAACCAGAGAGGTGAATGGCCGCTCCGGGTCAGAGCCCAAAACATGCCACTTCTATGATGAGCTGCATGCCATTTTAGGGGGTTCAGCCACCACTACCCCAGCCATGTTGTTTGACTCCTTCAATGGAGATGGAGGCAACACGGAAGCAGGTTTTGGGGACGAATGATGATGTGATGATGAGGTTGTAGATAGCTCACAGCAAGCAAGCGGAGAAACCGGTTTTCCTGACAGCCAGGAACTGTTTCTCACCCTGGACCTGGAGCCAGTACCCCCCAAACCCACCCAAGGCTGCCTCCTGGACCCAGCAGGCAGAGAAGGGACCTCCGTGAGTGTACCTTTTAAATACTATACATTGTTTAAAAGCAAGCATGTGAAAGGATTAATTTGCCCTGGCATTCGTGGCTCTCCTGGATGTACTCCCAAAACCTTTGCAAAAGGTTTCTGGGGAGGGCAGCCTTATTGCGTCGTCCATGGTAGGACACTTTACCACTCCAGGCCAGTAACACATACTCGGGAATCATTGTACAACAAAGCATTGCAGTGTATGTTTGCTGGCGTTCAAACAACATCCGTTCTTTATCTCTCTGTGTTATCCTCAGGAGAGTGAGATATCATTCATGGTCACCTGGTTGAAATAGGGTGCTTTTCTTCAGGGGACACTCAGAGGTGCCTGTTCCTGCTGGGCTGTTTGCCTATGCCTGAACAGAAATGTTCCCCGCTGTTAGCCACAGGGAGCGGGGAAGGTTGAGGGGGTAGCCACGCGGTGGGGGAGGCAAAATGCGACCTTGTAACGAAAGCACATGTGCTATGTATGTAATGTTAACAGCAAGGTTTACCCTGAAAGAGTGTAGCCATTATTTTATAAACTGTGTCTTTTTAAATACCGCTGTCCCTTTTTTTTCCTTCCACCAGCTGCATGTGTTTCAATGATCACAGGATCTTCTCCTTCCCAGAGGCTAGTGAAGATTAGAAAGAAAAAAAAAAAAACGCACTCGTGACGAAATGTTCTCTGAGCTCATGCTGTCCTGCCACACTGACAGAGCACAGACGAATGCGTGGAGGCAAATAATGTCAGAGTGCAGGAAAGCACAAATGACTGGGAGGAGAGGTGCGGGCTGAAAGAGAGTAAGTGGTGGGCTGAAGAGAGGGCTGAAGCTCAAGTGTGGCGGCAGCGTGATGAGAGGAGGCAGGATTCAATGCTGAGGCTGCTGGAGGATCAAACTAGTATGCTCCAGTGTATGGCTGAGCTGCAGCAAAGGCAGCTGGAGCACAGACTGCGACTACAGCCCCTGTGTAACCAACCGCCCCTCCTCCAAGTTCCATAGCCTCCACACCCAGACGCCCAAGAACACTGTGGGGGGCCTCTGGCCAACTAGCCACTCCACCACAGAGGATTGCCCAAAAAACAGAAGCATTCAATAAATTTTAAAGTTGTAACTTTTAAAGTGCTGTGTGGCATTTTCCTTCCCTCCTCCACCACCCCTCCTGGGCTACGTTGGTAGTCTTCCCCCTATTTGTGTGATGAATTAATAAAGAATGCATGAATGTGAAGCAACAATGATTTATTGCCTCTGCAAGCGGTGATCGAAGGGAGGACGGGGAGGGTGGTTAGCTTACAGGGAAGTAGAGTGAACCAAGGGGAGGGGGGGTTTCATCAAGGAGAAACAAACAGAACTGTCACACCGTAGCCTGGCCAGTCATGAAACTGGTTTTCAAAGCTTCTCTGATGCGTACCGCGCCCTCCTGTGCTCTTCTAACCACCCTGGTGTCTGGCTGCATGTAACCAGCAGCCAGGCGATTTCCCTCAACCTCCCACCCCGCCATAAATGTCTCCCCCTTACTCTCACAGATATTGTGGAGTGCACAGCAAGCAGTAATAACAGTGGGAATATTGGTTTCGCTGAGGTCTAAGCGAGTCAGTAAACTGCGCCAGCGCGCCTTTAAACGTCCAAATGCACATTCTACCACCATTCTGCACTTGCTCAGCCTGTAGTTGAACAGCTCCTGACTACTGTCCAGGCTGCCTGTGTACGGCTTCATGAGCCATGGCATTAAAGGGTAGGCTGGGTCCCCAAGGATAACTATAGGCATTTCAACATCCCCAACAGTTATTTTCTGGTCTGGGAATAAAGTCCTTTCCTGCAGCTTTGAAACAGACCAGAGTTCCTGAAGATGCGAGCGTCATGTACCTTTCCTGGCCATCCCACATTGATGTTGGTGAAACGTCCCTTGTGATCCACCAGAGCTTGCAGCACTATTGAAAAGTACCCCTTGCGGTTTATGTACTCGGCGGCTTGGTGCTCCGGTGCCAAGATAGGGGATATGGGTTCCGTCTATGGCCCCACCACAGTTAGGGAATCCCATTGCAGCAAAGCCATCCACTCTGACCTGCACATTTCCCAGGGTAACTACCCTTGATATCAGCAGATCTTTGATTGCGTGGGCTACTTGCATCACAGGCAGCCCCCACAGTAGATTTACCCACTCCAAATTGATTCCCGACTGACCGGTAGCTGTCTGGCGTTGCAAGCTTCCACAGGGGCTATTGCCACTCGCTTCTCAACTGTGAGGGCTGCTCTCATCTTGGTATTCATGCGCTTCAGGGCAGGGGAAAGCAAGTCAAAGTTCCATGAAAGTGCCCTTACGCATGCAAAAGTTTCACAGTCACTGGGAATCGTCCAGACCTGCAACACTATGTGGTCCCACCAATCTGTGCTTGTTTCCCGAGCCCAGAATCAGCGTTCCACAGCATGAACCTGCCCCATTAGCACCATGATGCATGCATTGGCAGGGCCCATGCTTTCAGAGAAATCTGTGTCCATGTCCTGATCACTCACATGACCGTGCTGACATCGCCTCCTCGCCCGGTATCGCTCTGCCAGGTTCTGGTGCTGCATATACTGCTGGATAATGCGTGTGGTGTTTAATGTTCTCCTAATTGCCAAAGTGAGCTGAGCGGCCTCCATGCTTGCCTTGGTATGGCGTCCCGCACAGAAAAAGGCGCGGAATGATTGTCTGCCATTGCTCTGACGGAGGGAGGGGCAACTGATGACATGGCTTACAGGGTTGGCTTACAGGAATTAAAATCACAAAGGGGGTGGCTTTACATCAATGAGTGTTTCAGGCAGGACTTCACGGAGGGTTCCAATAAGAAATGGTGCACCTAAGTAATTGTTCTTATTGGAACAAGCAGGTTGGTCTGGCTCTGATTGATACATGGCTAGATTTACCTCGCTCCACCTTCTCTGTGAGTGACTGCAGTGTGACCTAGAGGAATGAGTCCCCTAGATGGGGGAGGAGGGGGAAGCAAATGAGTACAAACAAATCTGGTCTATTTCTTGTTTGATCCACTCCATCTATCTTTTACATCTATGGCTGGCAGCAGACGGTGCAGAAGGACTGCAAGCCATCCACATCTCATGGCTGCTCGGCAGAAGATGGTGCAGTAGGACTGCTAGCAATCTGTATCGCCTGCCTGCTCACCATAAGATGGTCAATAGGACTGACTGCAGGACTAAAGAGAATGACCTGGTTAAGTCACTCCAAATTTAGTCCCTGCGCCCATGTCCGCCCAGGCGCTCCTGATCGACCTCACAGAGGCGACCAGGAGCACCTCGGACATGACGATGACGGCTACCAGTCCTATTGCACCATCTGCTGCCACAAGGCAATGGGTTGCTGCTGCTGTGTAGCAATACAATACCACGTCTGCCAGCACCCAGGAGAATATGGTGACGGTTACCTGAGCGGGCTCCACTGCTTGCCATGGTGTGGCGTCTGCACAGGTAATTCAAGAAAAAAGGTGTGAAACGATTGTCTGCTGCTGCTCTTCACGGAGGGAGGGAGGAGGGAAGGGGGGCCTGACGAGATGTACCCAGAACCACCCGCGACAATGTTTTAGCCCCATCAGGCATTGGGATCTCAAACCCAGAATTCCAATGGGCAGAGGAGACTGCGGGAACTGTGGGATAGCTACCCACAGTGCAACACTCTGGAAGTCGACTCTAGCCTCGGTACTGTGGAAGCACTCCGCCGAGTTAATGCACTTAGAGCATTTTCTGTGGGGACACACACACTCGAATATATAAAACCGATTTCTAAAAAACCGACTTCTATAAATTCAACCTAATTTTGTAGTGTAGACATACCCTCAGTGACTTTCTAAAACTTCCTCAAAGTTTGAAAAGTTGCAAAAAAGTGGCAAAGTAACAGACTTGAATTTTTCCTCTTCCCTCTAACTTCTTCAAAGTTGCAGAAGTTCAGAGTGAGAAAAGGAACAAGGATAAAAGGAAATGTGAAAAAACCAAAACCCTTAGACATGATAGCTGGCACATTTTCAGAATCCTGTGAGTTTATATCCCTTCTAAATGAACGACTTTGCTCGTGTGGATATTAATGGAGATTTTATTGTTCAGTTTTCAGAATGTCGCTAACATATTGAATCATATCCATTAGCAGAGAAATCCAAAAGTTAGTGATGATCATATAGCAACATAAAAAACCGATCTGCATGGTACAAACACAAATGAAATCAAACAAATGCCTGCCTAAAAAGGCTTCAGAGGTGAGGTTTTGGACTGGCAAAGCCACATTCATGGAGCATTGGGTTCTGCTGGGGAAGAGGCGAAATTTTTGAAGGGAAGCCCGTCTGCACACCTCCATTTGCCAGACTCCTCCTGGGGAGCTGACATACCCATTACAAGCCATGAATGATGGCTTCTTGGAGCCGATTCTGGGGAGCAAGGCTAAATCTGTTTTTAAACCAGATGCATCAGGATCTATACTCAAATCTGAGTCTGACTTAGCAGCACATTGCTGTGTCAGTTTTGCTCACACACTTTCAAATGTCATTGATAGAGCTGCGCAAATCATGGGGTTTTCAGTTCACTGGCAATTTCAGAAAAGAATATATATCCGTATAGTTTCTGGTCAAACCCAAAGTGACACGGTGAACTGAAAAGTCAAAGTAAAAAAAGTTGACCTGAAAAAAAAACAAAACGGGAACCTTTGACTGGAAACGTCTCCGGGATGTTGCAACAAGAGGAAACACTTAATTTTGTCCCAAATTGTTTTTGTTTTGCATTTCAGGAATTTTGACAAGGGCAAAGCAAGAGATTCACAAACCAGCTGGAGGAGAAGGCTGAAGTCGCTCACTTATAAGCTTTAGGTCCAGTGGCTAAGGTGCTCAGCTGGGGTGTGGAGACCCAGGTTCCACTCCCCCTGTGGCCACACGAGAAGAGATTTGAATAGGGATCTCTAACGTTGCAGGCAAATGCCCTAGACACTGAGCCAAGGGGTGTTCTCAATCTCTCCTCTCGGAGCCATTCCACTAAATAATTAAGTCATCTTTGGGGCATGGACTTCTCACCCACACCCTAAGTGACAGCCCTATCCACTGGGCTAGAGAGTCACTTTCACAGGCTGTCCTTGGCCCAAATGACCATCCATTGGGAGAGTCTTTCATAATGACAATGAATAGTAATGTGGTCAGAAAAGGAGAGTAAAGGCTGGTCTACACTACAAAGTTAAACTCACCTAACTACATTGCTCAGGGCTGTGAAAAATGTCATGCCCTGTCTGATGTAGCTAATCCAGCCTAAACCTCGCTGTGGTCACCAGAAGAGTTCTGCAGTCGACCTGCCTACCGCCTCTTGGAGAGGTGGATTTTACTACAGCGACAGAAGAACCCCTTCCATCGCTGTACTAAGTGTCTACACGACAGCAGCGCAGCTACAGCGGAGTAATTCCAGTGTAGACGTGGCCTTAGAACGATTCTGCAGCCTGGTAGTTCAGCATCAACCTCCATTGTATGAATGCCACTGCCCCAGTTTGTGTTCTCGAGCCAATGTCTGGGCTGGTAGCCAGAAGGTGATGGGGGCATTTGAATATAAATGTTTTTAAATGTATCGTTTTTAAAGTTTAACAAATGCTGTATCCTCATTATCTTGGAGAGTTTGTTTTATCTCCCCCAGATACAGACCATGGCAGACACAGAAGGGGGAAATCAAACGTCCATCACAGAATTCATCCTCCTGGGATTTGGGAATCTCCCTGAGCTGCAGATCCTTCTCTTCCTGCTATTTCTAGCAATCTGCATAGTGACTGTGGCTGGGAACATCTTCATTGTTACACTAGCTGTGACTGATCAGCATCTTCACACACCCCCATGTACTTCTTTCTGGGGAACTTGTCCTGCTTGGAGACCTGCTACACTTCTGCTGTCCTGCCCAGGATGCTGGCCAGTCTCCTGACTGGGGATAGAACCATTTCAGTCAGAGGCTGTATGACAATTTTATTTTGTTAGTTTCTTTGGGGCTACAGAATGTTCTCTTAGCTGCAATGTCTTATGATTGGTATTTAGCAATATGCAAACCACTGCATTATGCAGCCCTTATGAATAGCAGTTTATGCCAACAGCTAGCAAGTGGGTCTTTGATAAGTGGGCTTCTGGCTGGCACCACACCAATGTCCTTCACATCACAATTATCTTTGTGGCCCCAATAAAAATCAACATTTCTTCTGTGAATCTACAAAAAATAATAGATCTCTGCTGCAGTGACACCTACCAGCTAGAGCTGGTAACCACCATCCTGGCTGCTTTACTCACTCTGTCCCCATTTGCATTAACCCTGGCATCCTGCGTGTGTATCATCTCCACCACCCTGAGAATCCCTTCCACCACTGGGAGGCAAAAGGCTGCTCTACCTGCTTCGCTCACCTCATCGTGAGACCATAATCACTGTATCTGCTACCAAAACCAACACACAGAGACCTGAACAAAGTGTTCTCTGTCTGCTACACAATTCAGACTCCTATCGCCAATCTCTTCATGTACAGCCTGAGAAACAAAGATGAAGGAAACCCTGAGAAAAATTGTCAGTAAGTGTGTAGATCAGTGGTTCTCAACCTTTTTGGGCTCCGGACCCATTTGTAAATGTTTATGGCCTGTCGCGACCCAGTAAACAGGCTGTGAGGGAGGCCCTAGGGTGGTTTTGGTTGGGTCCTGCCCCCTAGGGTAGTTAGGGTGAGTACTGGGCAGGACCCAAAGTGGCAGCTTCTGCAGCTCCTGCGCTGCAGGGCTGGCTGGGCTGGGCTTGGCTCTCCGCTCTGGGCATTGCAACCTCTGGGGTTGCAGTGCTGCTCAAATTTGGCCCCGCCCCCTGACTGGACCAAATTTGTGTGACCAGAGGTGTGACCTGGCTCATGAGGGTGCAGTGCCACTCACTCAGATTTGGCTTACCTGGACTCCCACCATCATGATGGCTGGGCCAAGCCTGAGTGGTGCTGGGACACCAGAGCAGGGCTGATACTAGGTGTAAGCAGACTAAGAAATCGCTTAGGGCCCCGAGCAGCTCAAGGGGGCCCCCTATTAGTTATTAGTATATGTGCTGTGGGGGGGTCCCCCCAAATATTCCTGCTTAGGGCCCTCAATGGGCTGGCACCACCTCTGTCCCAGAGCTTGCAGTGCCTGGAGCAGGGGGACGAGCCCAGCCAGCCCTGTGGGACAGGAGCTGCCACCCCACCTTTGAAACATTCTGGTGACAATTTTTGGTCTCGACCCACAGGTTGAGAAACCCTGGTCTAGATTGTCTGAGAATTCAGAAATCTCACTTAAAAAAAAAGACGAAATGGTGACGAGCGCAGCTGCTTTGCTGTTTGATACTCAGATGCTGTGTAGCCCTTACTTCTCGCTCAGTCTTTGGTCACGTGCGCTTATAACATTTGTGGATGTGCAAAGATTTAAACAGGTAAAGGAGTCAGTACTGGGATCATTACAGTCAGAATCAACTTGAACTGTAGTTTACCTGCTGAATTTGGATAGTGATATTTTGGTGAATTGTAGCCAGAGTTATATTGGTATAAGGAATCTTTGCATTGCTGTAACTGCCAGGTGTAAGGGCTTGTGCCAGTATAATTATATTGGTTAAAAAAAAATCATATCCCAAATAGACAAAGTTATACTGGTATGAAATCAAGCACAAACTAGAAAAGGTTGTTGGGCAGAGCTATACCTGAAAGTCTCCCTACCTCAGATATGGCTTTTACCAGCAAGAAAGTGATTTTGCTTGTAGAGCTTAAATAGATGGGTTTTCTGAAAGAAATAAGCTATATTTAGTAAGAACACATTTTTTGTGTTATACCCAGTCTACGCTAGGGATTTTGCTGGGGAAGAAGTGTCATTAAAAAAACCTAACCAACATTACTATACTGGTAAACATTTCTGTTTAGACCTGGCCAGAGATACAACTGTATTATACAATGGCTACTGGGTAGCAGCAGAGGGTAATGAAAGGAGAAAGGACCATTTTACTCTGGGAATACCCCTAGATGACAGGAGATAAGGAAGAGGGAACAGGCTGTTATACTGTGTAATGACTGCTAGAGGAGAGTGGAAGATAAGGACTATGAAAAGGGGCAGCTACACTCTACGTTTGCTGCCATTGGGTGGCAGCAGAGAATAAGGACTCCCCGTGTTGTGTTACTGGCACCCATTGAGAGCCAAGAGAAAAGGACACCTACAGAAAAGCGTTCACAGCCGTGGTGCTGTGGCTGCTACATAGCCATGCAGCACCAACGATAAAGACAATATACTGTGCACTAGGTGGCGGCACAGGGTAAGGGATACACTATGGGGGAGTCTATTGTGGAAAATAGATCGTGAGCGAGACATAAGAAGCCATCAGTGAGAGCCGGGAGGATTCTGTAGAGGGTAAAGAAGAGGAAAGGACGAACTATACTTCGGCTTGGAAGAATTAGATTTTTCTTGGTAAATGTTGATTTCACCCACACAAACTGATGAAAAAAAAATTTCCATTGATGACCATTGACATTTACAGATCGGCAAAGAACAAAAAATGCTGCTTGAGAACTTAGAGTTTGATTTAAGGATATTTACTTGGTATATTTTGACATGGGATGTTAAAAATTTGTGTTTTAACAGTTTAAAGCTTTAACTTTTCGAATCTCGACAAGTACTGTAATTAAATAACTATTGACTGACCCACCCACGGTCTGATCCCCCATAATTTTCTGCAACTGAAAATGTATTTAAGTATTTTTTATTTTTATGGATTAAATCAATATTATCCATTGAAACAAATAAAAACCGACTTCTCCCAAGCCTAGCGATAGGTGCCCTTTTCTCTTACATTACTCTCAGCTCTCACCTTGTCCCAGTAGCAGAGATGCCCCTCTCCTTTGGGACACTGCTTTGCCATCTTAGGTCCATTAGACGTTGTAGCAGCATAAATAGTATAAAAGTTGCAATGTTGCTACCTAGTGACTGTTACACAATGCAGCCACTTAGCGAAGGGATGTCAATCCGGAGCCCTCTCAGGGAGTCATTATTCAACATATCAACATTTTCATTGCTTTCCCAACACCATCAGCCTGTGCCATGCCATTGAAACCCGGGGCCTGAGCTATATAGCACCTGGACAAGGAGCATGCAGCATCCTTACCCCTCTGAGCATTCCTCCACCCAGGGTCCTCATCTCTCAAGCGGTTTCCAAGTTCACAATCTGGGAGTTCAAACAAATATCCCACTGTGCAGCACTACACTCAGCCTGTATCCAATGCAATCTACGAGAGCGGGGAGCAAATGTTCTGTGCATCCCCTCTCCCACAGAGCTCAGGTAGACAATTACCCAGATAGAGCAAGGAGACTTTTTTCAGTGAATGGTAAATTTGCCAAAAAAAAAAAAATGCATTTTTCAGGGCAGTGAAACTATTCAGGAATTCAGGTTGAATTTGGTGAAGAGTTTTGGGGGGGAAAAATTGGGAATGTCTTGAAATGTTTTAAATTCACATTGAAAAAATTTCATTCAACTTGAATAGAATTTTTTCAGCTGTTCATTTCAGTGAGAGACTCATTTTGGTTAAAAACCAAAAAAAACCTTACTAATTTAATCAGTTTTGTTGTGACACTTCCTGTAATATCCAGTGCTGTGAAGCACCTCACCATCGCCTGCCCTCAGTGTGAGGAAGACTTGTTTGTACCTACCGGGGGTCAGCTCCCCAACTCCACTAGCCATGGGCGACACAAGCACTCCTCTCTAGGCCTCTGCAGGCCCTGCTGTTACTTTACAGTTAGCGTTAGGCACATACCAATGCTCAAGGCCTCAGAGCATCCCCCTGGAGTGACCAGCCCCTGGTCCACTGGACACTTGTAATATTCACAGATCTGCTGCTTCCAAAGAACCAGAAAACCTTAGCTTAACCATTCCATCCCAGATCACTGCTCTTGCTTAACACACAGCACTTACATATGTTTATAGTGAAAACAAATAGAAGTTTATTTAGCAAAGCTTAGAGATTCCAGTAGTAGCAAGTAATGGAAACAAATGGTTACCTATAATAAAAAAATTATAACATGTATTCTAGAGCCCAAACTTAGTTAACAAGATACATGTGTCTTGTAGAGTATTGCTCCCTCAAAATCCTTGCTGTGCTTTATAGCCAGGCTGGTGGTGACCCTCCTTTCATAAGAGAAACACTGTTAACTTGTCTCCTAAGTGAAGGACTCTCAACACCTCCTGCTGTTTTGTTTCCTCTCCGATTTTGCAATCTCTTAACTTGCACCAGGCTCATTCTGTAAATAGGCCTCCATGGTGAGGCCTACAATATACAAATGGCCAGACAGGGAGAAAAGCATCCTGTTATCTCAGAGGTATAAAACTATAGGGTTAGAAGGGACCACAAGGGTCATCTAGTCTAACCCCCTGCCAAGATGAAGGATTTGTTTTGTCAAAACCATTCAAGACAGCTGGCTATCCAGCCTCCTTTTGAAAACCTCCAGTAAAGGAGCTTCCACAACCTCCCTAGGCATCTGTTCCGTTGTCCCACTGTCCTTACAGTTAGGAAGTATTTCTGGAGGTGTGTCACCTCCTGGTGACCTGGCTTAACCCCAAGATGGTATTTTCAGTATAGATACATAATCCTTGTGAAATGTTTGGCTCGATAATTCTTAAGGAGTTATGACAATCCGTGTGATATTGGCTCTCAGTACAGATCTCACATGCCACCCTCTGGTGAGCTCTTGTGCAGATATCCAACCCAGGGGATCCCTATGAAACTATGCACACTCTGTGCCCTTGGCCAGTTGGCAGAGGTCCCGGTCTCATATGGGCCACCAAGCTGTAAACGTAATGATTCCCTCCGCCCTCATGGGAGAGGTTAAAGACCAGGAGTAAAATTTTCAGAAGTGCCCAAGAGCCAGATTTTCATAGAATCATAGAATATCAGGGTTGGAAGGGACCTTAGGAGGTCATCAAGTCCAACCCCCTGCTCAAAGCAGGACCAATCCCCAATCAAATCATCCCAGCCAGGGCTTTGTCAAGCCTGACCTTAAAAACCTCTAAGGAAGGAGATTCCACCACCTCCCTAGGTAACGCATTCCAGTGTTTCACCACCCTCCTAGTGAAAAAGTTTTTCCTAATATCCAACCTAAACCTTCCCCACTGCAACTTGAGACCATTACTCCTTGTTCTGTCATCTGCTACCACTGAGAACAGTCTAGGTCCATCCTCCTTGGAACCCCCTTTCAGGTAGTTGAAAGCAGCTATCAAATCCCCCCTCATTCTTCTCTTCCGTAGACTAAACAATCCCAGTTCCCTCAGCCTCTCCTCGTAACTCATGTGTTCCAGTCCCCTAATCATTTCTGTTGCCCTCCACTGGACTCTTTCCAATTTTTCCACATGGTTCTTGTAGTGTGGGCCCAAAACTGGACATCGTACTTCAGATGAGGCCTCACCAATGTCGAATAGAGGGGAACGATCACGTCCCTCAATCTGCTGGCAATGCCCCTGCTTATACACCCCAAAATGCCATTGGCCTTCTTGGCAACAAGGGCACACTGTTGTCTCAGATCCAGCTTCTCGTCCACTGTAACCCCTAGGTCCTTTTCTGCAGAACTGCTGCCTAGCCATTCGGTCCCTAGTCTGTAGCGCTGCATGGGATTCTTCCGTCTTAAGTGCAGGACTCTGCATTTGTCCTTGTTGAACCTCAGATTTCTTTTGGCCAAATCCTCCAATTTGTCTAGGGCCCTCTGTATCCTATCTCTACCCTCCAGCGTATCTACCTCTCCTCCCAATTTAGTGTCATCTGCAAACTTGCAGAGGGTGCAGTCCACACCATCCTCCAGATCATTTATGAAGATATTGAACAAAACCGGCCCCAGGACCGACCCTTGGGGCACTCCACTTGATACCAGCTGCCAACTAGACATGGAGCCATTGATCACTACCCGTTGAGCCAGACAATCTAGCCAACTTTCTATCCACCTTATAGTCCATTCATCCAGCCCATACTTCTTTAAATTGCTGGCAAGAATACTGTGGGAGACCGTGTCAAAAGCTTTGCTAAAATCAAGGAACACGTCCACTGCTTTCCCTTCATCCACAGAACCAGTTATCTCGTCATAGAAGGCAATTAGATTAGTCAGGCACGACTTGCCCTTGGTGAATCCATGCTGACTGTTCCTGATCACTTTCCTCTCCTCTAAGTGCTTCAGAATTGATTCCTTGAGGACCTGCTCCATGATTTTTCCAGGGACTGAGGTGAGGCTGACTGGCCTGTAGTTCCTCGGATCCTCCTTCTTCCCTTTTTTAAAGACGGGTACTACATTAGCCTTTTTCCAGTCGTCCGGGACTTCCCCCGATCGCCATGAGTTTTCAAAAATAATGGCCAATGGCTCTGCAATCACATCCGCCAACTCCTTTAGCACTTTTGGATGCAACGCATCCGGCCCCATGGACTTGTGCACGTCCAGCTTTTCTAAATAGTCCCGAACCACTTCTTTCTCCACAGAGGGCTGGTCACCTCTTCTCCATGCTGTGCTGCCTAGTGCAGTAGTCTGGGAGCTGACCTTGTTCGTGAAGAAAGAGGCAAAAAAAGCATTGAGTACATTAGCTTTTTCCACATCCTCTGTCACTAGGTTGCCTCCCTCATTAAGGGGTCCACACTTTCCTTGACTTTCTTCTTGTTGCTAACATACCTGAAGAAACCCTTCTTGTTACTCTTAACATCTCTTCCTGGCTGCAACTCCAGGTGTTATTTCGCCTTCCTGATTTCACTCCTACATGCCTGAGCAATATTTTTATCATCTTCCCTGGTCATTTGTCCAATCTTCCACTTCTTGTAAGCTTCTTTTTTGTGCTTAAGATCAGCAAGGATTTCACTGATACATTTTAAAATGTATTTAGACTCCAATAGGACTTTCAGCAGCATCTTGGGGCCTAAACCCATATTTGGCATGTTCTGCACCTGGATGTTTTGAAAATCCCACTAGGCACCTCAATACCTTTAAGTACATCTGGCCTCAAGCGACCTTGGCGACACAGGAACACAAATCTCATTGAGAGGCCATGGGTCCAAGAACATCCGTCACTTCGGAAGTTGGGTTTTCAGAGCTAGGTCCACAAAGGGACTCAGGTGCTTACGGCCAGCATTTAGGCACCACTGAGAGCCTCAAAACCCCAGCTCAGCTGACACCTGATGTCATAGGTGGCTAAATCTCTTCCACTAAAGGACTGTAGGAGCCAGTCTCTGCCAGTGAACATATGCACAGCCACCTCAGTCTAGGCACTCATCTCATACCTCACCCCCACAGGAGCCTCAAGCTAGATGTGGCCCTGCCTGTCTCACCCGCAGGGCTCAATCCGGTAGGCATGCTCCCAGCACGCCTATGCCCAACCAAAGTGGCTGGGGGGCATGAAGCCTCCATTATAACCCTGATCCCAGTGGCTAGGGCATTCAGCCAGGACGTGGGGGAGACAGGTCCAATTCCCTCCCCGCCACCCCCGAAGAGGAGCCATTTAAACTTAGGTTTCCCTCTTCTTGGGTGAGTTCCCCGTGCACTGGCATGGAGGACAATCAGGTGTGGGGCTCCCTCAGAGTCTCCTGAGGACATTGTTCCACTGTGTAAAACTAATTAAACATGCTTTGGGCCAGAGGAGGACTCTGCAGTCCAGTGGCTAGGACACTCGCCTGGGGTGGGGGAACCCACAGTCGTATCCCTGCTCCATATTAGTTGGGGGGACTGAACCTGGGTCTCCAACAGCCTGGTGAGTTCACCCCTCCCCCCTTGGGGTTCCCAGCTGAAAATCCCAAGCAGAGGCAGTGTCTAACTCCGTGGGAGAGATGGGGCTTAGGCAACACTAACTGATTTTCCCTCTTGGCTAGGTGAGGCAGCTCCTTGCTCCACATGCTGACCTCTGGGGATCCCTTTCTTAGCTGCCTACTTCTCCCCATGCACCGTATAGGGATCCTGGCTGCGAACTCAGGGCTGAGGTTCCCACTGGCTGGCATGGCACTAAAACTTACTCGATGCAACACCAAAGTCCCTTTGTAGATCTAGCCCTAAGTTATTTTAGTGTATGGAATTAATCGAGATATCTACCCACATTCAGCAAGTAAAATACAGCTCAATTTTATTCCAACAGTCCTGGTATTGATTCCTCTTATACTTTCAAAACTTTGCACATCCTCAAAATGTTATAAGCGCATATCACCAAAAATGGAGTGAGAAATAAGGTTCACATAGCATGAGTATTACACCATTTTGCCCTAAGGGATTAAAGTTTTCTGAATTCTCATAAAATCCAGACACTTACTGACAATTTTTTTCAGGGCTTCCTTGACCTTGTGGTTTCTCAGGCTGTATATGAAGGGATTGGCCACAGGAGTCAGAATTGTGTAGCAGACAAAGAACACTTTGTTCAGGTCTCTCAGTGTGTTGGTTTTTGGTAGCAGATACACAGTGAATGGTCACCATGATGAAGTGAGAGGAGCAGGTAGAAAATGCCTTTTGCCTCCCAGTGGTGGAAGGGATTCGCAGGGTGGTGGTGATAGTGCACATGTAGGATGTCAGGGTTAATGCAAAGGGGGGCAGAGTGAATAAAGCTGCCAGGATGGTAACAACAAGCTCCATCTGGTAGGTGTCATTGCAGCAGGGATTTATTATTTGTGTAGATTCACAGAAAAAGTTATCAATTTCATTGGGACCACAAAAAGTAAATTCTAACACAAGAAATACTATTATGGGAATAGTCAAAAATCCACACATCCAAGATCCAGCTGCTAGCCGGAGGCATAAACTGCCATTCATAAGGGCTGCATAATGCAGTGGTTTGCATATTACTAAATACTGATCATAAGACATTGCAGCTAAGAGAGAACATTCTGTCGCTCCAAAGAAACCAAACAAATAATATTGTGAGGCAACCACTGACAGAAATGGTTCTGTCCCCAGTCAGGAAACTGGCCAGCATCCAGGTCAGGATGGTGGAGGTGTAGCAGGTCTCCAAGCAGGACAGATTCCCCAGGAAGAAGTACATGGGGGTGTGAAGGTACTGATCAGCCACAATGATGAGGATGTTCCCGGCCATGATCACTAAGTAGATTGCTAGAAACAGCAGGAAGAGAAAAACCCGCAGTTTGGGGATATTCCCAAATCCCATGAGGATGAATTCTGTGATGGACGTTTGATTTCCCTGTTCCATGTCTGCCATAGGATGTATCTGGGGGAAGCGATAAACTCTACAGTACAAGGAGAATGACGTTTGTTAAACTTTAATCTATTGATTCAAATGCTTCCTCTCCTTGAGGTCACAGCCCAAATGCTGGGTTGAGGACCCAGGCTGAGGTGGTGGGATTCATACAATGTAGGCTAATGATGAAGTAGGAGGCCGTAGAGTTATTCACCCAGTTTTCCTAGCCCGATGAGTATTCATTGTCATCATTATGAATGGCAACAGATAGTCATTGGGCCGGGAATGGAGTATGAACGTGACTCTATAGCCTCCCTAGGATGTGGGAGAGCCAAGTTGAAGTCAGACTCCAAGGCCAGAAGGGACAAACAGCTGAACACTGGTTTGTTTTGGACTCGTCCCCAGCAGAAACCAGCCTCCTTGACTGTTTTTTCCAGTCCAAAACTGGAAAGCCAAAGCCTTTTTAGGCAGGCATTTGTTCGATTTCATTTGTGCTGTACCATGCAGATCAGTTTTTATGCTGTTATGTGAGCATCATGGTGACACTTTGGGGATCACGCAGACCAGTCAGGGGTTCTGTCCCTGCCTGCCCTGCAACCTTGGGTGCCTTAATGCTTTGCCAGCTCTGGCAGAGCCCTGACCCCAGTAGCCAGCCCATAAGAATAAAGCTCTTGCCCTGGCTACCATCAGCCTTGCAGGGTAAGCCCCCTTAAATGACACACGCAAACCCAGAGATTAAGGGGCACCTTTCCCCCTTCTTAACAGCTAAGCTTTCCTCAATTTGCACAACAGAGACCCTTGCTGGCATAAAAATAAACATGAGATTTATTTAATAGAAAAATTGTGGATTCATATGTAACCCTTCTGCCCGCCAGAGTTGGCAGCAATAAGGGCCAGGTTCAGTATCTAGGGGTTCCATTCCAATAACACAATGCAAAACCGACTCGAGCCCCCACCCAGTGACCTGGGACAAATATATACCACCCCTGCTGGGCACCTCCAAGAGGCAATACTTCCCCTCTCGCAAGCACAGAGTCTGAGTGTAGCAAAAGCCTTTTAATAAAGGAGGGAAACAATGTGGCATTAAGTTGGGGAAACACCACAAACAGGATTCATAACACAACCCATGAGCAAAAAACCCACCCCAAGCAAATTGGGGCGTGTCCTTTCCCTTTGGTTCTTGAGTCCAGCAACCCCAAATCACCCAAAGTCCAAAAAGTCCAATGACCCAGAAGTCTCTGTCCCTGGTCAGGGCAGCCCCAGAGTTCGAAAGTTTATCTGCAGAATTTTACCTCCCAACCTGGGTGGAATGGGAGGGGGCGGGGGAAGAGGTAAGGGGCACCTTACATGATCTGAAGCTGACTACCTTGCAGCTCTATATGGCTTAACTCTGCTCCACTCCACAAGCCACTCCACTCCACCAGCCACCCCACAAACTGCTCTACAATATATCTTCAGGCTCCCCCACTACTTAACACAACACTCAGTGATTTCAGCTCTTAGTCAGTTTAGCTCTTTTGTGATTTCAGCCTGTAGTAGGGGAGCCTCAGTGCTAGTGCACCATTAGCTCAAAGTGAATTCAGCTCAGCAGCCTGTAACTAGACTCCTAATGGAATCAAAATTAGCTCTGATATTCCACAGTGGAGAGAGAAGGAAATTCAATTAGCATGTAAGGCCCTCACTAGGAGGCCTATATTACTAAATATTAATACCTATCCCCAGCCTCTTGCTATTCACTGGGTTTTGGAACCCATGTCCCTTGCCTAGCGAGTGCTGCTTAGTTGATGGTGAGTCCCTCCACCATAACAAAAGGCCAAGTACAGTTCCACTGTCCTTGATTCCCATAATCAGGGTAATAACAATTTATTCTTCCTGCCCCAATAACAGAGAAACTGGGGATCCCACAGCAGCCAAAGTGACCATTTGGATGGCTATGGCCTCATTTTAGGCAGGGTGGGTGTGCCTATGCAAAGGAGATGAGCCCATGAAGTTCTTCTCCACAACTTGCCACATCTCACCACCAGATGTCAGGGTGGAGCTCATCCTGACTCTGCTTACACATAGAGGAAATAGCAAGGGAAACAAACCTATACAAGCCATGCAGAAAAAACAGAGATGCAACATCAACCTTTAAAATGGCAAATTAGATAAAAATCCCTTTTCTAATAAAAGACTTTCCCAGCATATTCCCTAACTGTAGGGGGATTCAGCATGTCACAGACAGCACCCACCAAGTGACTGTCCCTCAGTTACTGGAGAGATTTCACTTGAAACCCCTTCAACAAGATTTTCAGATTGTTCCCCCCATGGCTTGGTCTCAGACTAGGGTGGTTCATGGTTAGTCAGAGCAGGGGAAATGCCCTCTACTTGATCACCAGGATGTCTCAGTGTTTTCCCCTTAAGTATAAGGGTCCACCATTTCTCTTTTCCTGGGTTGTACAATGCCAGGTGCTTTGAGCTAGTCTCATCTGGGGAGGGGCGGGCAGCCCCTCTCTACCAGAATGGCCACTGCAAGGTGGAGCTGAAATTGTAATAACCTGTGCTCAGAACCTATATGCATACTCATAACCACAGTCTGTACACATATCTCAGTGATTAAGTTTAGAGCATTACAAGATTTTAATCAACAACCTTACTCAACATATTTTTTATGTACAACACCACAATATGCAATCAGTTGGTTTAACTGCTTGTTTTTAAAGTTTCTATTCTCCCCTTGAGGTGTCTGAACCCTGGTTGCCACAATCAGTGATTAACTTTTCAAATTCTCTACCAATAGATATTGTTGATTCAAACTGCTTAGTGAGATTCTGAAATGGCATGATAAAAATATCCATTAAAATCTCCACTAGCAAAGTTATACATTTACAAGGGATAGAAGCTTACAGGATTCAGAAAACATGCCAACTATCATGTCTAAAGTTTGTTCACAATTCCTAGTTCTTCCCCCCATAATTTTGAAAGAGTTACAGAGAGATAAAAGGAAAAATGAAAGCCTGTTACTTTGCCACATGATAATTTTTCAAAGTTTGAGGAAGTTTTGGAAAGTGTCATAAATATAAAGGGAAGGATAAACACCTTTAAAATCCCTCCTGGCCAGAGGAAAAACCCTTTCACCTGTAAAGCTAGGATAACCTCACTGGCACCTGACCAAAATGATCAATGAGGAGACAAGATACTTTCAAAAGCTGGGAGGAGGGAGAGACAGAGTCTGTCTGTGTGATGCTTTTGCCGGGGACAGAACAGGAATGGAGTCTTAGAATTTAGTAAGTAATCTAGCTAGATGTGCGTTAGATTATGATTTCTTTAAATCGCTGAGAAATTAAGCTGTGCTGAATAGATTGGATATTCCTGTCTGTGTGTCTTTTTGTAACTTAAGGTTTTGCCTAGAGGGATTCTCTATGTTTTGAATCTAATTACCCTGTAAGGTATTTACCATCCTGATTTTACAGAGGTGATTCTTTTTACTGTTTCTTCTATTAAAATTCTTCTATTCAAGAACTGATTGCTTTTTTCATTGTTCTTAAGATCCAAGGGTTTGGGTCTGTGGTCACCTATGCAAATTGGTGAGGATTTTTACCAAACCTTCCCCAGGAAGTGGGGTGCAAGGGTTGGGAGGATATGTTGGGGGGGGGGGGGGGAAGCAATTTCCAAACAACGCTTTCCTAGTAAAATAAACCCAGATAAACATTTGGTGGTGGCTGTGGAAGTCCAAGGGTAAAATAGTTTGTACCTTGGGGAAATTTTAACCTAAGCTGGTAAAAGTAAGCTTAGGAGGTTTTCATGCAGGTCCCCACATCTGTAGCCTAGAGTTCAGAGTGGGGGAGGAACCTTGACAGAAAGTTACCAAGTGACAAAAAGAAAAAGGAATAAAAGATGGAAAAGAGCAAGGGGAAGCGACACTATTTATTTTCTAGCACACCACAGTTTAAAAACAAAATCACCAAAAGATTTAAAAAAATGCAAACTTCTTCCTGATTAATGGAAGTAACTTTCAAATGTCAACATTTTTAATGAAACTGGTTTTCCATTTTCCAATCAATTCTAGTGATCATTTAGCAGAGAGAGAGAGAGCAACCTGATTGCCTAGGTAGCTTCTTACCAATCTGTTGCTAAAGCAAAAGGGGACTCCTCTCAGCAGTCCTTCAGTCTCTCTAGCAGCTAACTTGGCTGAGCAGCCCTTTTATCTCTGCAGCTGTTGGGGGGGGCCACTGATCAGTCCCAGCTGAGCAGGCAGGCAGTATCCCTATTAACCCTTTAGTGGTATCCCCTGACAGACAGGTTCAGTCTCGGTGCCTGGCAGCAGCAGCAGGATGGGGGATAGCGCTCACCTGAGACCACGGGATATTCAGCCTCCAGTAGATGAGCTTGGATCTCTCAGTGTTGATGACCTGGAGTCAGGTTCTTCTCTCTCACTTCTCTCCAGAAATTAGGTTCTCTCAGTAAAGAGACCCACGTGGCCCTGAAGAGACAAGCAGTTGCTGAGATCTCCCTTGGAGAATGTTCTCCTCTCTCTATTGACAGAGCGCATTCGCCTCCTCAAATTTGTATCCTCTGAGGGAGAAGGTTGTGTCTCCCCTGATGCTACTTTTGAGGGGCATTTCCCTCCACTGAATGTGGGGAGCTGCAGCTGGGTTTGCGACACAGACGGCACAAACACCAGGGCTGGTGAAATCAGCCTGCTTGGCCCAAAGTTCTCTCCTCTCGGGGAGAGTCTTCTAGCCCAAACGGTAATCGCAGCCTGGGCCTCCCAGTGCATTCACTCCCAGGGCAGCCCAGTCATCCAGTCCAGTTCCTGGTGCCCCACCAGTGATTTACTGGGACAAGACCAGGTGCATGGAGCAAGGATCTTCCACCATAAGCTAGCTTCAGCTGGGGACCCTACAGGCTTGGGTACACAGGGAATAATGCCAGTACAAATACACCATTATAGCAATACTGGCAAAACTCCCCATGTGGAAACACTTATTCTGGACTCAGAGCGCCATTTTCTGGTTCAGCTTATTTTGCTTTGAAAGTGACGCCAGCTACACTGGGGAAAAGCCAGCTTCATCCAGAATAAGGGTGTCCCGATGGGGCGTTACACTGGTGTAACTGTCCCTGTATAAGTATGCTGGTAACATTCCCATATAGACAAGCCCGACAGCATCAACTTAAGTCACAAAAGATCTGTGTTTAGGTCAGGCTCAGCTAAATCTGATCACTTTCCCCACCTCCACCATCACTGCTGAGTGAGACCTGAGCAGGCAGGGTCGGGCTCTCATTAGTCATTGTGAGACGGCCCCTCCCTGAGTGTCTCTCTTCATCTCCATCACTGTGACATTCGATCACTCTCATTTCTGCTCCACTTCCACCTAGTGGTCAGTTCAGTAATAGCCTATTTAGAGGCATGAGTCCAGTATCAGACACTAGCTTTGTGGGTGAGTAATCTCAGCTCCTCTGGGTGTGTTCAGGATCCTGTTCATGAGACAGCCCTGCCTCTCCCAAAGGGACTTATCTGCCCCCCTTTGCCATAGTAGCTGGGTGACCCACAGTCTATAATGTATAGATCCTCACAACACACCTGTGAGGTACGGAATGCCTGTTTTCTCCATTGTACAGCTGGGGAACTGAAGCACAGAAATGTCCATGGTCAAACAGGGGATCTCTGGTGGAGCCGGGACTGGAACACAGGTACCCCAAGTAGAACTGAACAAACAGCTGATTTTTGGATTCTGTGGCAGTTCCAAAAAATCAGAAAAGACAATTGCTGCAGGTTGAACCAAATCTGGAATTTTCAACAAACCAAAATGCAACAGAAAATCCACTTTGGGTTCAAAATACCACGTCACTCAACTAGAAACATTTGACTTCCAGGCATTTTTAAAAGGGTCAATTCACAAGGATCTTTAGGTTCCATTCATAAAATGGGCAGTGGAGAATGGGGCCCAGCTTGCCTTTATGACCTTTGGCCCAGTGGTTTGAGTTCTAGGCTGTGATGTGCGAGACCCAGATACTAATCCCAGTCCTGGAATGTGCCCTAACCCTAGCGACAGGCTGCTCGGGGGGGTGTTTCTCAGACTCTTCTGTTGAAGCTGTCCCACTTTGTATCAAAAATTACATGTTCATTGTTGCAGGGACTTGAGTCAAGGTCTTCTATCTCCCAGCTGCATGCTCCGACCACTGGGCTGTACAGTCATTCTCGTGTTTGCTCCCTGAGTTAATGACTATTGAGGTATTTTATGCAAAGTGGAACAGCTTCAACAGCAAGGCTGAAAGAGATCCACCATTGAGCACTCTATGGCCCGGGGTTTAGGGCACTCCCCTCAGAGGCGGGAGGCTTGCGTTTAAATTCCTGCTCCAGCACAGGAACTTGAAGCTGGGTCTCCAGCATTGCAGGTGAATGTTGCAACCATTGTCTAAAACACAGACCTCTGCTGCTTTCTTCTCCTCCAGCCATTTTGTGAACAAGCCCTAAGTCTCTTTGTCAATCCAGCCCCCTCACTCCCGAAAGTATTAGGCAAATTCATGTCAGATAGTTTCAGTCAACAAAAACTGTATTTTTAGGTGAATAAACTGTTTAAAATGAAACATTTTATCCAGTTCTAATCTCAAATGCTAGAATGATGCCCTAACTAGTAGAACATCCTTCATATCTTCCTTCTTCACGGCTTCCACCTCTCTCCCTTCTCTGTGCCCCCAATCCTCTCTCCTCAGCATATCTGCCCTCACTTCTTTTCATTTAGCCAAATCCTTCCTAACTAAACCCCGTCCCAAAGCAGTAATCAGAATTAAAAACAAAAAGACATGGCTCTTCCGTGCCATTGTGAGGCTTTGACTCTCTTTCTTCTGTTTCTGTGTTGTCTCTAGGTTTGGTAGAACTGGATAATATTGATGTTTATTTTTAAACATTTTTTATTATTTGTATTGATTTAAATTTTCACAGTTGTGGGAAATTATGAGGAGGGTCAGAGAGCTTTTAATGACAGTAGCTGCTGAGATTCAAACTGTTAAAGCTTTGTAACCACGAAAACTCAAAGTCAGCATCACATCACAACGTACAGAGTAAATAGCCCTAAATCAAACTCTAATTAGTTCTCAAACAGCATTTTTCTTACTTAGCCCAACTGTAAATTTTTCACACCCCTGACTGACAAAAGTTTTACCGACAAAAGTGCTAGTGTAGACAAAGCCTGAGACTCTCTCACTCTGTGTACATTGCACAGCAAAATGGGGCCAGGGCCAGGTTTCTGGATGGTCCTGTTACAGCATGGCCATAATACAAAAGAATAATGACAATAATATTGCTCTGTCAATATTCATAAAAGCTGCAATTTTAGAGAATTACTGCTGCCCCGTAGTGCCCATAGTACAGGATAGCTGCCCCTTTCCCATCCCTCACCCTCTACCGGGGTAGCCATTAAACAGTACAGCATCCCCTTTGTCATCAGTTGCCTTGTTTGCCATCCAATGGCTCTTAGAGTGAATAAATGCCTGTTTCTCAATCCTCACCCTCTGCTTGTGAGGTCAGTAGTTCATGGCCTGTAGAAAGCACAGGAGGTTAACTAATGAGAACGGGGAGGCGTTACCCTCTCAGGTGCCGAAGGATGGTGTAGTGATAGAACCTGGAGCATGATGCGGGACATCTGCATTCAATTCCCTGCTCAACCACAGACTTTCTGTGTGGATTTGGGCATGCCCCGTAATCTACCCTGTGCCTCTGTTATACGGAGATGTGAATTCCCTACCTTCCGGCAGTGATTGTGAGGTGTCCTGTCATTTTATTTTTGTGATTAGTTTTTTCAAAATTTTCATGAAGAAACAAACCATTGTTACAGCTCATACATGTTGCCCAACACTGCACATTTTACAGGCTAGCTAAAAAAAATATGCAATTATGCAACTTTGCAACTTGTCAAAACTACAAGACTAGGCAATAGAAAATCAGACGAACCTTGCCTGCGAGGGAGGGGGTAACAACAATTTTTTAAAAAGACACAAATTGGCAAAAAAAAAAAAATGAAATTGGGGAACGGGGGCAGGAAGTGAGAGGGAGAAAGCAGAGAGGTCCGGTGGAATGGAAGTCAGGCATTACTTCAGCATTTTTTATCCAAAAGTATCTGGAAACAGGGC
This sequence comes from Chelonia mydas, assembly GCF_015237465.2. Lineage (NCBI taxonomy): Eukaryota > Metazoa > Chordata > Testudines > Cheloniidae > Chelonia > Chelonia mydas. Next base: position 33,679,791 of record NC_051254.2, on the reverse strand, counting down.
CCACATTTCTTCAAATTCATATAATTTCTTTCCATATTGACGAGCTCTTCTTTCTTGAGGTGTCCCATTGTTAATGTTGGTGAGGGCCACCTCACATACCTAGATAGAATGACTTGAACGGATCATTTCCCACCCCCCACCCCATTTGAACACACAACAGGTTATGAAAATTGTATGTGCTCTGAAAAATCTTGGTGTCTCAAGTGGGGGTCCCCAGTGGCTGAGGCACCCAAAATCAATGTATCCTTTCAAATATTTTGTCATTCAGCCAGGATTGTCAAGGGACCTAATGGAGTCAGGTAACACAACCCCATTGAAATTTAGATCCCTAACCCCCTTAGGATCCTTTGATAATCCCAGTGTAAATTGTTCTTTTATTTTATATTCTTACTTGGGCTTAGTGTATGGAATTGCCTAACTCGAACCAAGTGTAATACAGTTCAATTTTATTCTGAATGTAAAGATCCTGGTATTGACTGATCTCACATTTCATATATTTGCACATCCTCAATTATTATAGCAGCACATTCCCAAAGACCTAGCCAGAACTAGGGACCACCCAGAATCTGTTTCTATAAAACAATAAGCCAGCTCTGCATCTCCCCATTTTCCCTTAATACAGTAAGAAATAAAAACCTTGTGATTTCTAATTTCTTGTAAAATCTACACATTTACTGACAATTTTTCTCAGGGCCTCTTTCACCTCTTTGTTTCTCAGGCTGTATATGAAGGGATTGGCCATCGGTGTCAGAATTGTGTAGCAGACAGAGAACACTTTGTTTAGGTCTCTTAGTGTGTTGGTTTTTGGTAGCAGATACACAATGATCAGGGTCCCATAGAAAATGGTCACCACGATGAGGTGAGAGGAGCAGGTAGAAAATGCCTTTTGCCTCCCGGTGGTGGAAGGGATTCTCAGGATGGTGAAGATGATACAGACGTAGGACATCATGGTTAATACAAATGGAGGCAGAGTGAATATAGCAGCCAGGATGGTAATGACAAGCTCTATCTGGTTGGTGCCATTGCAGCAGAGATTTAACATTTCTGTGGATTCACAGTAGAAATGATCAATTTCATTGGGGCCACAGAAAGTTAATTGTAACATAAGAAATATTACTATGATAACAGCCAGAAATCCATTTATCCAAGACCCAGCTGCTAACTGCAGGCAGAACCTGGTATTCATGAGGGCTGCATAATGGAGCGGTTTGCATATCGCCAGGTACCGATCATATGACATCACTGCTAGCAGATAGCATTCTGCAGCAGCAAAGAAACTAACAAAATAAAATTGTGTCATACAACCACTAACAGAAATGGTATTGTCCCCTGTTAGGAAACTGGCCAGAACCCTGGGCAGGAGGGTGGAGGTGTAGCAGGTCTCCAAGCAGGACAAGTTCCCCAGGAAGAAGTACATGGGGATGTGAAAGTGCCGATCAGCCACAACTAGCGCAACAATGAGGATGTTCCCGGCCAAGGTCACAATGTAGATCGCTAGAAACAGCAGAAAGAGTAAGACCAGCAGTTCAGGAAGATCCCTGAATCCCAGGAGGACAAATTCTGTGATGGACGTTTGATTCTTCCCTTCTGTGTTTGCCATGGGGTGTATCTAGGAAGGATAAAAAGTGAGGAAGAGAAAAATACGTCTTGGAGATGATTGGCAAAAACATACTTAAGCTTTAACCCAGCAAAGAAGAAGTTGGGGGGAAGGAAGCCCCCTGGTTTGATAATGGAGTTGCAGGAACAGAGCTGGCTGGCATGTTGACTCTTTGGATATCTTATCGTAAGTTTTATGCAGCAGATTTAACAAAATATTAACATCTCTCGAATCAGACCAGGAACCCAGTTGCTAGGTTGAAGGGTCTGAGAGCCCACCATAATGGGCAGCCATTTAGACACACATAGTTTGATTCACACTATCTCATATCTCCTCTCATGACAAAGTTTGTCCAAATGTGGGATACCATTACTGAGAAAGTCTTCATATTTTTGTATAAGACAAATCAATCAATCAATAAATCTAGTGTTGGACATCAGACTAGAGGATCTAATGGTCTTTTGTGGCTTTCCAATCTATAAATCTATGACTGTACCTGTGTGATTCTTTCACACTGTTACACAGTTCCAAAATATCAAAAATTCCCAACAGGTAGAGCCAGATTTACCACCTTTAGCAAATATTAATAAGAGTTGAAAACCCTTTCCATTATATAAGTTGTGGAACCTGAAAATGTTGTTAAATTGTGCTGGGAATTCTCTCCCTGTAAAATGAATTCTTGGACTATTAAGGCTGAGACTTCAATAGTACTCTATAGGAGTTAGGCACCCGCTCCTCTTGACGAGTTGGGCACCTAAATCCATTAAGACACTTATAAAATTCCAACCAATATTAATAGGAAAGTTAAAACTTTTATGTCACTGATTTTTCTATTCTCTCTCTCTCTCTCTCTCTCTCTTCTTAAGTAATCAGCTGTATATCCATCTTAAGTAATCAGCTGTATATCCATCTCTCTATCTCCCATGTATATAGAATGGGTGCTGTGTGTCTGCAGGCTACAGTGTCCCTATTTCACCATCTGTATTTATCTCCAGCAGCTACAGCTGGCTTTGTCCCCTGCTATGGAATCCTCTCTGGGACCTTGTGACCAGTGTGAACCTCTAGTGACTCAGGATGGCCTCTTCAAAAACAGGTGTGATTGATTGGTTCACAGAAACATAACTAGCAGAGGGAAACAGGGTAAAAACAATGAAATCCTATGCACATATTGTCTGATTTCACACACCATTTCAGTCTCTCGCTGAAGTTCTCATAATCCTCATCGCAGTCATCCAGGAGGCTCCAGTCTTCCCTGGAAATGTTTTCCTTCAGGGTTGCCTTGTCGAAAGCTACCGGTTGGTGCCTTCTGTTCGCCGTACACAGTGCCTTTTTCTCCACCTTCACAGTGAACGTGAGTCTGGCTCTCAGCAGGCGATGGTCGCTACTGGTGTTGAACGATGGCACTACTGAAGTATCCTGCACGATGCGTCGTCTATCGATCAGAAAGTAATCGATTTCATTCTTTGTCTTCGCATTTGGTGCGATCCGGGTCCATCTTCTGTTGGCCTTCTTTCGGAACCAGGTGTTACCAATGAACATTCTCCTTGTCTCTGCCAATATATCTAGTCGTTCTCGCACGTTTCATTCTCCAATACCTATGAACTTTTCGCCCTCTCTCCCTCTTCCAAACCTTGGCGTTAAAATCTCCCATTGCAATCCTTTATGTGGAACTCTGAGCGAGGGTTTCCTCCAGCTCCTGATAGAATCCTTCCATATCCTCATCTTCACATGCACCTGTGGGAGCGTAGATCTGGACGATTTTGAGGGTACTGTTTTAGTTCAGTAGGAGGTAAAGCACCCCGATACGTGATGACTTCAAATGGCATGAGACGATTTGTCTATCTAAACACTGCCTTTCCTTGCCAGTTTAAGCAGGTTCCACTTAACCCAGGTACCCCCAAAAAACAACGAGGCAGGTTGCCCCCTGGCCTCTCGGATAGTCTGACACCCCAGTCAGAATCTCTCCCCACTTATTCATAGATTCCAAGGCCAGAAGGGTCATCTAGACTGAATCACTGTGAAACACAGGCCGTAAGACTTCCCTGAATTAATTCCTGTTTGAACTAGAGCAGATCCTTCAGAAAAAACATCCAATCCTGATTTTAAAATGTCCACTCATGGGAAATCCACCATGACTCTTTGGTAAATTGTTCCAGTGGTTAATTACCCACACTGATAAAAACTCTGCCTTATTTCTCGTATGAATTTCTCTAGCTTCAACTTCCAGCTCTTAACCCTTGTTATACCTTTCTCTGCTAGATTGATGAGCCCACCCTTATCACATTTCTGATCCCCACATGGTTACTTATGTCAAAGTCAGATTCAGGACTCACATAATTTGTCAGACCGCTCTGTTAATTAGCAAAGCGCTTTGCCAATGCACCCAGATATGTGAGTTCCTGCAAAAGCTCAAGCTAACTTATTTATACAGACAAGCCAAAGCCAATTTAACATAAGAGACAAAAGGAAGCAGAAACTGACAAATATACATACATATCTTATTTGGATACTAACGTTTACCAATATTCTAGCTCAGTTGGAGCTCTAAGTTAATTAGTTTGAGGACCCATTGTCTCACACTCCTTAATGTTTCTCTTCATGACAACTATATTTCAACAAACCCTTCAAGTAGCATTTTTTAATGAATTATAATTTCAATATAATTCATTCTACTTTCACAATCCCTCCTTTTGGTCAAGCTACGCAATGACCAACAATGACTGGGTTCCACATATCAATCGTTCTTTATCTCTTTTTTCATCAGTGATATTTAAAATCATCAAATTAGCACTCTGGTTTGGGGCAGCTATCTGTGTAGCATGCCTGACACAATTTTGGATACAACAGGAAAGTAACTGAAAACATATAAAAATTATTAGGATTCCAAATAGGAGAGTTAGGGCTCCCTGAAACAACCAGTTTCCTATGCCAGAGAAATTGAAAAGGTTACTTAGCCACTTCCATAAAGAACTTGGCTCTTCATGGGGAAGATATGCGATTTGTTCTAAGTGGCTAGCACGATCTATTACCTCATTGGTGTTGTCTGGTATATACACACAGCAGTCTTTTCCAATGCCGCCAGCACTATGTCCAATGCCTGATGGTTTTGGAGGGCCATCTGTCGGATTGCCCCTGTTTCTTTGGCCAGGGCTCTTAAACTTTCTCCGGTTTCATTTGCCATTATTTCAACTACTGCTTGTAACCTTAGGAGCCTTTTTGCATGGTGTATTACTCCCCATAATGGTATTAAGGAACCGCCAATGGCCTCTTCCCAGGTTAAGGGGCTTATGTTATTTACATACCATTGGGCATCTGGTAAGTCCCTTCTTTTTCTCCTGAAATTGCGGAGGCGTTCTCGAGGGAAGGTTCCTAGCACTCAGAATTGTGGGAAGAGTCAGGGGGGATAACAGATTGCTGACCAATTAGCTGGTAGTGCGGTATAAGCTCTGGTCCCACACACCCAGTGATGGCCTATTAAGGCCGGGAAGGGTTGGTTGCACCCATTTGTCATATAGGTGTTTGCAAAGGAGGAGGAGTATCCCCCAAAGGGTACAGGGTAATTCTCCTTACGAGGAGTGCTGTTATTTGCATGACATTGAAAGATTGTATTGTTTTCACTAAGGTTACTGTAGGGGGAACATGAGATTGATTTCTCTGTTTGATCCCAGGTTGAGAAAAAATTCATATCTCCATACCCAGCCCGCCACTTTTTAGTTTTGTTTGAATAATCCCATACACCATTGGCCACAATATGCTGAAGGCAACGGCTTTTCCCCAGATCCAGCCGTGTCCCATTACACACGCAACACCAATGACCTTTTCCCTCCACCACACTTATCCATTTAGATGCATTTATTCCCACCACTTCCCAAGTGTCATTGCTGTTCCATATTTTGTTAAATGGACGAGGCCCTCCAGTGAGGTCTGGGGACTTGAGTGGGATAGCCAGGACAGGAACACCAGTTTGAGAGTGGGCTGGGAAGTGGCTGCAGACCCAGCAATTAGAAATATTAAGGGTCTGAGCTATCCACACCTGCTGCTGGATAAAAGAATTGTCATCGTGGTCTCCCCAGACCGTAAGATACCAGCAGCCGAGGAACAGGCAGAGGCGCATGTTGGAGGCAAGGCTCTTCTGGTTCTGACAACCTCAACTGAGGGAACCGCAGTCACGGTTTTACGCCCACCAGGCAGTCGCTACTGCTTTTTTTTTTTTTTTTTTTTTTGTCGTCTGCTTCTGGCAACCCTTACGAGAGCGTAGATTGTAAGGTATTGCAGACTGTTCCTCTACGTCTTCTTTTGGAGTCAAAATTGACTCTGCGTTTTCCTGAGGTGATGATTGGTTCTCTGGGGATGGTGCCTTTTTACACTATTAAACATGTATCCATGCTGCAATGCCAGATAGTTTAACAGCCCTCTGTGTAGTAAGCAGTACCTGATGAGGACCCTGCCACTGGGGCTCCAAGGCGTGCTTTCGATGATGGCACCGTACGTAGACCCAATCACCTGGCTCGAGGTTGTGGCAAGCGTCGGAGGTGGGTTCCGTGGGCCAGGCGGCTCAAACCTGTGAATGGAAGTGACTTACAGCTTGCATTAGTCCCTTGCAATACTGAAGGAGCGCACTGTGAGTCAAGTTCAAATCTGGAACAGGAGTAATGGTAGTCATAGCTCGCATAGGGCATCCCATAACAATTTCAAAGGGACTTAATTTATGCCTTTGGGATGGAGTGGATCTCATGTCCATAGAGGCTAATGGTAAGGCTACTGGCCAGCTTAATCCTGTAGAGTCACAAATTTTAGCAAGCTTATTCTTAAGTACACCATTTCATCTTTCAACTGCACCTGCACTCTATGGGTGGTAGGAACAGTGCAACAGGTGTTTGATATGCAATATACGGTCCAGGTATTGAACAAGTTGTCAAGTAAAATGTGTACCCCGATCACTGGACAGAGTAGCAGGAATTCCCTTGGCAGGCACAATATGATTTAACAAACATTTGGCAACAGACAGTGAGTCAGCCTTGCGACAAGGAAAGGCTTCAATCCAACCAGAGAATAAACATACCATAACAATATAAATTCATATTGTTGACACTTAGGCATTTGTACAAAATCAAGTTGCCAATGCAAGAACGGTGCTTGAGACAGACCCCAGAACCCTGGGCCACTTTTACAGGTTTACCAATATTATGGCTTTGGCAAATGGTACAGGCTGCACAGTGGTGGGCTGCAAAAGAGCTAAAATGGGGGGCCCACCATCCTGTCTTAGTTACAGCAGAGACCATCCCCTCCTCTCCGACATGCGAAACACCATGTAGCAGGGTGGCCAGAGACGGGTAGAGTGAAAAGGGGGCTACAAGGGCACCAGTAGGCGAGCGCCAAAAAGAATTGGGATGTAGAGAGCAACCTTGGGCAACCCAGGATTCTTTCTCGGTTTCTGGGGCAGAGTCTTGGAGCAGGGTGAGGTCAGTGAGGGACCAGGAGGGTAAGAGGAGAGCGGAGAACAAGGGAATCAGACATTTCGACTAGGCGCGCTGCAGCAGCCACAGCACGCAGGCAGGGGGGTAAGTCTTGGGCAACAGGGTCTAAAGTGGCAGAGAAATAAGCCACTGGGCGGTTCTTTTCTCCATGCATCTGAGTGAGAACTCCAAGTGCACACCTAGATTGCTCGTGGCAGAAAAGGGTAAAAGGCTTAGAATAGTCAGGCAGCCCTAAGGCAGGGGCAGAAGCCAAACCCTGTTTGAGGGAAACAAAGGCAGAATTGGCCTCAGGGGGCCATGGCATGGGGTCAGCCACAGAGAATCGAGTGAGTTCCTGGAGAGGTTTTGCAAGGGAGGCATATTGGGGAATCCATTGTCTGCAAAATCTAGCCATGCCTAAAAACTTCTGGACCTGGCGTGGGGAGCGGGGTCGGGGAAAGCTAAGGATAGCTTGGACGCGGGTGGGAGAAAGTGCACGGGAACCCTGGGAGAGGAGAAAGCCAAGGTATGTGACAGAAGCTTGACAGAGTTGTAGTTTAGAGCGAGAAGCTTTGTGACGCTTATTTGCTAGGGCAGTAAGGAGCACTAAAGAGTCAGTTTCAGAGGCAGACAATGAAGGGGAACAGAGGAGTAGATCATCTACATATTGGACTAGTGTGGACCTGGATGGGAAAACAAGGTCAGCAAGGTCTCGGGCTAATGCTTGGGAAAAATATGATGGGCTTTCAGTATACCCCTGGGGCAGTGTGGTCCATGTGTACTGTTGCCCCTTGTAAGAAAAGGCAAACAGGAACTGGGAGTGAGGGTGAACCGGGACAGAAAAGAAAGCAGAGCACAAATCAACAACAGTAAAATGAGTTGCATCTGGTGGGATAGAAGCCAGAATCTTTGAGAGAGGCAAGTTTTGATTCTGTCCACCTATGATTTGCCTCTTCCCACCACTGAATGAAACAATCAACCTCTCCTTTGCCAATTTAGTTTTAGGTTGGCCGAGTTTGTCTTTTAAGACGTCTACTCGATCTTTGTCTCAAAATCCTAACTGTGGCCACTGAATTTTGGGATTCTCCTGAGTTAGCCTAGACCATTTTTCCAGAAATTTACAGGAGTCCGGACCCTTCCTAAAATACATAAATTGAGCCAGCATTCCTTTAGGGAACTGTCCCGACTTAGACGTCTGGTTACCCATACAGGAGGACTTTACACACCAATCACACAAGAAGGAAAGTCGGGTTCGTCAGAGCGATGCCCGATGCAACACACAAAAGGAGCCCACAGGCTACTGACTCAATTGCCTTTGCTTTCACACCAAGGGTTTTACCCAAGGCGCAGTGCGGCTGCGATTGTGCAGATTTCACTCACTCAGACCATGGGGAGAAGAACCCTTTGGTCAGCCGATCCCCGGACGGAGATGGCGCCCAGACTCAAACACACCACAGGGCGGACGGATAGACACAGAGACAAGACAGTCCTCAGTCCGGACAAAACACAGAAATAATTACCTGACCAGATTCCTGATGTCAGAGCCCGGGATTCCTACCAGAACAGAGTGGGAACCAACAGGTTCGATGGCGTAGACTTCACTGTGGTCATGCACTCTTTCGTTCTGGCGGAGGACTGCTCGGGTCAAATGCCCAGCTGCCAGCTTGCCACGGCCATCCTAAGAACAGTCAGGAGTCACACAGCCCCAGTGAATATGGTTGCCATCTCAGTGGAACCTCCAAATTGTCAAAGTCAGACTCAGGACTCACATAATTTGTCAGACCACTCTGTTTATTAGCAAAGCGCTTTGCCAATGCACTCAGATATGTGAGTCCCTGCAAAAGCTCAAGCTAACTTATTTATACAGCTAAGCCAAAGCCAATTTAACATAAGAGACAAAAGGAATCAGAAACTGACAAATATACATACATATCTTATTTGCATACTAACGTTTACCAATCTCCTAGCTCCTTAATGTTTCTCTTCCTGACAACTATATTTCAACAAACCCTTCACGTAGCATTTCTTTAATGAATTATAATTTCAATTTAATTCATTCTACTTTCAACATGGTTACTTACAGACTGTGATCAGTTTGCCCCTTAACCTGCTCCTTGTTAAACTGAACTGATTGAACTCCTTGAGTCTTCCAATCCTTTAATCGTCCTTATGGCTATTCGCTGAACCCTTCTTGAATTGTGAATTGTGGGCACCACAACTGGACACAGGATTCCAGCAGTGGTCGCACCAGTGCCAAATACAGAGGAAAAATAGCCTCTCTGCTCCAGATTACCCCATTTATATATCCAAGCATCACATTAACCCTTTGAGCCACAGGCTGTTTTTTTATCCACTCCAAAGTCCCTTAGTTCAGGGTTCCTGCCCAAAGGTCCCCTGGGGGTTGGAGAAGGGCGTCTGAACCTGACTACACTGGTTCATGCAGTGTCGTAGCTGAAAGCTTGTCTCTCTCACCAATGAAAGTTGGTCCAATAAGAGATATTACCTCACCCACCCTGTATCTCTAATACACTGCTTCATGCATTTCTCCTAAGGGGCTTTTCCTTTCGAGCATTAGACCATTGAGGTCTGTCTACGGCTACCATGAGCGAGTGCTTGCAGAATTTAACCCTTATCTATCCATACCACAGCCACCCAAAGTAACTGTGAGTATCAGCAGGACTTGGACCTGGGCCTGTAAGGTTAACGGGTAAGTAATATCCCCATACTGCAACCTGGCAGTGCCTGTAGCTGACTCATTCCCTGTGGCCCATAATCTGCAGTGGTTGTATGCCACAGTAAATTCCATCCTGCGTGATCGGACTGAAAGTACTCTTGGCTCCTTGACCCTATATTCACCTATGGGGTGCACCAAGAAGTGTCCAGGCAACAGTGTGGATCCCAGCCAGCTGCCAGGACAGCCCTGCTTCTCTGTGTCTGAAGTCCTAGTACTGACCTCGACTCTGACTTGGATTCTGATTCCTGATCGACCCCTGGAAACACAACTGGGATGCTGATACCTGGTTTTGACCCTCGTCCCAATTCCTGATTCTGTCTCCGGCTCTGACCCTCGGCTTGACTCTTGACCCTAATACTGACTCTGACCCCTGGCTTCAGTTCTGGGATCTCCAGCTCCTAACACTTGTCCTACCTACCTCTGCCCAGCATCCTGACACAGACGATGTATCGTAAAAATGAATACAGATACTTCCCACGTTCTTCACAGAAGGCGAATCTTAAATTGCTAATGCTTAATTACTCAAGCACTTTAATATCCTGGTTTAGAAGGTGATATATAAATGCAAAGCTGCAGCAGTTTGGAATTGGGTGCTCACCTCTATTCATAGGACAGCTCACACTTGAGTTGATGAACTCATTTCTCAGGGTTTGAGACAAGGTGGGTGAGGTAATACCTTTTATTGGACCAACTTCTGCTAGCGAGAGACATGTTTTCGACTACATAGAGCTCTTCAGAGTTTGGCAGACAGGACTCCGGTTCCACTGAGGTTCTTGTCTTTCATCATTCTGCAGAAATGGGACTTTCTCAGTAAAGAGACCTGCAGTTATCTGAAGGGATGAGCTGGTGCCTGTGATCTACCTTTGGAAAATGGGCTTCCCCTTCGATTTAATAAGTGTAAATGCTCTCTCATATTTGTATTCTTTCTTCATGCTTTTCAATACAATCCCACTTCAACCTTTCTCCCACTTGGTTCATTTTGTGTCTCCAAAGCTTTGTAGCTAACAATGCCCAGTGTGACTTACAATTATACAAGTCCCACTGTACATCATGTTTTAGTCTAATGATCCTTTGTGGAAAATATTTTAGATCATGGACAAACAGCAGCTTACATTTTTGGGAGATGCCTGTCCAAGGTGATGGCCAGTTATCATGTACTTGCACTGCCCCTGAATTAGTATTCAAGATATGCTGCCATCTAATAGGCATTTTTGAAAATAGCAGCCCATATCTCACTCTTACAACATGCTGCCACCTAGTGGCCATTTTACCATATAACTTTCCCATTATTGACAGGTTTCAGAGTAGCAGCCGTGTTAGTCTGTATCCGCAAAAAGAAAAGGAGTACTTGCAGCATCTTAGAGACTAACCAATTTATTTGAGCATAAGGTTTCGTGAGCTACAGCTCACTTCATCGGATGCATAGAATGGAACATATAGTAAGATATATATATAGATATATACATACAGATAAGTTGGAAGTTACCATACTAACTGTGAGAGGCTAATTAGTAAAGATGAGCAGGAGAAAAAAACTTTTGTAGTGATCATCAAGATGGCCCATTTAGACAGTTGACAAGAAGATGTGAGGCTACTTAACATGGGGAAATAGATTCAATATGTGTAATGACCCAGCCACTCCCGGTCTCTATTCAAACCCAAGTTAATGGTATCTAGTTTGCATATTAATTCAAGCTCAGCAGTTTCTCCTTGGAGTCTGTTTTTGAAGCTTTTCTGTTGCAAAATTGCCATCCTTAAATCTTTTACTGAGTGGCCACAAAGGATGAAGTAAAAAGAAAAAGAGTACTTGTGGCACCTTAGAGACTAACCAATTTATTTGAGCATAAGCTTTCGTGAGCTACAGCTCATGAAAGCTTATGCTCAGATAAATTGGTTAGTCTCTAAGGTGCAACAAGTACTCCTTTTCTTTTTGCGAATACAGAGTAACACGGCTGTTACTCTGAAACCTGTCATTATGTGGACAGAGTTGGCATCGGGCTTTGTTGCAAAGATAGGTTCCTGGGTTAGTGTTTTTGGTGTGTGGTTGCTGGTGAGTATTTGCTTCAGGTTGGGGGGCTGTCTGTAAGCGAGGCCTGGTCTGTCTCCCAAGATCTGTGAGAGTGAGGGATCATTTTTCAGGATAGGTTGTAAATCTTTGATGATGCGCTGGAGAGGTTTTAGTTGGGGGCTGAAAGTGACAGCTAGTGGCGTTCTGTTATTTTCTTTGTTGGGCCTGTCCTGTAGTAAGTGACTTCTGGGTACTCTTCTGGCTCTGTCAATCTGTTTTTTCACTTCAGCAGGTGGGTATTGTAGTTGTAAGAATGCTTGATGGAGATCTTGTAGGTGTTTGTCTCTGTCTGAGGGATTGGAGCAAATGCGGTTGTATCTTAGAGCTTGGCTGTAGACAATGGATCGTGCGGTGAGCCATCAGGGGCTCGTTCACCTGCACATCTACCAATGTGATATATGCCATCATGTGCCAGCAATGCCCCTCTGCCATGTACATTGGCCAAACCGGACAGTCTCTACGCAAAAGAATAAATGGACAGAAATCTGACATCAGGAATCATAACATTCAGAAACCAGTAGGAGAACACTTCAACCTCTGTGACCACTCAGTAAAAGATCTAAGGGTGGCAATTTTGCAACAGAAAAGCTTCAAAAACAGACTCCAGCGAGAAACTGCTGAGCTTGAATTAATATGCAAACTAGATACCATTAATTTGGGTTTGAATAGAGACTGGGAGTGGCTGGATCATTACACATATTGAATCTATTTCCCCATGTTAAGTATCCTCACACCTTCTTGTCAACTGTCTGAATGGGCCATCTTGATGATCACTACAAAAGTTTTTTTCTCCTGCTAATAATAGCTCATCTTAACTAATTAGCCTCTCATAGTTTGTATGGTTTCAGAGTAACAGCTGTGTTAGTCTGTATTTGCAAAAAGAAAAGGAGTACTTGTGGCACCTTAGAGACTAACCAATTTATTTGAGCATGAGCTTTCGTGAGCTACAGCTCACTTCATCGGATGCAGCCGATGCTCAAATAAATTGGTTAGTCTCTAAGGTGCCACAAGTACTCCTTTTCTTTTTATAGTTTGTATGGTAACTTCCAACTTATCTGTATGTATATATATATATATATATATATATATATATCTTACTATATGTTCCATTCTGTGCATCCGATGAAGTGAGCTGTAGCTCACGAAAGCTTATGCTCTAATAAATTATTTAGTCTCTAAGGTGCCACCAGTCCTCCTGTTCTTTTTCCCATTATTGTATTGGCTACTGAACTCTATTGGTCACTAGACCGTATTTCTGACACCCCCAGCAGCCCCATTTCCTCTACTCTGCTGCCATCTAGTGTTGATTTCCCAGCATGGCAGCCTGTTGTTCTCTCCTCTAGTGAATTCTTCTCTTCATAGCTGCCTCTTTCCAGTTCTTGACTCTCATGTCAGCTGGTGCCCGTTATTTAATATAACGGCCCATAACTCACTCCATAACATCTGCTATTATCCACCTTTCACTGTGCAGCACAGAGGTCCTCGTCTCTTCCGTGCTCTCTACTCAACACTTACACACCGTTATACAGCTTCACCTCCCTTTCCATTGGTCATTTGGCAACATAACTTCTCCTTTCTTGCCCTTCCACTTTGGCTGCTGTTCATTGGGCAGCACAGCTGCACCTGTCCTCTCTGCCCTCTTGTGGCCCTAGACAGCATAATTGCATCTCTCCTCATTTCTTACCTACTGCTAGGTGGGTGCTGTTTCAAACTATAGCCACTGGGAACAAAATCGTACAAAAAATGATTGCAACATTAGTGGCTACAAGAGCACATACAGTGGCAGCAGCTCTCAAAGGCTTAGCAGGGGTTTCCCATCCATCCAATGCCTTTCTGTTGATGTGGGCTCTGTGTCCAATGGAAATGCATAGATTGAAGCTACCATGACAGATTCCCAGTGGCTCTCCAGGCTGAGATTCTCAGAGCCGTGTAAGGTGATATGCATCCATCTCCCATTTCAAAGGGATTTGGGTAACTAACTCTGTTATGTCCCTTGTGAAATCCCTTCCACAGAGTCGGAGCCCTACAATTCTCACTGGTGCCCAGCTCCCCGACCTCTGGCCAAGCCCTGACGTGCTCCCAGTGACTGAGCCAGCACTGCCGTGTTTGGCATTGCAGGAGTTCTGCCCGTTGGTAGGTGGTAGCTGCTTCCTCTCACCATAAGTTGCCTCACCCCCTGAGGAAAGGGCCCTGCGTGGAGCACAGCTGTCTGTGGTACCTGGGGCTGACTAGACACTGTGCCCTCAGAACTAGCCCTCTCGGACATTGGGCTTTTTGCAGTTAGTTTTGGGGACGCTCACTGTAACAGGTCCCCTCCCTTTGAACTGCTCTGTGCAGCTGGTGGAAGCAGAGCAGCTGGTGCCCTGCAGGGCCATGAGCAGAGTCCCTCGTCCGTGACCGTTTGACAGACCCAACCCCGGAACGGCCCCAGTTCTACGGGTGCCCTGGCAAACCCCCAGCTGGGTCTGGGCAGTCCCAGTGCACCTGGCGTGTGAGTCTACCTCTTTGTTTGCCCAACCTCCCTGTCTCCAAGGGCCCAGTATGCCTGGAGCTGTTGCTTTCCCGGAGCTGGTCACAGCCGGGTGTAGCCCAGATAAGAGCTATAACGCTGTTCCTGGTGAAGTGTCCAGAGGTCACTGCTGGGGCCTGGTTGTTTGCCTCCGGCCCCTGTGAGTTCAGTGAAGATGGTTGGTTTGCAGAGGGTTATGATGGTAATAAGCACAATTTCAGGGGTGGCAGATTTCCCAGGCTTACGTTCCCATTTCTGCTGCACAAGGAGTCACTATTTTCATTGTCCAAACATTTATTTTCATCAAGAATGGCTTTTTTAAACATCTAAACAATTGGTTAACATTTTGTCTCCATTCTGCCTAGTGCCCATAACTCCATGATGGGAACATGGTTATGGCCACCTCCCTTCCTGGTCCTTCCACTGAGATGGACAACACTGAGTGCTGAGATTTTCACTAGGACTTTTCAACTTAATTTGAATGGGGGATGATTGCTTAAATCACCCAGACGGCCTGAGGTTTTCAAAGCTAAGTTATTATCTCAGAGTCTCTGCACGTTTTTGCGAAAGCCACATTTACTGACTGCTTTCCTCAAAGCTCCCTTGACCTCTCTGTTTCTCAGGCTGTAGATGAGGGGGTTTACCAGGGGGGGCAGGACCGTGTAGCAAAGAGAGAGCACTTTGTTTAGGTCTCTCAGTGTATCATGTTTCGGTAGCATGTAGACAATCATTAGGCTTCCATAGAAAATTGTCACAACAATGAGGTGAGAGGAGCAGGTGGAAAAGGTCTTTTGCCTCCCGGTGGTGGAAGGGATTCTCAGGATGGTGGCGATGATGCACACGTAGGATGTCAGGGTTAGTAGGAATGGAGGCAGGGTGAATACACAGGATAGTATGAAATCCCCCATAATGACCTGGTGTGTGTCACTGCATGAGAGTTCCATCAATGGGATGACATCACAATAGAAATGGTCCATTTCATTCGGGCCACAAAATATTAACTGTGATAGGAATAAGACTAAGATGGTAAGAGCCAAAAAACCATTTAACCAGGAGCCAGCAGCCAATTTGAAGGAAAACCTAATTTTCATAAGAGTTGAATAGTGCAGGGGTTTACATATCGCTAAATACCGATCATAAGACATCACTGCTAGGAGATAGCATTCCGTAGCCACCAAAGAACCAAAGAAATACAGTTGTAAGATGCAGCCACTGACTGAGATGGTTTTGTCCCCAGTCAGGAGACTGGTCAGCATCCGGGGCACGATGGCTGCGGTGTAGCAGGTCTCTACACAGGACAAATTCCCCAGGAAGAAGTACATGGGGCTGTGAAGATGCTGGTCAGCCACAACGAGCACCACAATGAGGGTGTTCCCAACCACGGTTGCCATGTAGATCACTAGGAAAATTAGGAAGAGAAGAATTTGTAGGTCAGGGAGATCCCCGAATCCCAGGAGTAAGAATTCAGTGATGGCTGTTTGGTTTCTGCAGTCTGCCATTGGTTGAGTCTAGGAACAATAAATCTGTGCGACTGAATTGGAAGGACACAGAGTTAAAAGTTAATCAAACCTTGTGAGTTAATTCCATAAATATTCAGAAACTCCCTCCCTCTCCTGGTTACAGGCTGAAATTTTAAGACTAAATTTAGATTTCAGAGCAAAGTGCCAGGAAACTGAGTCCGAGGACAGATCATTGCTCTGATGGGGAAGAGGGTGTTCGACATGGATACCAGTGATTACTATAACAGCCCATTTATCTGGTAGCCACATACTAATATGACAGATCAGATCATTTCTCTGTCTATCATAGCCTATCTAGTGACATACCAGAGCTTAACAATGATGCTTAAATGCTGTATTACTGGCAATGGCTAGAATCATGCCTTGTCTTATGAGTCAAAATCAAACATCAACTAAAATCTTGGACTGAGATTTTTCAATGTGGTCTAGAGTTCTTAGGCAAAGGTCCTTCTGTTAGATTTCTTTCCATTAATTCTAACAATATATCCTGGTATATTCAGCATTTCAGTGCCCTGTAGGAGAAGGAATAATTTTCACCCCCTCACAAGAAATCAGTTCATGCCATAAATTATGAAGTGGAGTAAAATTTCCCTTAGTGCCTGTGCTGGTGATGGTAACGTGGTGAGGGACTGGCAGTGCCTTTTCTGTTTCCCAACATTAACTATGAAGCAGTAATAAAATACAGCTCTTTGGAGGGTGGATCTTAGGAAGGTGCAAAACCAGGCTGATGTGCAACCCTAACTGGGGAATGACCCTCCCCACTCCATAATGAGTGTGGGATGATAATACAGGAACAGGAAAGGCACTGGGTGAACAAAGATGCTGTCCCTAAACTCAGAGTCTAGAAACAATCTGGCATGTGTGTTCCGGGTTAGTAAGACTGTATCACCACTCGCCACCCCATTAAAAGTCATGGAAGACCAGAGACATTCCAGAAGACTGGAAAAGGGAAAATATAGTGCCCATCTTTAAAAAGGGAAATAAGGACAACCCGGGGAATTACAGACCAGTCAGCTTAACTTCTGTACCCGGAAAGGTAATGGAGCAAATAATTAAGCAATCAGTTTGCAAATACCTAGAAGATAATGAGGTGATAAGTAACAGTCAGCATGGATTTGTCAAGAACAAATCATGTCAAACCAACCTGATAGCTTTCTTTGACAGGGTAACAAGCCTTGTGGATGGCGGGAAGCAGTAGATGTGGTATATCTTGACTTTAGTAAGGCTTTTGATACTGTCTCTCATGACCTTCTCATAAACAAACTAGGGAAATACAACCTAGATGGAGCTACTATAAGGTGGGTGCATAACTGGTTGGAAAACCATTCCCAGAGAGTAGTTATCAGTGGTTCACAGTCATGCTGGAAGGGCATCATGAGTGGGGTCCCACAGGGATTGGTTTTGGGTCGGGTTCTGTTCAATATTTTCATCAATTATTTAGATAATGGAATAGAGATTAGACTTATAAAGTTTGCGGATGATACCAAGCTGGGAAGGGTTGTGAGTGTTTTGGAGGATAGGATTAAAATTCAAAATAATCTGGACAAACTGGAGAAATGGTCTGAAGTAAATAGGATGAAATTCAATAAGGACAAATGCAAAGTACTCCACTTAGGAAGGAACAATCAGTTGCACACATACAAAATGGGAAATGACTGCAGAAGGAAGGAGTACTGTGGAAAGGGATCTGGGGGTCATAGTGGATCACAAGCTAAATATGAGTCAACAGTGTAACACTGTTGCAAAAAAAGCAAATATAATTCTGGGATGTATTAGCAGGTGTGTTGTAGGCAAGACATGAGAAGTAATTCTTCCACTTCTGGGCACCACATTTCAGGAAAGATGTGGACAAATTGGAGAAAGTCCAGAGAAGAGTAACAAATATGATTAAAGGTTTGACCCACATCCCAATCCTGACTCTGGCTCTGGCTCTGACCCTCGGCTTAACTCTGACTCTGATTTTTGCTTGACCCTCAGCTTGACCCTGATACTGGCTCTGACTCCTGGCTTCAGTTCTGGGATCCCCAAGCTCCTGCCACTAGTCCTGCCTACCTTTGCCAAGGATTCTGGAAGTTTTCCTGGACCACCCCTCACACCTGTAGAAGGCCAGCGCTGTGGGACATGGAGGCAGTGGGTCACCCCCTACCCAGAATGTTCCAAGGGGCACTAAACACGCCTGAACAGGTTGGCAGCCCTCGGACAGAACTTCCCATGGTGCGAACACAAGTGGGGCAGCTTTGACCAATGCTCCGTGGAGTAGTTGGGTTACATCCTGTCTCCGAGGGCCTCAAAATGGACTCCAGGAAGGTGAACGCTGTTCGGACCTGGGCAGCACCCCTGGAACATCAAGGAGCTGCAGTGCTTCCTTGGGTTTGCTAATTTTTATAGGCACTTCATGCCTGGGTTTTCGGACCAGATAGCCCCATTGACAGTGCTCCTCCACAAACACACCTCCTTCACCTACTCTCCGGAGGCTCAACAGGTGTTCGACCAGCTCAACATGGCCTTCACCAGTGCTCCAGTCCTGATCCATCCTGACCCAATGCGGGCCTTTGTCAGTGAGACCGATGCATCTAATGTTTCAATTGGGATCATACTTCCCCAAGAATCAGGCCCCCAACAGCACCTGCTCCCTTGTGCTTATTATTCTCGGAAACTCACACCCAGCAGAACAAAATTATGAGATTTTAGATACAGAGCTTCTAGCAATCAAAGTCACCTTCAGGGAATGGCACCACCACCTTGAAGGTGCCCGACACCCAGTACAGGTATACACAGATCATAAAATCTTGGACTATCTCCGTAGGGCAAAGGCGCTGAACCAAAGACAGCTTCAATGGGCCCTGTTGTTCACACACTTTTATTTTACCATCACCTATCACCAGAACAAGGCAGCCAATGCCCTGTCCTGAAGAGGGGAATACTTCCCTGACCATACCCAGCTGAAGTGCATCCTCAAGCCCTATAATTTCCTGGATGCTCTATTCCCCAAGACCACTTCCTCCTTTAGTTAGTAAGAAGGCGGCCCTCAGCACCTTCAGACACCCTATCTAGACTCTAGGTGGTTATTACTGTGGATTTGATAGTCAAGCTTTCCTTATCTGCCAAGCATCATCTTCCTAGAAGAACCTGTCTGGGCAGCACCCCTAGAAGAGATGATGTAAGGCCTAGTGGGTCTATAGGACTACCAGGCAACAAACATCCCCACATTTCTACCTGTAATTTGATTATTCCTTGCAACACACAATCTGCAGTGTTTTAACACCAGGGGAAGTTCCGCCTCATGTGATCTGACTGGTCTTAGCGATCCCTGATTGGCTCCTTGACCCTATATAAAGTGATGGGGTGTAAAAGGAAGTGTCCAGCGTCTGGTTGAAGAAAGGCTGTTTCAGTGGTGACTGTGGGGTGCTGGCTCGGTGGCTGGCTGGGCAGAGTGAGATGGATGAGAGAAACGAAACTGAAACCAGGCTAGGCCATGAGTATAGTGAAAGCATTGACAAAGACTGGATGCAAGCAAGGAAAAAGAAAAGGGGAGATTCTCTGCACCCAGAAGAAGAACCAGCAAATAGGAGGGCAGGAAAGGGAAATGGGGGGAAATTACCTAACAGTAAAATCCATAGATAAGGACATAAAGATAGGGGATATCAACCCCCTGAGAATGGCAGAGGGGATCAAAAAAGTGCTGGAGATAGAGCAAGAGCTAAGATGGTACCTGCTGGAGACTCATTAGTGGAATGTAAAAACAAAGACCAAGTAGGGACACTCCTTAAGACAAAGGTGCTAGGTAAAATAAAAATGAGTTGTCAGCTACCCAAATTCCTCACAGAAACAAGATGGGTAGTATCTGGGGTGCCAAATGAAATTTCAGGAAAGAAAGCAAGGAATAGGTGGAGATAAGGTGATAAGTGCTAAGAGGCTAATTAGCAGAAGAGGCAGTGATAGCAAGTGCTTGACAGCTGTGCTGGTCACATTTTAAGGGAGGGATGTGACCAGATAGTCCAGAATATCAGAGTAACTTTAGGGTATCAAAGTCCTATAGTCCTCTTTCTGTGAGATGCTACAGCTGCCAGAGATTTGGTCATGTTGCAAATAATTCCAATGGGAAAATACAGCGCAGTAAGTGTGGAGGTGACCATTCATAGGATGACTGTGAGGAAGGGACAGAACAAAAATGTTGCAACTGTGGAGGAAAACACAACTCAGAATATGCAAGCTGTACTGAGGGGAGCAAGCTAGAGAACTACAAAAAACCCAAGTTGCTAATAACATGTCCTGTGCAGAAGCAGTTAGGAGATACCTAAAAGAGAACCTGATGTGAGGAAAGGCAATAGCCTGCAACAAATTAATGGGAGGGAATGAGTAACGTTGGGATGAAAAGAGATTAATTGCGTTAATGGTTGATGTAATCAATTGTAGTTCTCAAACAGGAAAGAAAACAGAAAATGAGAATTATAATTAAAGCTGCAGGCTAGCAACCTGTCAGTGGAACAACTTTAGACTTTCCTAAGTGAAACTACTATGGACGGTTAGAAACAGGGGTTACTATTTTCAGCTTGAACGCCCACAGCTTAATAGCACAAGGGCAGGAATTAAAGACCAATATTTTTGATATGAAAACAAAGCCTGATCTAATATGCATACAAGACTTGGCTAATACAAAAATGAGACTATAAAATCCCAGGATATGGTCTATATGGACAGGATAGAGAAATGGAAAAGGTGGGGACGCATAACCTTTCACTAAGGTGAACCTGAAGTACCTTGAAGTAGAGATTAGAAAGCTTAATATCAAGGATAATGCTATTGAGATACCAATACAAAACAATTCTGCATCTCTAAGACTTTATCATGTTTATAACCCATGCAGGAAACTAGAGGCTATGGACCTGAAAGAATTCATTGCAAGTGTCACATGCCCACTCATTGTCTGTGGTGATCTGAATAGTCACAATCGATTGCGGGGAAGTAAGAAAAACATGGAAAATGTTCAGAGCAAATCTTTGAAGAGAATAATTTAGCAATAAATGATGGAGCACCTACCAGGTTCAATACAGCTGATGGAAGCTTCTCATGTCTGGATCTGGGACCATAGGGAGTGAATGCAGCTGTGAAATTGACAGAGGGGTGGGAATGGCTAGTGGCCATGTCCTGACATTAATTACATCTCAAGGAAAAGGATATCCCCACTTGGAATCTTAAAAAAGCAAACTGGAAAAATCTTTGGAAAGAGAAGTGAGCAATATGTGAATAAGTAATGTATCTGTGAAGATATTGAGGAATTCTGTAGTAATATTAATAAAGGAATCATAAAGACAGCCAGCCTCGCTATTCCTAGGTACCAACACTGCCTGAAGATAGGAAAAGTGTACCATGGTGGAACAGAGAATATGAAATGGTAATTAGGGAAAGGAATAAGGCATATAAGACAGCAAAAAATCCTTAAATAATGGACTTAATGAAATATAAAAAAGTAAGGTAGTTTCACAAAGGGCTATAAAAAGGGCAAAAAGAGAGAGCTGGACACCATAACATGGGAAAGCAGTAAAAATACCAATACAGCAAAGATTATATATAAACAAACTAGGGAAAGGAATGGAATAAAGAGTAAGAGTCACGTAACACCAAGTCTTCCAGTTGCAGGGCATGGAGTAATAAGCTCTAACAAAAGAAAAGCAGAAACTCTGGCCACCATGTTTCAAAAAGTCAGTAATGATGAATATCAGAAGATACAAATTAGGGAGAAGAAAAGAACATTAAGGATAATTATGAGATGAAGAGGTGGGATGGGAGAAGGATGTGGATATTTTAAATGTAAACTTTAGTGTGGCTTCGGTAAAACCATGGAAAGTATAGTAAGGGAGAGAACAGTAGCACACCTAGAAAGAAGAAGGTTTATAGATAAAACACAAAGTGGGCTCCAGTAAGGTGGGAGTGTGATTGACCACGTTGTCAGGATAGAGACAGAAGCACAAAAAAGCATGAGAATCATAGAATTAATTATACTAATATTCCTGGGCATAGAAAAAGCCTACAATGCGTTATGGAGAGAGGAACTACTTCATAAAGTGGCCTCAGTGGGTAACATAGGAAGAATGTACAGATGGATAAGGAACTTCTTAGGCAAAAGAACTGTACAAGTCCTATTAGGGAAAGCTTTCTCCAACGTATAGTAAATTGCAAGTTTCAGAGTAACAGCCGTGTTAGTCTGTATTCCCAAAAAGAAAAGGAGTACTTGTGGCACCTTAGAGACTAACCAATTTATTTGAGCATAAGCTTTCGTGAGCTACAGCTCACTTCATCGGATGCATACTGTGGAAACTGCAGAAGACATTATATACACAGAGACCATGAAACAATACCTCCTCCCACCCCACTCTCCTGCTGGTAATAGCTTATCTAAAGTGATCAGTCTCCTTACAATGTGTATGATAATCAAGTTGGGCCATTTCCAGCACAAATCCAGGTTTTCTCACCCTCCGACCCCCCCCCACACACACACACACTCACTCTCCTGCTGGTAATAGCTTATCCAAAGTGACCACTCTCCTTACAATGTGTATGAAAATCAAGGTGGGCCATTTCCAGCACAAATCCAGGTTTTCTCAACCCCCCCCCCCCAAAAACACACACACACACACACAAACTCACTCTCCTGCTGGTAATAGCTTATCCAAAGTGACCACTCTCCCTACAATGTGCATGATAATCAAGGTGGGCCATTTCCAGCACAAATCCAGGTTTTCTCACCCCCACCCCACCCCCATACACACACAAACTCACTCTCCTGCTGGTAATAGCTCATCCAAAGTGAGCACTCTCCCTACAATGTGCATGATAATCAAGGTGGGCCATTTCCAGCACAAATCCAGGTTTTCTCACCCCCCCCCCCCACCCCCATACACACACAAACTCACTCTCCTGCTGGTAATAGCTCATCCAAACTGACCACTCTCCTTACAATGTGTATGATAATCAAGGTGGGCCATTTCCACCATAAATCCAAGTTTAACCAGAACGTCTTGGGGGGGGGGGGGGGGTTAGGAAAAAACAAGGGGGAATAGGCTACCTTGCATAATGACTTAGCCACTCCCAGTCTCTATTTAAGCCTGAATTAATAGTATCCAATTTGCAAATGAATTCCAATTCAGCAGTTTCTCGCTGGAGTCTGGATTTGAAGTTTTTTTGTTGTAAGATAGCGACCTTCATGTCTGTAATTGCGTGACCAGAGAGATTGAAGTGTTCTCCGACTGGTTTATGAATGTTATAATTCTTGACATCTGATTTGTGCAGGTCACGAGCCTCTGATAGTACAACCTATCCTGAAGGATGACCCAACACTCTCACAAATCTTGGGAGACAGGCCAGTCCTTGCCTACAGACAGCCCCCCAACCTGAAGCAAATACTCACCAACAACCACATACCACACAACAGAACCACTAACCCAGGAACCTATCCTTGCAACAAAGCCCGTTGCCAACTGTGCCCACATATCTATTCAGGGGACACCATCACAGGGCCTAATCACATCAGCCACACTATCAGAGGCTCGTTCACCTGCACATCCACCAATGTGATATATGCCATCATGTGCCAGCAATGCCCCTCTGCCATGTACATTGGTCAAACTGGACAGTCTCTACGTAAAAGAATAAATGGACACAAATCAGATGTCAAGAATTATAACATTCACAAACCAGTCGGAGAACACTTCAATCTCTCTGGTCACGCAATCAGAGACATGAAGGTCGCTATCTTACAACAAAAAAACTTCAAATCCAGAGTCCAGCGAGAAACTGCTGAATTGGAATTCATTTGCAAATTGGATACTATTAATTTAGGCTTAAATAGAGACTGGGAGTGGCTAAGTCGTTATGCAAGGTAGCCTATTCCCCCTTGTTTTTTCCTAACCGCCCCCCCCCCCCCCAGACGTTCTGGTTAAACTTGGATTTATGGTGGAAATGGCCCACCTTGATTATCATACACATTGTAAGGAGAGTGGTCACTTTGGATAAGCTATTACCAGCAGGAGAGTGAGTTTGGGGGGGGGGGGTTGAGAAAACCTGGATTTGTGCTGGAAATGGCCCACTTTGATTATCATGCACATTGTAGGGAGAGTGGTCACTTTGGATGAGCTATTACCAGCAGGAGAGTGAGTTTGTGTGTGTATGGGGGTGGGGGGGTGAGAAAACCTGGATTTGTGCTGGAAATGGCCCACCTTGATTATCATGCACATTGTAGGGAGAGTGGTCACTTTGGATAAGCTATTGCCAGCAGGAGAGTGAGTTTGTGTGTGGGGGGGGGGGGGCGGAGGGTGAGAAAACCTGGATTTGTGCTGGAAATGGCCCACCTTGATTATCATACACATTGTAAAGAGAATGGTCACTTTGGATAAGCTATTACCAGCAGGAGAGTGGGGTGGGAGGAGGTATTGTTTCATGGTCTCTGTGCATATAATGTCTTCTGCAGTTTCCACAGTATGCATCCGATGAAGTGAGCTGTAGCTCACGAAAGCTTATGCTCAAATAAATTGGTTAGTCTCTAAGGTGCCACAAGTCCTCCTTTTCTTTTTGTAAATTGCAAGTGAAACTCCACAGAGCAGTGTAGTTACGCCAGCCCTCTTTAACATCATGATAAATGATGGCCCTGCAAGAGATGAGTATAGGAATAGGGATCATGTTTGCTGACTGTGCCATATGGATCAAAAGCAGAAACCTTGAAAGTGCCACCAAAAGAATGACGATGCACTTAAGAGAAGTGCAGAATGGGGAGAGAGGTGGGGCTTCATATTCTCATAGACAAAACTAAGGGAATGATCCTCACAACATGGAAAAGCCAAAAAGATGTAAAGTTATAGCTATCTGACCAATAGATAAATATACTGACATTACAAATTCTTCGGTGTGATATTTGTTAACAAGCTCACTTGGAGGGACCATACTGAAAGTATTAGATAAGTGCAAAAGTCAAATACCTTTGGAACATCCTGGGGAGTGGATATGAAAACGGTGGCAATGCTATACAGAGCACTAATTAGACCAGTTATTGAGTATGGATGCCCGGCCTTTGGGTCAGCAATGAATACAAATCTGAACTAGATTATATCCACACACACGCATTGCATATCAGGTGGTGACTTCATTACTGTATCTCTGTACTACAGATATATGCATTTCCATCAGCTGCTGCTAACTCTTAGAACGAAGCTCCCAGACTTAACCTTTTTGGGCCAAAGTACGAGGTAATAATGAAGATAGTTCTAAGCTAACCGGTTAGGACAAAAACTCAACATTCCCCATGTAAATAAGGTACAGAAGTGGATAGCTGATCTTCATGAAAAGAAGGGATTGAAAGAGACCAAAATGTATAGCTATGGGAAAATACTCTATCATTAGAAAATCACCCCCGGTCGGGAAAGACGTGGAATTATATAATGAAATCAATAAAAGAATGATAGACAAGATGTCACAATTATATTGACTTGCTATAAGTGGGGACACTATTGACAAATACATACAGAGGGTTCCAAAGAGGAAAGAACAGAGTGGGAACAGCTTCCTGTGTGCCCTCACTCGGACTCAAGAAAGCTGTATGGCTAACTTTGTATCCGTCTTTATGGCTGAGATACACAGAGATTATGCTAGCACTGCTTTACATGTGTGGCCGGCTGCTGTGGCCATCCTGTCTGACTCCTTATCAGGGCTGCAGCAGGCAACTCACAGTGGTGAGTCTGACAGCAGAAATGATTTTCTTAATGATATATTACTGCTAACAGCCAGACTGGTGGAACTGGATATAACCAACGTAATGCATGGATCCTGGTGCAGACAGGGATAGCAGGCAACGAATTGGCTGGCAAAAAGTGTTATTAATCACAAACAAGTTGACCTCGGGATCCCCTTAAGCAAACTGGAATTTAAACACCTAATCAAAAGTGAGCTAAGGAAGGAATGGCAAGAACTGTAGGCAACTGAAATGAAGGGGAAAAAAATCCTGATTCTGCCTCCGGCTCTGAACCTCAACTTCACGCTTGACCCTGATACTGACTCTGAGCCCTGGCTTCAGTTCCGGGATCTCCAGCTCCTACCACTTGTCCTACCTACCTCTGCCCAGCATCCTGACACAGACTGTGTATCATAAAAATGAATACAGATACTTCCCACGTTCTTCACAGAAAGTGAATCTTAAATTGCTCATGCTTAATTACTCAAGCACTTTAATACCCCGGTTCGGAAGGTGATATATAAATGCAAAGCAGCAGCAGTTTGGAATTGGGTGCTCACCTCTATTCATAGGACAGCTCACACTTCAGTCGATGAACTCATTTCTCAGGGTTTGAGACAAGGTGGGTGAGGTAATACCTTTTATTGGACCAACTTCTCCTGGCGAGAGACATGTTTTCAACTACACAGAGCTCTTCAGGGTTTGGCAGACAGGACTCCAGTTCCACTGAGGTTCTTGTCTTTCATCATTCTGCAGAAATGGGACTTTCTCAGTAGAGACCTGCAGTTACTTGAAGGGACGGAAAATGGGCTTCCCCTTCGATTTAATAAGTGTAAATGCTCTCTCATAGTTGTATTCTCTCTTCGTGCTTTTCAAAATGGTCCCACTTCGACCTTTTTCGCACTTGGTTCATTTTGTGTCTCCAAAGCGTTGTAGCTAACAATGCCCACTGTGAGTTGCAATTATACAAGTCCCACTGTACATCATGTTTTAGTCTAATGATCCTTTGTGGAAAATATTTTAGATCATGGACAAACACCAGCTTACATTTTTGGGAGATGCCTGTCCAAGGTGATGGCCAGTTATGATGTACTTGCACTGCCCCTGCATTAGTATTCAAGATATGCTGCCATCTAATGGGCATTTTTGAAAATAGCTGCCCATGTCTCACTCTTACAACATGCTGCCACCTAGTAGCCATTTTACAGTATAACTTTCCCATTATTGTATTGGCTACTGAACTCTATTGGTCACTAGTCAGTATTTCTGATGCCCCCCCCTGCCATCTAGTGTCAATTTTCCAGCATGACAGCCTGTTGCTCTTCTCTCCTCTAGTGGATTCTTTTCGCTATAGCTGCCTCTTTCCCATTCTTAAAAAACAAAGGAGGACTGGTGGCACCTTTGAGACTAACAAATTTATTAGAGCATAAGCTTTCGTGAGCTACAGCTCACTTCATCAGATGCATACTGGGGAAAATATAGTGGGGAGATTTTATATACACAGAGAACATGAAACAATGGGTGTTACCATACAGACTGTAACAAGAGTGATCAGGTAAGGTGAGCTATTACCAGCAGGAGAGCGGGGGGGGGGGGGGGGGAACTTATTGTAGTGATAATCAAGGTGGGCCATTTCCAGCCCTTTATAAGAACAGTAGGAGGGGAAATAGTTTTACTTTGTGTAATGACACATCCACTCCCAGTCTTTATTCAAGCCTAAATTAATTGTATCCAGTTTGCAAATTAATTCCAATTCAGCAGTTTCTTGTTGGAGTCTGTTTTTGAAGTTTTTTTGTTGAAGAATTTCCACTTTTAGGTCTGTAATCGAGTGACCAAAGAGATTGAAGAGTTCTCCAACTGGTTTTTTAATGTTATAATTCTTGAGGTCTGATTTGTGTCCATTTATTCTTGTATGTAGAGACTGTCCAGTTTGGCCAATGTACATGACAGAGGGTCATTGCTGGCACTACAATAGGGTGCCCCCCCCCCCCGGCTCTCCTGCTGGTAATAGCTCACCTTTCCTGATTACTCTTGTTACAGTCTGTATGGTAACAGCCATTGTTTCATGTTCTCGTGTATATAAAATCTCCCCACTATATTTTCCACAGGATGCATCTGATGAAGTGAGCTGTAGCTCACGAAAACTTATGATCTAATAAATTTGTTAGTCTCTAAGGTGCCACAAGTACTCCTTTTCTTTTTATGGATACAGAGTAACACGGCTGCTACTCTGAAATCTGTTGCCCATTCTTGACTCTCAGGTCACCCGGTGGCCGTTATTTAATATAACAGCCCATAACTCACTCCATAATATCTGCTACTATCCACCATTCACTACGCAGCACAGAGGTCCTCTTCTCTTCAGTGCTCTCCACTCAACACTTACACACCGTTATACAGCTTCACCTCCCTTTCCATTGGTCATTTGGCAACATAACTTCTCCTTTCTTTCCCTTCAACTTTGGCTGCTGTTCATTGGGCAGCACGGCTGCACCTGTCCCAGTCCTCTGCCCTCTAGTGGCCCTAGTCAGCATAATCACATCTCTCCTCATTTCTTACCTACTGCTAGGTGTGAGCAGTTCCAAATTGTAGCCACTGGGAACAAAATTGTTCAAAAAATGATTGCAATATTAGTGGCTACAAGAGCATATACAATGGCAGCAGCTCTCAAAGGTTTAGCAGGGGTTTCCCATCCATCCAATGCCTTTCTTTTGATGTGGGTTCTGTTTCCAATGGAAATGCATAGATTGAAGCTACCATGACAGAATCCCAGTGGCTTTCCAGGCTGAGATTCTCAGAGACGTTTAAGGGAGATAAGCATCCATCTCCCATTTAAAAGAGATTTGGGTGACTAGCTCCGTCAGGTCCCTTGGGAAATCCTTTCTGCAGAGTTGGAGCCCTACAATTCTCACTGGTGCCCAGCTCTCCTGCTTCTGGCCAAGCCCTGACGTGCTCCCAGTGACTGAGCCAGCACTGCCGTGTTTGGCATTGCAGGAGTTCTGCCCGTTGGTAGGTGGTAGCTGCTTCCTCTCACCATAAGTTGCCTCACCCCCTGAGGAAAGGGCCCTGCGTGGAGCACAGCTGTCTGTGGTACCTGGGGCTGACTAGACACTGTGCCCTCAGAACTAGCCCTGTCGGACATTGGGCTTGTTGCAGTTAGTTTTGGGGACGCTCATTGTAACAGGTCCCCTCCCTTTGAACTGCTCTGTGCAGCTGGTGGAAGCAGAGCAGCTGGTGCCCTGCAGGGCCATGTGCAGAATCCCTCATCAGTGACCATTTGACAGACCCGACCCCAGAAATGGCCTCAGTTCTACGTGTGCCCTGGCAAACCCCCAGCTGGGTCTTGGCAATCCCAGTGGACCTGGTATGTGAGCCTACCTCTGTTTGCCCAACCTCCCTGCGTCCAAGAGCCTGGACCTGTTGCTTTTCTGGAGGTGGTCACAGCCGGGTGTAGCCCAGAAAATAGCTGTAAATCTGTTCCTGGTGAAGTGTCCAGAGGTCACTGCTGGGGCCTGGTTGTTTGCATCCGACCTGTGTGAGTGCAGTGGAGGTGGATGGTTTGCAGAGGGCTATGATGGTACCAAGCACAATTTCAGGGGTGGCAGATTTCCCAGGCTTACGTCCCCATCTCTGCTGTACCATCAGTTACTATTTTTATTGTCCAAACATTTATTTTGATCAAGAACGGCTTTTTTACAGATCTAAAAAATTGGTTAAAATTTTGTCTCCATTCTGCCTAGTGCCCAGTTAATAACTCCATGATGGGAAAATGGTTATGGTCACCTCCCTCCAAGGTCCTTCCACTGAAATGGACAACACTGAGTGCTGAGATTTTCACTGACACTTTTCAATTTAATTTTAATGGGGGCTGATTGCTGAAATCAGCCAGACAGCTTTGAAAACCTCAGGCTACATTATTATCTCGGAGTCTCTGCACATTTTTGTGAAAGCCACATTTACTGACTGCTTTCCTCAAGGCTTCCTTGACCTCTCTGTTTCTCAGGCTGTAGATGAGGGGGTTTAACAGGGGAGTCAGGTTCTTAAAAGAAGAATTTTAATTGAAGAAAAAGTAAAAGAATCACCTCTGTAAAATCAGGATGGGAAATACCTTACAGGGTAATGAGTTTCAAAACATAGAGAATCCCTCTAGGCAAAACCTTAAGTTACAAAAAGATGCAAAAACAGGAATATACATTCCATTCAGCACAGCTTATTTTATCAGTCATTTAAACAAGAATCTAACGCATATCTAGCTAAACTGCTTACTAAGTTCTAAGACTCCATTCCTGTTCTGTTCCCAGCAAAAGCATCACACAGACAGAGAGAACCTTTGTTTCTCCCCCTCTCCAGCTTTGAAAGTATCTTGTCTCCTCATTGGTCATTTTGGTCAGGTGCTAGCTTCTTAACCCTTTACAGGTGAAAGGTTCTTCCTCTGGCCAGGAGGGATTTTAATGGTGTTTACGCTTCCCTTTATATTTATGACACGCCCCCCAAATCACAGATAGGGTGAAATGCTGGCTGTGATTTCTTCCTGGAGCTCTAGGAGAAAACAGAGTTAATAAGACACATTCACCTCTAAATATACTACCAAGTATATAAAGACTAACAATATTTTCCACATCTCAAGGACGATTTTAACCAGTTGATTCTGGGAAACTTTCAAGGGAGAGTGCATCAGCCACTTTGTTAGAAGCTCCTGAGATGTGTTGGATGTCGAAATTAAAATCTTGGAGAGCTAAACTCCACCGAATAAGTTTTTTGTTATTTCCCGTGGCGGTATGAAGCCACTGTAGTGCAGCATGGTTGGTTTGCAGGTGGAAACGCCGTCCCTGAACATATGGACGTAGCTTTTCCAGAGCGTAGACAATGGTGTAACATTCTTTTTCACTGACTGACCAGTTGCTTTTCCTCTCAGACAGCTTCTTGCTGAGATACACGACAGGGTGGAATTCTTGATCCGCTCCTTGATCTGCATTAAAACTGCTCCCACACCACGCTTGGACGCATCTGTGGTTACTAGGAACGGTTTGTCAAACAGTTAGCACAGGGTCAGACATGAGTGTTGCTTTAAGCTGGTTAAAGGCCTTCTGACACTCTTCGGTCCACTGAACGGCATTTGGCTGTTTCTTTTTGGTTAGGTCTGTCAGTGGGGCAGCGATTTGGCTGTATTGCAGTACAAATTGCCTGTAATATCCGGCCAAACCTAAGAAGGATGGGACCTGTTTCTTTGACTTTGGGACAGGCCATTTTTGGATAGTATCCACTTTGGCCTGTAGGGGGTTGATAGTTCCTTGACCCACCTGGTGTCCAAGGTAAGTCACTTTGTTTAGACCTATTTGACACTTTTTAGCCTTAACAGTTAGTTCTGCCTCGTTTATGCATTCAAAGACTTTTTGTAGATGTTCCAGGTGTTTTGCCCAGGAATCCGAAAATATGGCCACATCATCAAGGTAGGCAACTGCATATTCTCCTAATCCCGCTAGGAGACCATCTAAAAGCCTTTGGAAGGTGGCAGGTGCATTCCGCAGCCTGAAAGGGAGTACATTAAATTCATACAGCCCGATGTGTGGTGAAGGCTGACCTTTCCTTGGCGGATTCATCTAGCGGTACCTGCCAGTACCCCTTGGTTAAGTCCAAGGTAGAGATGAACTGAGCCCGTCCCAGTTTCTCTAATAGTTCATCTGTGCGTGGCATTGGATAGTTGTCTGGGCGAGTTACAGCATTTAGCTTATGGTAGTCCATGCAAAACGTATCTCCCCATCTGGTTTGCGAACTAGAACCACTGGAGATGCCCATGCACTGACAGAGAGGCAGATTACACCCATCTGTAACATATCCTGGATCTCCCGTTCTATAGCAGTTTTAGCTTGAGGAGACACCCGGTAAGGTTGGACTTTAATTGGGTGAGCATTGCCTATGTCAATGGAGTGGTATGCCCGTTCAGTCAGTCCTGGGGTGGCTGAGAACATCGGCGCGTAGCTAGTGCACAGCTCCTGGATCTGCTGTCGCTGCATATGCCCAAGGGTCATGGAGAGGTTCACCTCTTCCACGCCACCAGCACTTTTCCCTTTGTAGTAGACACCTTCAGGCCACTCAGCGTCATCTTCTCCCTGGGCTCTAAACTGACAAACCTTTAATTCTCTGGAATAAAAGGGCTTTAGAGAATTAATATGGTACACCTTAGGCTTTCGGTTGGAGGTGGGGAATGCAATGAGATAATTAACAGCTCCCAGGCACTCTGGGACCGTGAATGGCCCTTCCCACAACTCTTCCATTTTATGGGCCTGGAGCGCCTTTAAAACCATGACCTGGTCTCCTATTTTGAAGGAACACTCTCTGGCATGTGTATCATACCAAACTTTTTGCTCTTTTTGAGCATCCTTTAGGTTTTCTTTAGCAAGGGCTAAAGAGGTTCGGAGGGTGTTTTGTTAGTTGGTTACAAAGTCCAGAATGTTAGTTCCTGGAGAAGGTGTAAACCCCTCCCATTGCTGCTTCACCAACTGTAATGGCCCCTTAACCTCGCAGCCATATACAAGTTCAAATGGTGAAAACCGTAAACTGGGATGTGGTACAGCTCTGTGGACAAAGAGCAACTGCAGCAACACTAGGTCCCAATCATTGGAGTGCTCATTTACGAATTTACGTATCATGGCCCCCAAAGTCCCATTAAATTTCTCCACCAGGCCATTTGTTTGATGATGGTAAGGGGTGGCAACCAAGTGATTCACCCCATGAGCTTCCCAAAGGCTTTCCATAGATCCTGTGAGGAAATTAGTTCCTGCATCTGTGAGGATGTCAGAGGGCCAACCTACCCTGGCAAAAATGTCTGCTAGTGCCTGGCACACACTTTTAGCCCTGGTGTTGCTTAGAGCTACTGCTTCCGGCCATCGGGTGGCAAAATCCATGAAAGTCAGTATGTACTGCTTTCCTCTGGGTGTCTTTTTCGGAAAAGGACCCAGAATATCCACAGCCACTCACTGAAATGGAACTTCAATGATGGGGAGTGGCTGGAGAGGGGCTTTGACCTGGACTTGGGGTTTTCCCACTCTTTGGCATACTTCACAAGACCGGACATAGGTAGAAACATCCTTGCCCATTCCCTCCCAGTGGAATGACCTCCCAACCAGTCTTTGGTCCTGTTCACCACAGCATGGCCACTAGGATGATCATGGGCTAAGCTCAAGAGCTTGACCCAGTACTTAGTTGGAACTACCAACTGTCTCTGAGGATGCCAGTCTTCCTGGTGTCCACCAGAAAGAGTTTCCTTGTATAAA
Organism: Chelonia mydas; assembly: GCF_015237465.2. Classification (NCBI taxonomy): domain Eukaryota; kingdom Metazoa; phylum Chordata; order Testudines; family Cheloniidae; genus Chelonia; species Chelonia mydas. The sequence continues at coordinate 33,646,912 of NC_051254.2, read as the reverse complement.
AGTCCTCTTTCTACAACAAACCTGGATCGATTAGAAGAGCTGAGAGGCAGTGGGTTGCTCCGTGCTGCCGTCCAAGCTCTCTGGAGGCTTTCATCTGCTTCCTGTTTGGTCTGGAACTGTTCCCTTGATGCTGGAGACATCAGTTCCTCATTGGATTGTGGACCTAGGCTTGGTCCCTCTGGAAGCGACGTAGGGGATGGGGCTGTTTCCGTTGACTGTGAACCGCTCTCCGCTGGTGCACTATGTTGGGGTTCAGGCTCCGGCTGACCCTCTGGTGGGTTATCGGCTGCTGCTGGTTCAGGTTTGGTGGGGCCCTCTGGTGTTGGGGTTGCAAGTACTGGATTCAGTGCTGGCAATGGGTCTGGTGCTGGTTGTTCCGCCGGTTCCGGTTCTGGGACTGGCTCTGTCTGGGTCTCTGGGACTGGATCCACCACTGCTGTTGCAGTCATTGGCCTGAGGTCCGGGTCCATCACCTCTGACCAGGTCCTGATAGAAGTTTTCGGAACAGAGCTAGGCGTGACGGCTTGTTTAGCCTGGCTGCCGGTGTTAGGATATAGATATTCAGGTCTGTCTGAAAAGGCCTGTACCTTAAGAATTTAGGTGTATTCTTATCACTTGGCTAGTTAGAGGTATAAAAGAAAGAATCAAAATCACTGTCTGCCAGTGTAAGGTCCTTCTCTTACTGTGACAGTCTGAGGCCCTGTTCTTAGGCTAAAGCCTTTGGCTAAGCGACAGAGGCAGCCATAAGCTGGGAAGCGACCGGTCACATCCTCACATTCCAAACTAGTCACATTGGAAGAAGGTGCTATTGGGCTGTTAGGAATACAATCCTGTCCTGATAGTGCCTATCACCTCCAGAGAAAGGGAAGTGCTAGAAGATGTAAAAGGAAATTTAGGTTGATAGTTTTCTGTCTGGTAAGAACTCACTTATCAATAGACACAGCTGGGAAACTCTTATGTCTTTACAGATGTAGTTGTGAAATTCGCACTTCTGTATTGTTTTGTCATTATAGTTCCCACTTTGCTATTGTTTATTGGCATGGTCTCTGTCTGGTTCTGTGATTGTTTCTGTCTGCTGTATAATTAATTTTGCTGGGTGTAAACTAATTAAGGTGGTGGGATATAATTGGTTAGCTAATCATGTTACAATATGTTAGGATTGGTTAGTTAAATTTCAGTAGAATGATTGGTTAAGATATAGCTAAGAATATTACAATATAAATTACGGGCAAACAGGAAGTAAGTTGGGATTCGAAAATAAGGAAAAAGGAACTTGGATTTAAGCTTGCTGGAAGTTCACCCCAATAAACATCAAATTGTTTGCACCTTCGGACTTCGGGTATTGTTGCTCTCTGTTCATGCGAGAAGGACCAGGGAAGTGGGAGAGTGAAGGAATAAGCTCTCTAACAGTGAGTGACCATTCCCACCCTCTTGGCTAGCTTCACATGATTGGCCAAGTCTTCCCCCAACAGCATGGGGATGGGATAATCATCATAGACTGCAAAAGTCCACATTCCTGACCAGCCCTGGTACTGGACAGGCAACTTGGCTGTAGGCAAATTGAAAGAGTTGGACTTGAAGGGTTGAATCATCACTTGGATCTCTGGGTTGATTAAATTGGGGTCCACTAAGGAAGCATGGATATCTGACACTTGTGCTCCGGTGTCCCTCCATGCGGTGACCTTCTTCCCGCCCACACTCAAAGTTTCCCTCCGCTCCAAAGGTATCTGGGAGGTATCTGGGCCTGAGGACCTCTTGGGTGATTCTGGTGCAATGAACTGTAATCTGTTGGGGTTCTTGGGGCAGTTGCCCTTCACATGCCCCGGCTAGTTACATTTAAAACATTGTCCAGCTGACGGATCCCTGGGGCGAGGTGGGTTGCTGGAGAACAGTGTGGCGGGATAAGGTGTCTGGAGGGTTCCTTGGGGGGTAGGTGGGGCCTTGGGCTGCCCCCGGTAGTAGGGTGTGGTCTGAGGTTCTCCCTTCTGGTCTCCGCTCCAACTGTGACCAGTTTTTTTCTTTTCTGCCACCTCCACCCATGTGGCTCCAATCTCCCCCGCCTCGATTACAGTTGTGGGCTTCCCATCTAGGATGTATCTTTCTATTTCCTCAGGAACACCCTCTATGAACTGCTCCATTTGCATTAGGAAGGGCAAATCTTCCTGATCTTTAACACTTGCTCCCGATATCCAGGCTTCCCAATGTTTCACAATGTGGTGGGCATGTCGGGTAAATTACACGTCTGGTTTCCACCTTAGGGCTCTGAACCGCCGATGGGAATGCTCGGGTGTTAGCCCCATTCTGACTCTCACCTTGGTTTTAAACAGTTCATATTTGTTCATGTGTTCCTTAGGCATTTCAGCCGCCACCTCAGCTAAGGGTCCACTGAGCTGCAGCCTCAGATCTACCATGTATTGGTCTGTAGAGATGCTGTACCCAAGGTAGGCCCTTTCGAAGTTTTCTAAGAAGGCCTCAGTATCATCGCCTGAATTGTAGGTGGGGAACTTCCTGGGATGTGAAGCGGTACCTGTGGAAGGATTGCTATTCTACTGAGCCTTTTACTTCTCCATCTCCAGTGCATGCTTCCTCTCTTTTTCCTTTTCCTCCATTTCTTTTTCCCTTGCCTCCATAGCAATCCTGTGGGCAGCTCCCTTTCCTCCTCAGCATGCTTCCATTCTTTTTCCTTTGTCTCCACAGCTCTCCTGTGGGCAGCCTCTTTGACTTTTTCTGTTTTGGGCTTTGTCATGTTTGCCTCTCTGTTTTTAACTAACTTTACACCCGAGATTTAGAAATAAAACAAACAAAAAACTTGGCTTGTAAAATTTTGCTGTGCTGTAACCAGATACCTATGTTCTCTGATAGTGATTGTCAGCCTACAGAAAAATCCTTAAAAAAAACCCTAACACCTTTGTCTCCAGGCAAATAGACAGAAAACCCCTTAGTTGCTCTTAGGTAAAAAAAAAAAAACTTCTTCAGGTCTGTGAAGAATTGTGAATTTCCCTGCAGGAGGTTAACTACCCTGCCTTTAGTAGAGAAAACTCTAGCTCACAAAAGACAATTCTCTTTTGTCTCTGCTCTGGCCCCCAAGCAGAGACAAAAAAGACTCTAACTGCTTTTAGCTGAAAACCTGCTTTCCAGCAGCCCAAAGGAAAATTTCCTTTTTAAAATCTGTGCTTCTTGTTCAAAAAATCTCAAATTGATCTCAAAATGATTTCAAGTTAATCCCACTGCTCTGTCACCATGTCAAGGTGGGATTAACTCTGAATTCTAGGGTACAGATGTGGGGACTTGCATGAAAAAAACCCTAAGTTTATTTTTACCAGCTTAGGTTAAAACTTCCCCAAGGTACAAACTATTTTACCTTTTGCCCTTGGACTTTATTGCTGCCACCACCAAGCATCTAATAAATATATAACAGGGAAAGAGCCCTCTTGGAAACGTTCCCCCCACACACACACACCAAATCCTCCCAAACCCTACACCCCCTTTCCTGGGGAAGGCTTGATAAAAATCCTCACCAATTTGCATAGGTGAACACAGACCCAATGGTCTCACCCTTACAACATGTTGCCACCTAGATCATTTTGTCTTTTTGTAACTTAAGGTTTTGCCTAGAGGGATTCTTACAGCAGCCAAAGTGGAAGGGCAAGAAAGGCTATAACACTGCTCCTGGTGAAGTGTCCAGAGGTCACTGCTGGGGCCTGGTTGTTTGCATCCGGCCTGTGTGAGCACAGTAAAGGTGGTTGGTTTGCAGAGGGCTATGCTGGCAATAAGCACAATTTAAGAGGTGGCAGATTTCCCAGGTTTATGTCCCCACATATGCTGCACCAGGAGTTAGTATTTTTATTCTCCAAACATTTATTTGGACAAAAATGGCTTTTTTACAGATATAAAAATCGGTTAAAATTTTGTCTCCACTCTGCCTAGTACCCAGTTAAAAACTCCATGATGGAAACATAGTTTTCCCTCCCTGGTCTTTCCACTAAAATGGACAACACTGAGTGCTTAGATTTTAATTGGGACTTTTCAACTTAATTTTAATGGGGGATGATTGCTGAAATCACCCAGGCAGCTTTCAAAACCTCAGGCTATGTTATTATCTCAGAGTCTCTGCATGTTTTTTGTGAAAGCCACATTTACTGACTGCTTTGCTCAAGGCTTCCTTGATGTCTGTGTTTCTCAGGCTGTAGACGAGGGGGTTTACCAGGGGAGGCAGGACCGTGTAGCAAAGAGAGACCACTTTGTTCAGATCTCTCAGTGTATCATGTTTCTGTAGCAGGTACACAATCATTATGGTTCCATAGAAAATTGTCACCACAATGAGGTGAGAGGAGCAGGTGGAAAAGGCCTTTTGCCTCCCAGTGATGGAAGGGATTCTCAGGATGGTGGCGATGATGCACACGTAGGACGTCAGGGTTAGTAGGAATGGAGGCAGGGTGAATACAGAGACTAATATGAAATCCAGCAATATGACCAGGTGTGTGTCTCTGCAGGAGAGCTCTATCAGTGGGATGGGATCACAATAGAAATAGTCAATTTCATTTGGGCCACAGAATATTAACTGTGATAGGAATAAGACAAAGATGGTAAGAGCCAAAACACCATTTAACCAGGAGCCAGCAGCCAACTGGAGGCAAAACCTGGTATTCATAAGAGTTGAATAATGCAGGGGTTTACATATCGCTAAATACCGATCATAAGACATAGCTGCTAGGAGACAGCATTCCGTACCTGCCAGAGACCCAAAGAAATACAGTTGTGTGATGCAGCCACTGACTGAGATGGTTCTGTCCCCAGTCAGGAGACTGGCCAGCATCTGGGGCAGGATGGTTGTGGTGTAGCTGGTCTCCAGGCAGGACAAATTACCCAGGAAGAAGTACATGGGGGTATGAAGGTGCTGAGGAGCCACAATGAGCACCACGATGAGGGTGTTCCCGGACACGGTTGCCATGTAGATCACTAGGAATATCAGGAAGAGAAGAATTTGTAGGTCAGGGAGCTCCCTGAATCCCAGGAGTAAGAATTCTGTGATGGCCATTTGCTTTCTCCAGTCTGCCATGGGTTGAATCTAGGAACAATAAACCTGTGTGATTGAATCAGAAGGACATGGAGTTAAAAGTTAATCAAACCTTGTGAGTTAATTCCATAAATATTCAGAAACTCCCCTTCCTCTCCTGGTTAAAGGCTGAAATGTTAAGACTAAATGTAGATTTCAGAGCAAAGTGCCAGGAGTGGAAACAGGGTGGAAACAGGTCACTATTCCTTTTGCGGGGGGAGGGATAGCTCAGTGGTTTGAACATTGACCTGCTAAACCCTGGGTTCTGAGTTCAATCCTTGAGGGGGCCATTTAGGGATCTGGGGCAAAAATTTAAAGAAAAGTAGATGATTTAGTTGGGGATTGGTACTGCTTTGAGCAGGGGGTTGGACTAGATGACCTCCTGAGGTCCCTTCAACCCTGGTATTCTATGAGTCTCAGTCTGAGGACAGAACTTCACTCTGATGGGGAAGAGGGTGGTCTACATGGATACCAATGACTGCTATAACAGCCCGTTTCTCTGGTAGCCAATTACTGATAGAGAAATGATCTGTTCTGTCATATCAAATCCCATCTAGTGACATACCAGAGCTTAACAATGATATTTAAATGCTGTATTTCACTTCTGACAATGGCCAGAATCATGCCGTGCCTTAGGAGTCAAGATCAATTAATACATCAACTGAAATCTTGTAGTGAGATCTCCAATGCAGTCTAGTGTCCTTAGGCACCAATCTTGTGTTATAATTAATGGAAATAAATCTAACAATATATCCTGGTATATTCAGCCTTTCAGTTCCCTGTAGGAAAAGGAACAATTTTCACCCCCTCACAAGAGATCAGTTTCGCATAATTTATGAAATGAAGTAAATTCTCGCTTAGTTCCTGTGGTGGTGATGGTGACGTGGTGAGGGACTGGCAATGTCTTTTCTGTTTCCTGACATTAGCTATGTAGCAGTAAAAAAATACAGCTCTTTGGAGGGTGCATCTTAGGAAGGGGTAAAACCAGGCTTAACTGGGGAGTGACTTTCCACATCCATAATGAATGTGGGATGATAATACAGGAGCAAGAAAGGCACTGGGGTGGTGGGGGTGGGGGAGATGCTGTCCCTGAACTCAGAGTCTAGAAACAATCTGGCATGTGTGATCCGGGTGGTGATCTAGCACCACTCGCCACCCTATTGAAAAGTCATGGAAGACCAGAGACATTCCAGAAGACTGGAAAAGGGAAAACATAGTGCCCATCTTTAAAAAGGGAAATAAGGACAACCCGGGGAATTACAGACCAGTCAGCTTAACTTCTGTACCCGGAAAGGTAATGGAGCAAATAATTAAGCAATCAATTTGCAAACACCTAGAAGACAATGAGGTGATAAGTAACAGTCAGCATGGATTTGTCAAGAACAAATCATGTCAAACCAACCTGATAGCTTTCTTTGACAGGGTAACAAGCCTTGTAGATGGGGGGAAGTGGTAGATGTGGTATATCTTGGCTTCAGTAAGGCTTTTGATGCAGTCTCTCATGACCTTCTCATAAACAAACTAGGGAAATACAATCTAGATGGAGCTACTATAAGGTGGGTGCATAACTGGTTGGAAAACCATTCCCAGAGAGTAGTTATCAGTAAGTTCACAGTCATGGTGGAAGGGCATAACGAGTGGGGTCCTGCAGGTATAGGTCCTGGGTCTGGTTCTGTTCAATATGTTCATCAATGATTTAGATAATGGAATAGAGAGTACACTTATAAAGTTTGCGGATGATACCAAACTGAGAGGGTTTGCAAGTGCTTTGGAAGATAAAATTAAAATTCAAAATGATCTGGACAAACTGGAGAAATGATCTGAAGTAAATAGGATGAAATTCAATAAGGACAAATGCAAAGTACTCCACTTAAGAAAGAACAATCAGTTGTACACATACAAAATGGGAAATAACTGCCTAGGAAGGAGTACTGCAGAAAGAGATCTGGGGGTCATAGTGGATCACAAGCTAAATATGAGTCAACAGTGTAAGACTGTTGCAAAAAAAGCAAACATAATTCTGTGATATATTAGCAGGAGTGTTGTAAGCAAGACACGAGAAATAATTCTTCCGCTCTACTCCGTGCTGATTAGGCCTCAAATGGAGTATTGTGTCAGGTTCTGGGTGCCACATTTCAGGAAAGATGTGAACAAACTGGAGAAAGTCCAGAGAAGAGCAAGAAAAATGATTAACAGTCTAGAAAGCATGAACTATGAGGGAAGATTGAAAAAATTGGGTTTGTTTAGTCTGGAGAAGAGAAGACTGAGAGGGGACATAAGAGTTTTCAAGTACATAAAAGGTTGCTAGAAGGAGGAGGGAGAAAAATTGTTCTTCTTAACCTCTGAGGATAGGACAAGAAGCAATGGGCTTAAATTGCAGCAAGGGTGGTTTAGGTTGGACATTAGGAAAAACTTCCTAACTGTCAGGGTGGTTAAGCACTGGAATAAATTGCCTAGGGAGGTTGTGGAATCCCCATCATTGGAGATTTTTAAGAGCAGGTTGGACAAGCACCTGTCAGGGATGGTGTACATAATACTTAGTCCTGCCTTGAGTGCAGGGGAATGGACTAGATGACCTCTTGAGGTCCCTTCCAGTTCTGTGATTCTATGATTGGGGCTCACACTGAGCTGGATCTTCAGCTGGTGTAAATCAAAGTAGCTTCATTTGTGTCAGTGGGGCAGATCCTCCACTTTGGACCTGTCACAAGACATGGATCTCATGCTCCATCTCTGTGAAATTGTGCTATGAATGCTGACTGGCACTGCAGTGGGAAAGTGAGGTTAAAACTGTTAATATTCACCTGTAGAAGAGCTCTGTGTTGCTCAAACGCTTCTCTCGTTCACCACCAGAAGTTGGTCCAATAAAAGATATTACCTCACCCACCTTGATCCTCTAATATTCACAAATCACATTCATGCCCCTGTTTGGAAGGTGGTATAGAAATGCAGTCAGGAAGATGGTGCTCACCTGAAACCACAGGACAGCCCAAGCTTGAAGTGATGAGCTCTTGTTTCTCAGGGTTCAGTGGCCAGGACTCAGGATCCTCAGCTGAGGTTCTTGTCACTCCTCTTTCTGCAGAAACTCGGAGATGGTAGAATGGGGAACTTCTGTTTTCCCTGCCCCTTACTCCAAGAACAAGGGGACATACAACAAAATTTAAAGGTGGGCAACTTAAATCTAGAAAATGAAATTCTTGTTAACCCAATGTGTAAGTAAACTGTGGCACTCACTGTGATGCTGGCAGACCAAGTGCTAGCTCATGCCAAGGTCCCCCCTGTCTCAGTAGGACACTAACTGGTACACAGCTGGAATCAGTCTGGCTCCCTTCTCGGTTAATATTGATAAAATGGGTACTAGAATTATATGGAAGTGTTTAATGTTTGACTCTGAATGCTTGTCAGTTGCTGCCTGCATTAATCTCCCCTGCAATGTCTGTTCCATATCGTAATTTAACATTTGAGTGGTTGTAGTGAGCTTCAGTGAGTATGAATCACCACACAGGAGAGGGACGATAATGAGTGTGAAGAGTTGCTCTTCCACAGACATTAAGCCTCTCCTGAAAAAGGAGACCCATCAGTACCAGATGGAGTGACCAGATGGCACGTGTGAAAGATCAGGACAGGGGATGTGGGGTGGGGAGGGGTAACAGACACTTATATAAGACAAAGCCCCAAATAATGGGACTGTCCCTATAAAATCGGGACATCTGGTCACCCTAATACCGGGTGGACTATGGGTGGATATTGCAACTGGAAACTCCTGACAACTAGATTGAGAAACCATCAACAAAAGGACTAGAGACTCTTATTGTTCTGCTCTCCTCCCGATGAAGATGAGTCATGCAAATGGATTGAGTTTGCAACTCAGAGCAGATGGCAGGAGGGGGATAAAAACCTCAAACAAAAGGAACTAGGGATCTCTGTGCTGCTTGCACACTTGGGGCAGGGGGTTTCTAGGCATTAGCAAGAGATCCCCAGCTGCTTAGCCTGGGATAGCCCTAAAGGTCAAATACAGCTTGCTGCTGAGAGAAGCCTGTATCACCTTTTGAAACCTAAGACTGACTCATTCATGGGTCTGTTTTCTTGCTTTAACCTTGTAAATAACTCTCATTTCCTTTTCCTATTTAATAAATCTTCCTATACAGTAATTCACTATAGCATCGTCTTTGGTGTGAGACCTAAAGTGCAAATGACCTGGGGGAAGTCCGGAGTAACCTGAATATTGCTGTGATTCTTGGCATAAGGGGTTGTGTACCACAGATACGCTCACCTGGGTGGCAGGACAGACCGGTGCAGCCAAGGGGACTGTAGGGGACTCTGTCAAGGCTGTTAAAGTGCCTGAGGAGTTTGCACTCGGTGCAGTTGGTTGGTGAAATCTAAGTTTAGAACTGACAAGCAATGAGGGGGTTTGTGCCCTGCTTTGTAACTGTCTGCCCTGAGTTTGGCACTCACACTCTTGCATCCCCATTGGGAGCATCACACTCATTGCCACAGGAAGTCATTGATATGAAGGACTTAACTAGATTCCAGAAGAGATTGGATGTTCCTGATAGCCATATAAATATCCAGAGTTATCCTCATTAATGGCAACAATAGAGATTGGCTTAACCCCCAAAACATGAGGTTTAATATCCATTCTAAAACTATTCTAGACCAACATGACACATGTGAGGTGAGATTATCCCAGAACTGCTATTGCAGTGTTCTTACATTTGAAACATCTAGTACTGCCCGCTCTTGGAGAAGGATACTGGGCAGGGTGGCCCTTGGGTCTGATCTAATCTGGCAATTCCTATATTACTACGTTCTCCTAAAGTGATACAGAGAAGCCCAAAATTCCAGTTAGTTCAGGAAGCTACTTCTTTGATATTTCAGCTTCTGACAGGCTGTTCCCTGAAAAAAGTCGACCTGGTGCAGATAACACTTTTTTGGTGACAATCGATACAAAGAAATCATTTGAGAGGAGGTTGTCAAACTGTCTATAGGATTGGGACATTAATTCTAATAGGAGATTAGGACACCCAATTCCTAGGTGGCTTTAAAAATCTCAACCATAGCACCTAAGCAATGTCCATATCTTGTTTATTCCCTGGGTTCAGTGGACTCGTGGATTCTCTTGCAACCTGCCTGACTCAGATATAGTGAAGCAGTTTTTATTTACTTTTAACTAAAACCATTTATTCTTCACATACCCTCTCATCCTCCTAATTAAGTTCTTATACTTTATCCACCTAACATGCCATTTTAATGTTCCTTTCTATCAGCTTCACTTAGTTTTAGGGTGACCAGATGTCCTGATTTTATAGGGACAGTCCCAATTTTGGGGGCTTTTTCCTCATATAGGCACCTATTACCCCCAACCCCGTCCCGATTTTTACACTTGCTATCTGGTCACCCTATTTAGTTTTGATTTCCATTATTCTATTCCAGGCTTCACCCTAGTTATCCTGAGCCAGATCCTTAGCTGAGGACCTTTCACAAAACACATATCCCAATTTCCCCATTGTTAAATGGTGCTATTAACATTGACTGGCACTGCTGTGGGACGGTGAGGCTAAAACTGCTAATATTCACAGAGACAAGGTGAGTGAGGTAATATATTTTATTGGACCAACTTCTGTTGGAGAGAGAAAAAGATAAGCTTTTGAGAGCTAGAGAGCTTGTCTCTCTCTCCAACAGAAGTTGATCCAGTAAAAGATATCACCTCACCCACCTTGTCTCTCTAATATCCTGGGACCAACACGGCTACAACAACATTGCAAACAATATTCACACAGCACATTCATGCCCCTGTTTGGAAGATGGTATAGAAACACAATCAGGAAGAGGGTGCTCACCTGTAACCACAGGACAGCTCAAGCTTGGAGTGATGACCTCTTATTTCTCAGGGTTTGGCAGCCAGGACTCGGTTTCCACCACTGAACTACTTGGGTCTCATCATTCAGTAGAAACTGGATCTGCTCAGCAAAGACACCTGCATCTACCTGAATGGATGAGCAGCTGCTGCGATCTGTCTTAGAACATGCTCTTCCCCCTCCATTTACACAGTGCAGAGCCCTCATATTTGTATCCTTCTCCATGGAAGGCTGTGTCTCCCTTGATTCCACCTCTGAAGAGGTTGAGTCTGGGGAATTAGCGCTGTGTTTTCTGTGCAGACAGTACAAACAACTGTCCTGATGCAACCAACCTCCCACTCCCAGAGGAATCGCCTTTCTGCTACTAGCTGTATGAGGTCATTGCTCTGCATGGCTGAAATGTAATGCAGCGACCCTGGAGTACAGGGCCACACAGAGACGGAAACTACTCAGCAATCTTTGCTCATGTCGATTCTCCCATTGCCTTCAGTGGAACAATTGCACAAGAAACAATATGACTCAGGCCTGCCAGATTGGGTGCTGAAGCCACACAGTTTAACAGACACACAGGAAACTGAATGCAAAGTAAATTTAATCCATAGTTTGCAAATGAAAGATTTGGATGGAAGAATCTCTCTCCCATTCACACCCCTAATGGACATATTTCTCCCAAGGAACTTTGATGTTATCAGTAATTACTAATGTTTGTTTATTTAACAATATTCTCACCCTTCTGCTGAGCGGTAGCAGAATTCAGGTCTTGCAGATTGATTTCCCATTGGAAAACCAGTGATGTGGAGTCTGGGTAATTTCTCAGAGTAACTTGTTTGTTTTTACACTATATACACCAGTCCTGGAACAGAGGTGACCACAGACAACATGCTGGAATCCTCCTTTTAGGGATCTCAGCCCACGCATCAGAGGCAGGACTAGCAAGCAAGGACTTTCCCCCACACAATACTTTCAGCCCAGGACACTTAGCCCTGGTTTACACTACAAGTTTAGGTCGAATTTAGCAGCGTTAGATTGATTTAACCCTGCACAACGAAGCCATTTTTGTCAACTTAATGGGCTCTTAAAATCAATTTCTGTACTCCTCCCCGATGAAGGGATTAATGCTGAAATCGACATTGCCGGGTCGAATTTGGGGTAGTGTGGATGCAATTCGATGGTATTAGCTTCCGGGAGCTATCCCAGAGTACTCCATTGTGACCGCTCTGGACAGCACTCTCAACTCTGATGCACTGGCCAGGTAGACAGGAAAAGCTCCACAAACTTTTGAATTTCATTTCCTGTTTGGCCACTGTGGCAAGCTGATCAGCACAGGTAACCATGCGGATCTTATCAGCAGAGGTGACCATGGAATCCCAGAATCGCAAAAGAGCTCCAGCATGGACCGAACGGGAGGTACTGAATCTTATCGCTGTATGGGGAGATGAATCCATGCTATCAGAACTCCGTTCCAAAAGACAAAATGCCAAATATTTGCAAAAATCTCCAAGGGCATGAAGGACAGAGGCTATAACAGGGACCCGTAGCAGTGCCTCATGAAACTTAAGGAGCTCAGGCAAGCCTACCAAAAAATCACAGAGGCAAACGGCCACTTGGGGTCAGAGCCCCAGACATGCTGCTTCTATGTTGAGCTTCATGCAATTCTAGGGGGTGCCCCTACAACTACCCCACACCTGTACGTGGACTCCTGCAAGGGAGTCTCACGCAACAGGGATGAGGATTTTGGGAATGAGGAAGATGATAGCGCACACCAGGCAAGCAGAGAAACCGTTCTCACCGACAGCCAGGAAATGTTTATCACCCTGGAGCCAATACCCTCCCAACCCGAGCTCCCGGACCTTGAAGGTGGAGAAGGCACCTCTGGTGAGTGTACCTTTGTAAATATAATACACAGTTTAAAAGCAAGTATGTTTAATGATTAATTTGCCCTGAAGACTTGGGATGCATTCGCGGCCAGTACAGTTGCTGGAAAAGTCTATTAACGTGTCTGGGGATGGAGTGGAAATCCTCCAGGGACATCTCAATGAAGCTCTCCTGAAGGTACTCCCGAAGCCTTTGCAAAAGGTTTCTGGGGAGGGCAGCCTTATTGCGTCCTCCATGGTAGGACACTTTACCACACCAGGCCAGTAGCACATAGTCTGGAATCATTGTATAAGAAAGCATGGCAGCGTGTGGTCCCGGTGTTTGCTGGCATTCCAGGAACATCCATTCTTTATCTCTCTGTGTTATCCTCAGGAGAGTGATATCATTCATGGTCACCTGGTTGAAATAAGAGAATTGTATTAAGGGGACATTCAGAAGTGGCCATTCCTGCTGGGCTGTTTCCCTGTGGCTGAACAGAAATCTTCCCTATTGTTAGCCATGCAGTGGGGGGAGGGGTGAAGCGATCATCCAAGAGAATTGTGTGGGCGGGTTAGTTGGGTTTGTGCTGCACATTAACCCAAACACATCAGCCCCTCCTTTTAAATGGCCAATGTGTCTTTTTCAATTTTACTCTCCCTTTTTTTCCTCCCACAGCTGCAAATGTTTCAACGCTTCCACTAGCACCTCCATCCCAGAGGCTAGCACAGATAAGAAGGCAAAAAAAAACGCACTTGATGAAATGTTCTCTGAGCTCATGCAGTCCTCCTCCACTGAAAGTGCCCAGCAGAATGTGTGGAGGCAGACAATGTCAGAGTCCAGGAAAGCACAAAATGAACATGAGGACAGGAGGGACACACAAAAGGACAGATGGCGGGAGCAACAGGAGAGGTGGCGTCAGCATGATGAGAGCAGGCAGGAGGCAATGCTGAGGCTATTGGAGGATCAAACTGATATTCTCCGGCGTATGTTTGAGGTGCAGGAAAGGCACAGACTGCCACTGAAGCCCCTGTGTAATCAACCGCCCTCTTCCCCAAGTTCCATAGCCTCCTCACCCAGACGTCCAAGAACACGGGGGGAGGCCCTCCAGGCACCCAACCACTCCACCCCAGAGGACTGCCCAAGCAACAGAAGGTTGGCATTCAATAAGTTTTGAAGTGCAGTGTGGCCTTGTCCTTCCCTTCTCCCCCACCCCTCCTGGGCTATGTTGGCAGTTATCCCCCTATTTGTGTGACGAATTAATAAAGAATGCATGAAATTGAAACAACGACTTTATTGCCTCTGCAAGCGGTGATCGAAGTGGGGAGGGGAGGACGACTGGCTAACAGGGAAGTAGAGTGAACCAAGGGGGCGGGTTTTCATCAAGGAGAAACAAACAGAACTGTCACACCGTAGCCTAGTCAGCCATGAAACTGGTTTTCAAAGCTTCTCTGCTGTGCTATTCTAATCACCCTGGTGTCTGGCTGCGTGTAATCAGCTGCCAGGAGCTTTGCCTCAGCCTCCCACCCAGCCATAAACATCTTCCCCTTACTCTCACAGATATTGTGGAGCACACAGCAGGCAATGGGAATACTGGTTTCGCTGAGATCTAACCGAGTCAGTAAACTGCGCCAGCGTGCTTTTAAACATTCAAATGCACATTCTACCACCATTCTGCACTTGCTCAGCCTATAGTTGAACAGCTTCTGACTACTGTCCAGGGTGCCTATGTATGGCTTCATGAGCCATGGTATTAAGGAGTAGGCTGGGTCCCCAAGGATAACTATAGGCATTTCAACATTCCCAACGGTTATTTTCTGCTCTGGGAATAAAGTACCTTGCTGAAGCTGTTCATACAGACCAGAGTTTCCGAAGATGCGAGCATCATGTACCTTTCCCGGCCATCCCATGTTGATGTTGGTGAAACGTCCCTTGTGATCCACCAGTGCTTGCAGCACCATTGAAAAGTACCCCTTGCGGTTTATGTACTGGCTGCCTTGGTGTGCCAGTGCCAAGACACGGACATGTGTTCCGTCTATCGCCCCACTACAGTTAGGGAATCCCATTGCAGCAAAGCCATCCACTATGACCTGCACATTTCCCAGAGTCACTACCCTTGATAGCAGCAGCTCAGTGATTGCGTTGGCTATTTGGATCACAGCAGCCCCCACAGTAGATTTGCCCACTGCAAATTGGTTCCTGACTGACCGGTAGCTGTCTGGCATTGCAAGCTTCCAGAGGGCAATCGCCACTCGCTTGTGAACTGAGGGCTGCTCTCATCTTGGTATTCTGGTGCTTCAGGGCAGGGGTAAGCAAGTGACAAAGTTCCATGTAAGCGTCCTTATGCATGCGAAAGTTTCGCAGCCATTGGGAATCATCCCAGACCTGCAACACTATGTGGTCCCACCAATCTGTGCTTGTTTCCCAGGCCCAAAATCGGCGTTCCATGGCATGAGCCTGCCACATTGCCACCAGGATGGTCAAATTGCCAGGGCCCGTACTTTGAGAGAAGTCTGTGTCCATGTCCTCATCACTCTCGTCACCGCGCTGCCGTCGCCTCCTCGCCTGCTTTTGTAGGTTCTGGTTCTGCATATACTACCTGATAATGCGCGAGGTGTTTACAATGCTCATAACTGCCATGGTGGTCTGAGCGGACTCAATGCTTGCCATGGTATGGCGTCTGCAGGAGAGCACAGTTGCAGGGGAAGTGGTGGTTGGATGACCAATTTTGCAGACCTACTGCATCATCTGCATGCTTGCCAAGGTATGGCGAGACAAGAGCAGCTGAGCAGAGTTGCAGCGGAAGTGGTCATATAGAGGACCTGTGAGACCACCAGGAGAGCAGAGTGGCAGCAGAAATGGTCATTTGATGACGACGGTTTGCAGCCCTACTACACTGTCTGCTGAAAGCAGTATGGCGCCTGCATGGAAAAAAGGCGTGAAATGATTGTCTGCTGTTGCTTTCACGGAGGGAGGGGGACTGATGACATGTACCCAAAACCACCTGCGACATTGTTTTTGCCCCATCAGGCATTGGGAGCTCAACCTAGAATTCCAATGGGCGGCGGAGACTGCAGGAACTGTGGGATAGCTACCCACAGTGCAACGCTCCGAAAGTTGACGCTAACCTTGGTACTGTGGACACACTCCACCGACTTAATGCACTTAGTGGGGACACACAATCAACTGTATAAAATCGCTTTCTAAAAAATCGACTTCTATAAATTCAACCTAATTTTGTAGTGCAGACATACCCTAAAAGTGAAAGCTGGGTCATCAACAAGTGAGTGGGAGCTGGGCAAGGCAGGGTACTTCTCTGTATGATCTCTCTGACAAATGTAGGTGTGATTCTGTCTAACGGTGTTTGTGGGGGGGATTGTACCTCATCAACCCCTTTGATTCAGGGGTGGGTGGGGACGAGGTATGACCGCACCTCTCTGCGTCTATGTTGATTTTACTACCCTTCTGGTAGTCAGTACTGTGTGGCCTAATAGCTAAAGTCCATATAACTCCACTTGCCCTAGTGGGATAGCATGGCCTAGTGGCCAGAGTCCATAGAGTATGCTCCTAGAGCAGGGTGGCCCAAGGCCAGAGTTCCTCTAAATTCTCTTTCCCTGTGGGATAGCGCGGCCTGGTGGCCGGAGTCCACAGAGTATGCTCCTAAGGCAGTGTGGCCCAATGGCCTGAGTCCATATATTAGGGTAAGAAAGGGGTCGGGAAACTATGTCGTCGAAAGGGAAGGGGGGCTGTGACCCCTGGTGGGGGAGCCCAGGCCCACCCGTCCTCACCGGGCTCTGAGCCAGGGCCCTGCCAGTGGCGGGGTGATCCGCCACTGGGTCAGCAGGGAATCCTACCGCAACACACTGACCTCGCTGTGGTGGGAGGTACCACTCCCTTACCTTTCCTGGGTCACTCCCCACCAGTTCTCCAACAATAGTAGTCCTTGTGGCATCAGGGTCTCCAGGTTCCTTGGCACCCGACACTCCCTAGGGTTCCAATAGCTGTAAGCCTCTGTTCCCGGTTCCTGACTCCTCAGCTCTCCCCTGTAAGGGTGTAGCTGCTCCTGGGCTGGAGCCTCCACTGGGCATTCTTCCTCCTTGGCCGCCCGCCCTGACTGAACAGCCCTGCAGGCTTTTATACTTGACCTCTAGTTGGAGCATGCCCAGCAGAGCCTAGCCTTCCTCTGCTAGGAGGGACAGGTTAACCCTCTCAATCCCAATGCGGGGCCGGTCCACCCTGTCAGACACCCTCCCCTTTAGAACGGTGGTTGGGGTTTCCCCCACCTCGTCCCCCTCCCCACCCTTCCTCTTCTCCCACCCTGGAAAAAAAATCCGCGTTTCCGTGGGCCTTACCTGCCCTATGCAGCACTTGAAAGGAATAGGGCGGGAGGCACAAATACCACCACAAATTTGATCATTTGTCTCTTTCATGTTGTTGATCCAGCGAAGGCGGGCATGATCAGTCACTAAGAAGAAGTGGTTTCCCAATAAGTAGTACTGCCTTGTGTCGACTGCCCACTTAACCACGAGGGCCTCCCATTCTATGGTGGAGTAGTGCGTTTTGCGTGGGAAGAGCTTCCGGATGAGGTACAAAATGGGGTGGTCTTCCCCCTCTATCTCTTGTGACAAGACAGCTCCTATGCCTACTCTGGATGCGTCTGTCTGGAGAACGAAGGGCTTCATAAAGTCAGGTTGGGTCAACACAGACTCCTGGGTCAGTTGTTCTCGGAGTGCGTGAAAAGCGTCCTCACATTCCTTCATCCATTGGACCTTCTGGGGCTGTGTTTTCTTTGTTAGGACCATCAAGGGGGTGGCCAGTGTCGAGAAATTAGGGACAAACTGCCGATAATACCCGCCAATCCTAAGAACTGCCATACCTGTTTTTTGGATTTAGGGGTAGGGTAGTCCCTCAAAGCCTGTACCTTATCCACCATAGGGTGTAATTTCCCTCGCTCTACCGTATAGCCTAAATAAGTCACCGCCCACTGTCCTAAATGGCAATTGGCTGGATTTTCCGTGAGACCTGCGACGCCCAGGGCTTGTAGTATATTGGTTAGGTGCCAAATATGGTCTCCCCAGCTGGAGCTATAAATGACAATGCCATCAATGTATGCTGCAGCGTATAAACTGTGGGGGCTCAGTACCTGGTTTACAAGCCCTTGGAATGTAGCTGCAGCACCATGTAACCCGAAGGACATTACTGTAAATTGAAAAAGGCTGAACGGCATGGGAAAGGCTGACTTCACTCGTGAGGCTGTCAATACCCCTTGGTTAAATCCAGGGTGGACATAAATTCTGCTTGGCCTAGTCTCTCCAGTAACTCATCTACCCGTGGCATGGGGTAGGCATCAAAGCGAGACATGGCGTTCACTTTGTGAAAGTCGATTCAAAACCTCACTGAGCCATTTGGCTTGGGGACCAGCACTATGGGACTCCTCCACTCACTCTTTGATTCGTCCACTACCCCAAAGGTTAACATCGACTCCAACTCCTTCCACACGGTCTCCCACATTTTCTTAGGGAGTAGGCGGTGGTTCTCTCTCACCTTTTGGCCGGGGATGGTGGCAATGTGGTGGCTGATCACCGTTGTTCTTCCCGGTTGAGCGGACAAGACTGTGGGGAAAGCTGCTACTATCTGCCACACCTGTTCTTGCTGGGTAGGGTTGAGTTCTCGGCTAATGGCTCATGGCTACCATGCTTGACTCCTCGTACTCACCGGTTAAGGGCCCAAGTTCATGTTCTGCAAGGTAGGGGGCAATCATAAAACCCTCGCGGTCCTTCCACACCTTCAGCAGGTTTATGTGGTATACTCGGGTGTCCCTTCGTCGCCTGGACAGCTGAATCTCGTAATCAACAGCCCCTACCCACCGGACCACCTTGAATGGCCCCTGCCACTTGGCTAATAGTTTAGACTCAGAGGAGGGCAGTAACAGCAGAATGCGGTCCCCCAGCTCGAAGTTCCTCATCTTCGTCCCCCAATTATACTGGATCTCCTGGTTGCACTGTGCCTGTAACAGGTTCTCCAGGGCCAGGGTGCCTAGTTCCCAAAGCCGGTCCCTCAAATGGAGGATATACTGGACTGAACTTTTGACCGAGGTCTCTTGCTCCTCCCAGGTTTCTTTCAAGAGGTCTAAAATCCCCAGGGTTGTCTCCCATAGAGGAGCTCAAATGGGGAGAACCCTGTGGAAGCTTGAGGCACCTTGCCTATGGCGAAGAGGAATGCTGGTAGGAACTTGTTCCACTGACGGGGGTCATCCCCCATGAATTTCTGTAGCATCTCCTTCAGGGTTCCATTAAAGCATTCCACCAACCCATCCATCTGGGGACGGTAGATGGAGGTCTTGAGGGCACGGATGTTCAATAGTTGGCAGAGTTCTGCCATCAATTTGGAGGTTACATTAGTCCTCTGGTCGGTCAATATCTCTCGTGGCAACCCCATGCGGGAAAATATCTGCAATAGTTCATTGGCGATGATGGGGGCTATGGCTGTTCATAATGGTACGGCCTCAGGATACCAGGTCACATAGACTACTACGACCAAGATGTATCTATGGCCTGTGCTACTTCTCTCCAGGGACCCCACCAGGCCAAGGTCAATCTGCTTGAACGGAGTGCCAATCACAGGGAAGGGTACTAGGGGGCCCTCGGTACCCCCTTCGGGCCAGGCTTCTGGCACTCGGGGCAAGAGGCACAGTAATCCCGGACCTCCTGGTGTATGCCTGGCCAGAAAAACCATTGGGCTACTCTTAGGAAGGTCTTTTTGCACCCCAAATTCCCCATCCAGGGGACAGCGTAGGCCAGGCAGAGTAGTCCTCTTTGGAACCTCCGCGGGACCAGCAATAGGCGCACCTCAGATCGTATCTCTGGCTCCTGGGTCACCCGATAAAGCAGGTCCTTGTGGATCTCAAAATGGAGGCCTTGGGGCCGATACTGCTGAGGATGGGCCTCTCCATCCCAGCTGGCCGCCTGGTCCCAGGCTCGACTAAGACTGGGGTCCCCTCTCTGTTCCTCCAGGAAATCTCCATCAATATCCAGCCCCCTCGTCTCTTCCACTGTTGAACGGTCGGTTAGGGCCTGATTCCCTTCTGTTACTTTGGGACTTCTCGACGTCCCCTCTAAGGGGTCCTGTGGCCTGGGTTGGCCTAACAAGCCCTGTCTCCCATAGCGGGTTCTGTACCTCTTCTTGGGCTGCCCGCTCCACCCCCATATAAGGTCGGTGAAACTCGGCCAGTCATGTCCCAACACCACAGGATACACTAATCAAGGAGCCACCCCCACTAAGCAACGCACCTCCTGTTGGGCAGCCATAACCTCCTCATATTGCAGTGCCTCCTGAGGGTCGAGACTACGGTAGACGGCCTGTGCTGGTCCCGTTAAATATGGGGCTAGAATAGTGGCCCAATGCTCAGGGGACCACTGAGTGGCCATCGCTACCCGTTCAAAAGTTACTAAGAAGGCCTCGTGGTTGTTCCCAGGCCCCATCTTTGTCAGCCGCACTGGTAGTCCCCCAAAGCCCTCCCCTGGCCCTCCTCCGTCTGAGGGGATGGGGGGACTGGCTGCCATCTTCAACAAGGTCGCCACTCACTTGCTGCTGAGCAGCCAACTCCCAAACCAGCTGTTGCTGGGACTCTTGTTGCTTTGCTGCCTGCATAATGACTTAGCCACTCCCAGTCTCTATTCAAGCCCAAATTAATAGTATCCAATTTGCAAATGAATTCCAATTCAGCAGTTTCTCGCTGGACTCTGGATTTGAAGTTTTTTTGCTTTAAGATAGCGACCCTCATGTCTGTGATTGCGTGACCAGAGAGATTGAAGTGTTCTCCGACTGGTTTATGAATGTTATAATTCTTGACATCTGATTTGTGTCCATTTATTCTTTTACGTAGAGACTGTCCAGTTTGACCAATGTACATGGCAGAGGGGCATTGCTGAATTGGAATTCATTTGCAAATTGGATACTATTAATTTGGGCTTGAATAGAGACTGGGAGTGGCTAAGTCATTATGCAAGGTAGCCTATCTCCCCTTGTTTTTTTCCTACAAACCCCCCCCCAAGACGTTCTGGTTAAACTTGGATTATTGCTGTGCACATTGTAAGATGAGCTATTGCCAGCAGGAGAGTGAGTTTGTGTGTGTGGTTTTTGGAGGGGGGTGTGTGTGGGGGGGTGAGAAAACCTGGATTAGTGCTGGAAATGACCCACCTTGATTATCATGCGCATTATAAAGAGAGGTTTCAAAGAGGGATGGGCTATTACCAGCAGGAGAGTGAGTTTGTATGTGTGTGTGTTGGGGGGGGGGAGGGTGAGAAAACCTGGATTTGTGCTGGAAATGGCTCTACTTGATGATCACTTTAGATAAGCTGTTACCAGCAGGAGAGTGGGGTGGGAGGAAGTTTTGTTTCATGGTCTCTGTGTGTATATAATGTCTTCTGCAGTTTCCACGATATGCTATGCATCCGATGAAGTGAGCTGTAGCTCACGAAAGCTCATGCTCAAATAAACTGGTTAGTCTCTAAGGTGCCACAAGTACTCCTTTTCTTTTTACGAATACAGACTAACACGGCTGTTACTCTGAAACCTCTAATTTCTGAGAGATTCCTGCCTCTCCCAAAGGAACAGAAAATAAATTATGGGAAAATGGGAAAGGAAATGTCCAGCCTTCTCAGTCTACTGGGGTGATGCACAGTGCCCCCTTTTTGATGAAACCCTGTTTTAAAGTAAACTTCTTAGGTTTTCTGATCTTTGCTTTAGCTAATGTTCATCCCAAGCGTCACTGAGGAGTTCTTCAAACCTGTACTTGCAAAAGTGCTAGAGAGATTGTAGAGATGACAGTTTGGAAAGGATTTTCCATAAACGTGTCCTTTTTATATTCAGCTCTTTTTGAGCCCCTGCCTGGTTACAGAATGGAACCTGGACATTTGGAGGCTGCCTAACTAGTCTCCCCTATCCCTGGTCTTACTGACTCAAGAGATATGGAGCGGGACAATGTATTTGAACTCGCGTCCTAATCGAAATATCTGAGGTGGTGAAAAGCAGCACTAAGTACAGAGTCACTGCACAGGGGTTGTTCGAAGGTAACTAACCTGTGGGCATGTATTGGTTATTAATAAGCTGCAAAGCATCACCATTTGGAATGTCAAGGATTGGATATTTACATAGACAATGTTCAGAGTTATCCTAATTAATGACAACCAACATTCTGGAAAAGATACTAAACCTCATGCTTCAGGGCTTGAGCCAATCTCTAAGTATTAGAGATCCAGGTGAGAGCTAAAAGGGGGGCAGATTATCCCACCTCTGCCTCCCGTGGCATTCTTACACCTTCCGCTTAAACATCTGGGTCTGGCCACAGTCATGATATTGGATTAGATGGACCATGTGTCTGATCCAGTCTGGCAATTCCTATTTTCCTATGGAAACAGAATAGGTGAAACTGGGGTCATCCTGCTCAAACCACAGACCAGTATCTGAGTTCTGGACTACTTGAATTAGACACTAGCAGAAGAGGGCACATTTGACAGGATCTAATTCAATCCACTAGAGGGCAACGCCCCTGCCCCCCACACAGAGTTGCTTAAGTTATTTTGATATTGTCTATAGATCCATTCCGTTTCTGCATCATACAATTATCCACACACCTGCCTTCCAGAAGCTGGTATACAAGCACAAAGTTCTTTTTTTTTTATTTTATTTTTTACCAAAGTTTTCTCATATGAACCCAAATAAAATTGTTTCTTTCAGCCTTTGGGCAACAAACCACTTTTATTTATTTATTTATTTTATTATTGGCTTGATTGCAAAATTGATTGGGAAAACAATATTCTCAACCCCTTTTAGGCTTTGTTCATTTTAATGGTGATGGTTTTGAACTTTGTAATAAGGGTCCCACTTTAACCTACCTCCCAGCTGACTCATTTTCTGTATGCAAAGCTTTTTTTTGTAAACATTTTCCAGTGTGACTTATTAATTCCTTATAAAATGAAGGAAAAATCCCATGGGGGAAAATACTTCACATAACGAAACTCTAGGTTAAATTTTTCAGAGACACATGTCCAAGGTGGTGGCCTGTTATAATGTACTGCCCTTATAATAATTAATAATAAGCCTATATCTGCTGCCATCTAGTGGGCATTTCAGAAAATAGCTGCCTGTTTCTCCTGCTTAGAATATGCTGCCCTCTAGTGGACATCTTGCAGCATCACTGACCTTTCCACATAACTTTATCCTGTTCTGAAATCTATTGGTCAATATTCCTGACCCTGCCTCATTTCTTCCAATCTGCTGCCCCTAGTGTCGATTATGCAGCATAAAAGTCTATTGCTCTGTTCTTACTCTCTTCTCTCTTCTAGAGTTAGCTCCAGTGGATACTGTTAGCTGCCTCTTTCCATCCTTGTGGCACCTTAGAGACTAACAAATTTATATGAGCATAAGCTTTCATGAGCTACAGCTCACTTCATCGGATGCATTTATTGGAAAATACAGTGGGGAGATTTATATACATAGAGAACATGAAACAATGGGTGTTACCATACACACTGTGATGAGAGTGATCACGAGAGCAGGAGAGCGGGAGGGAAAAAACCTTTTGTAGTAATAATCAAGGTGGGCCATTTCCAGCAGTTGACAAGAACATCTGAGGAACAGTGGAGGGAGGGGGGAATAAACATGGGGAAATACTTTTACTTTGTGTAATGACCCATCCACTCCCAGTCTCTATTCAAGCCTAAGTTAATTGTATCCAGTTTGCAAATTAATTCCAATTCAGCAGTCTCTTGTTGGAGTCTGTTTTTGAAGAATTTTTGTTGAAGAATTGTAACTTTTAGGTCTGTAATCGAGTGACCAAAGAGAACGAAGGGTTCTCTGAATGGTTTTTGGAGGGGCTAATCATATCAGCCTAATCACATCAGCCACACTATCACATAGGGCCTAATCACATCAGCCACACTATCAGAGGCTCGTTCACCTGCACATCTACCAATGTGATATGTGCCATCATGTGCCAGCAATGCCCCTCTGCCATCATTGGCCAAACTGGACAGTCTCTACATAAAAGAATAAATGACACAAATCAGACGTCAAGAATTATAACATTCAAAAACCAGTTGGAGAACACTTCAATCTCTTTGGTCACTCGATTACAGACCTAAAAGTAGAAATTCTTCAACAAAAAAACCTTAAAAAACAGACTCCAACGAGAGACTGCTGAATTGGAATTAATTTGCAAACTGGATACAATTAATTTAGGCTTGAATAAAGACTGGGAGTGGATGTGTCATTACAAAAAGTAAAACTATTTCCCCATGTTTATCCTCCCCACCTACCCACCCACTGTTCCTCAGACGTTCTTGTCAACTGCTGGAAATGGCCCACCTTGATTACCACTATAAAAGGTTTTTCCCCCCACTCTCCTGCTGGTAACAGCTCACCTTAAGTGATCACTCTCGTCACAGTGTGTATGGTCACACCCATTGTTTCATGTTCTCTATGTATATAAATCTCCCCACTGTATTTTCCACTGAATGCATCTGATGAAGTGAGCTGTAGCTCATGAAAGGTTATGCTCTAATAAATTTGTTAGTCTCTAAGGTGCCACAAGTACTCCTTTTCTTTTTGCGAATACAGACTAACACGGCTGCTACTCTGAAATCTTTCCATCCTTGATGCTCTTGTGTCCCCGTTGGTCATCATTCAGTATAACAGCCCATTTCTTGTCCCTTAACATGTGCTACCATTTCACATTCCTTGTTCCAACATGGTACACTTCTCCTAACTTCAGGTAATGTTGGTATCCTAGGAATGCCTTGGCTGGCTGTCTCTGATTCCTTTATTAACATTCCTCAATATCTTCATTTATATATTGCTCACTCACATATTCCTCACTTTGGTTTCTAAAGATTTTTCCAGTTCCTTACATAGCATAGAGGTCCATTGCTCCACAAAGTTCTTTCCTTGCCATTTACACTGATGCCTTCTAGTCTGTATTATACAGCTTTACCGCTTTCCACTTCCCTCTGCTGGTCACTTGGCAATATGACTTCCCCTTTCTTGCCCTTCCATTTCTGCTGCTATCCATTGGTCACTGAACAGCATCACCACACCTTTCCCATTCCTTACGTCCTCTGCCTCCTAGACGCCTAAGAACCTCTCATTTCTTACCTTTGACCATGTATGGTCTATTCCATATTATAGCTGCTAGGAAATGTTGTCAATTTTAATGGAATCAACAAGCCCACAGAGTCAAAGCTGTTAACATGACCTTGTCACTGTACAACATTAAATAGTTAAATATGGTTTGGGATTTGGAATACAGAAATCTCAGACTGCTTAGACTCATGACAAGCACACTAGAAAATTCATGCAAAAATTAGGAATTGTATTGATTAGTGTACAATACATAACGCATTTTCAATCAGGAATTTGTTTTGTATAACCACTGTGACAGACTCAGACCAGAAGGATATAAGAGAGCAGTCCTTTTGAGCACTGGGATGTGGGCGAGCGCTAGCTAGCCCACTGCTAAAAGTCCCTCCTTCAGCCTAGGGATGGGCTACTAAACCCAGAACCCAACCGAGTTCGGGGGATAACAAATGCAATAACGGGAACAGGCATGGGGGTTAAAGGGCCAAAACTAGGGAACCAGAAGGGGACACCAATCAGAGAACCCCGGACACTGCCCGTTGCTCCTCAAAGACATCGAGAGAGCCGGCGGACGCTGCCCAGAGGAACTCTGCCCAGATACGTGAACGGATAAAGGAATGAAAAACAGCCCCACAGTCGCAGCCCTCCCCCCCGCCCACCAACCTCCTCTCCCTGGTGTTTTTAATGGCCATCTTGGCCATGGCCAGGAGGAGGTTGACGAGGTGGTCCCACAACTTAGTGGGGCCTCGTATCGGGTGTGCATAAATAAACAAGTGTGGGGAGAAGTGCAGCCAGAACCTCAATAAGAGGTTCTGGAGGAGCCAGAAAAGGGGCTGCAGCCTGGCGCACTGAAGGCATGGGTGCACCAGGGTCTCCCTCATGCCACAAAAGGGACAGGCTTCAGGGACAGAAGTGAACCACGCCAAGTACACCCCCATGCACACAGCTCTATGGAGGAGCCACCAGCTGATATCCCCAGCAGGCTGCGGGACTAAAATGGAATATAAACTGGCCCACCGGGGTTCCCCACCCTCCACTGCTGGTAAAAGGTCCTGCCACTTGGTATCTGGGCGGGACATGAGGGTGGGGAAATGAAGCATATGCAACACGAGCATGTATAGCTGGTCTCTTGGCGCGGTTTGAAAACAGACCGGCTGTAAGACACGCAGCCAGATCAGGGTACGAGGAGGGGGAGGCCGGGAAGGCTCACGGGGCAGGGAGCCAATGGAAAGATCCAGAGGGCCTGTAGTGAGGGGTGGGCAGGGTGCACCCTCTCACAGGATCTGCTCAAGGAAAGCCTGAGCTGCAGGGGACAGGGCTGTCTCCACCTCCTGGAGAACGCGCTGGGGGGGGTTAAGGTTGGAGAGCCCCATGCGCCGACTGAGCACCAGGGGATCCACCCAACCCCCCAGGCTGTAGTCCAGGCAGTCTCCAATCTTGATGACTCCCGCCAGGACCAACCTCCAGCTCACCAAGGGGGACTCCGTCACCTGCACACAAAGATGAGGATTGAGTAGCAGGAGCTCCGCGAGGAGATCTACCCCCTCAGTGCCCAGAAAGGACCTGGTCGCTGAAAGCAGCCTCCAGGCCCAGAGGAGGTCCTGGTAGAAGACCAGCAGCTTAGATAGGTCTCGTGGAAGACTCCTCGGATGGAGAAAAAAGATGCCGGTCATATCGGAGCCCTCGCAGACAGCGGAGGAAGGCATGCGCCAACGTGCTCCACGCCGAGCCCCCTGCACTATAAAGGAGTCTGCAGGGCCTGGAGGGGGAAGACATGTACTTGCGTGTGCATACACGTCAGGCCCTGTCCTCCCTCCTCCAGGGGGAGATGGAGAACCCCTGCAGAGACCCAGTGCTGTCCCGGACAAAAGATGTGGGGCAGAAAAGTAAACACCAAGATAGAGCAGCGGACCTGCGCTCCACCAGATGACTTGAAGCGCGGGTGGGAGGGAGCTCGCCCGCCACCCGGCCCCATCCACCAGGCCAGAGATCTTGACCCAGTTGACCCGGGCGGAGGAGGCTGCTGAATAAACAGCTTGGCAAGCCTCCACCCGCACCAGGTCTTCTGGGTGCTGGACCACGAGGAGCACGTCATCAGCATATGCCACCAGGACCAGCCGCACCTCTGGCTCACGCAGCACCAACCCCATCAGCCCCTTACGAAGGAGACGGAGGAAGAGCTCAATGGCCAGAGTATACAGCTGACCTGACAGCGGACAGCCTTGACACGCTCCTTGCCCGCGGCTGACAGGTACGATCAGGGTCCAGTTGAGCCTGACCAAACATTCTGCAGAAGTGTACAGCACCTGGAGAAACCCCACAAACTGGGGCCCAAAGTCGAATGCCTGCAGAGTGCTCAGGAGATACCCGTGGTCCATCCGGTCAAACGCCTTCTCCTGAACCAGCGACAGGAGGGTGAACGACAGACCATCCCTACACCCAAGCTACAAGAGATCCCGGACCAGATAAAGATTGTTGAACTTGATCCGGCCCGGGACAGTGTAGGTCTGGTCAGGATGGACCACGTCCGCCCGCACAGACCGCAGCCGCAGCAAGATGGCCTTCACCACGACCTTGTAGTCCCTGCTGAGGAACAAGACGGGACGCCAGTTCCAGAGATTGTGGAGGTCCCCCTTCTCTGGCAACAAGGCGAGCACCGCTCGCCTGCACGACAGGGGGAGGACCCCGCGCTCCAAGGACTCGGCCCAGACAGTGACAGTGTCCGGGTCGAGGACGTCCCAGAACACGCAGTAGAGCTCCACAGTCAGCCCGTCCATGCCCAGAGATTTATTGGTGGGCATGAGACGGAGGGCTTCCGAGAACTCGGCCAGAGCGAGAGGCAGCTCCAGCCAGTTCCAGTCGCCAGTGCTGACTGTCGGGATTTCATCCCAAAGCACTCCGCAGGCATCGGCGTCAGTTGGATCCAGGGAGAAAAGGTTAGCATAGAAGGCCCGAGCCCTCTCGTGCATCTCCACTGGATCTGGGGGGAGGGTGCCATCAGCCGCCAAGAGGCAGATGATGTGCTTTTTAGCCCCCCTCTTCTTCTCCAGGGCATAGAAGAAGAGGGAGCCAAGATCCATCTCCTGCAGGATCAAACAAAGGCACCCCGGGCCTGAAGATTGTCAGGGGCCCGGAGTTCCTGCTGCTTCTCCCAGTACTCTCCACAGAGGGGTGGATTCCCAGGGCTGGCGGCCAGACACCTCTCCAGCTCTAAAACATCCCGTTCCAACTGCTCTGTCACCACATCCCTCTGCCGGCTGGCTCCCCAAGTGTGGCTACGGCAGAAGAGCTGGGCGCGCACCTTCCCCACCTCCCACCACTGCTGCGTTGAGGGAAAGGTGCCCCTCTGCCCTCACCAGGCCAGCCAGAACTCCTGGAAGGATGCCACAAAGCCCACATCCTCCAGCAGGCTGTTATTTGAATGTCAATAGTAGGCCCTGTGCTGGGACTCTCGATGGGGCACCAGAGAGGACCCCTCCAGAGCCTCTCTGTCATGTGCCGCCAGTGGCACTTGAACCTGCACCTGCCGGCGGAACGATAAAACGTGGCGGAGGGCGGGGTCCTTACAGCCCAATGGAAGGGGATGAGGACAGACAGGGGCTTCCACAGGGTGGAAAGTAATGGCAAAATGGCAGCACTGGGGAGGAAGGGAGGAACAGAGGAGAACACCACCCATACGCCCAGGTCCTCCAAAGGCTCAGGGGGGACATGAATGCCCCCCACCACCAAGCCCCTCTTCACCACCTCCTGGACAGCCGCCTCCAACACCAGGAAGAACACCACCTTCCCAAACATCTTAGAGGCTGCTGCCACGGCCGTGGGGAGAAAAGGCCCATGTACAAGGCCCTGGCCCTCCTGCACATCTCTGCTGGATCCGTGAGGGGGGTGCCATCCTCTGCCAGGAGACAGGTGACATGCTTCTTGGCCCCCCACTGTTTCTCTAGGGTATAGAGGAAGTGGGAGCCGCGATCCATCTCCCGAAGGAGGCAGAGGCGGGATCGGACAAAGGCACCCCGAGCCCGATAGTCCTCAAGGGCCCGGAGCTCCTCCCTCTTCTCCCGGCATGCTCCGCAGAGGGATAGATCCTCGAGGCTGGCGGCCAGACGCCTCTCTAGCTCTAAGACCTCCCGTTCCAACTGCTCTATCACCACATCCCTCCATCAGGTGTAGTCGCGGCAGAAGAGCCAGACACGCACCTTCCCCACGTCCCACCATCCCCGCGCCAAGGGAAAGGTGCGCATCTGCCCTCGCCAGGCCAGCCAGAACTCCTGGAAGGATGCCACAAAGCCCACATCCTCCAACAAGCTGTTATTAAAATGCCAATAGGCTGGCCCCGGCCTCTACACGCTGAGAGAGGCGGTCACAGTCACTAGATGGTGATCCGAGAACGGGGCCGGACGGATGCTGGAGGAGTGGGCCCATGAAAGATGACAATGTGAAAAGTAAATGCAGTCCAACCGGGAGTGGCCCTACCGATGGGCCTCCACCTGGACAAAGGTGAACGTTGAGATGTCATCCGGGTGGTGGTTGTGCCAGACATCCACCAGGGAGTGACGGTCGACAATCTCCTGGAGGACGTCCGTGGCAGCCGGGCACTGCTTGGTCCCCGAGTGGCCCCACTCATCGAGGGTGGTGTTAAAGTCCCTGCCCAGGACCAGGCACTCACAAGGATCCAAAGAGCCAAGGAAGGTGGAGGACGTGTGCTGATGAAAGAGCAGCCACTCTGGGACCAATGTCGGGGCATAAACGTTAACAAGGTTGACCACTAGCCCCTCCATGCGGACCTGGAGGTGCAGCAGGTGGCCCGGCACAGCCTCAGTGACCCCCAGCACCTTGGGCCATAGGTTGGGGGAGAACAGGGTAGCTACTTCAGCAGTACAACTGTGAGGTGGCTAAAATAGACCCTGTCCCCCCACTCCAGCCGCCAACTTGCTTCGGCAGCCGGATCCATATGGGTCTCCTGCAGGAAAACATAGACTACCCCCCTCCCAAAGGAAGGAGAGCACCTAGCACCTGTGGAGATCCATCCTACAGCCCCAGGTGTTGAGTGTTGCAAAGATGGTGGATGCCATAGGGAGGGCTGGGGCGGATCCTCGCCGGCGGGAATGTGCACGGCTCCAATTGGGCCATGCAGCAAACAGGGACCCACCCCATAGGTGAGAAAAGAGTCATGGAAGCTGCGGACCCACTGGTAGGCCGAAGCGGACTGCCTCCCAATCCCTTTACCCTCCCCCATGAGGGCCCTCATGGCCCTGAGGATTTGATGGAGATCCTCCCATCGCTGGAGAGCGAGTTGCACCTTGTTGCGGGACCTACGGACATCTTTGAGAAACTCCCGCAGCTCTTCTCACAGCATATGGGGGGGCAGGGCCACTGGCCCCCAGCCGTCCTCCGTGTCGAAGCCCCGCGGCCTACCGAGACGGACTGGCAGGGGGCGGAACCCCGGAGTGGCGCCCAATGTGCCGGTGCCACGCAGCCCACCTCAGACCCCGGCTCACTGGGGGGGGGGCGGAGGGAAAATAGCAGCCCCTAGTGGGTAGGGACAGGGGAACACAAAGGCCGCTGTCTGGGGGTCATCCTTCGGAAAGGGAAGGAGATGGCCCCAGGGGCGGCAATAGCCGGGAGGTGGAGGGGGGCGGGGTCAGCATCAGGGGTTAGGAGCAGGGTCGGGGAGAAGGGTGGACGTGGGATCATGGGCCCCAGCAGCCAAGCCACTGGGGGGTGGAACCTCTTGGCTGGGTTCAGGGGTCTGTGGACTGGGAAGGGGGATCCTCGACGACACTCGTCTGGCGCTCCAAGGCAGGCGTTGCGGCCACAGCATCGATAGGTGGGGAAGCAGCAGTGGGGCCCCCACCCGGGAAGGAGGTCAGCTGCCCCGCATCAATGAGAGATACCCCTGGTGACTCAGGTCCCGGCTACGTGGCGCTGGCCATCACCTCAATAGGCTCGGCAGCTGTTAGTGGGGTGCCATTTGCGGCCGGGCTGGTGGAAGAGTCCATGGGTTCCTCGGAGGCGGGAGCAGAAGCAGCAGTCAGGGGGAGGGAGCATGGGGAGAGGGGGGCCGGTGTCATGTAGCCCAGATTGAGGCCCACTGGCAGAGGGGTCCTCCTCCCCCTGGGTGACTGGGTTCGGACCACGATCTCCTCAAGATGGAGAGGAAATCACCATCTACCACCCCGGGGACCTCTTCACCAGCACCTGAAGCGACGCTCACGTCAGGGCTTGCAGGGGCCTTAGGTGGCAAGGGGGCAGGAGGGGCTCCATCAGAGGCCCCCTCGAGGAGGGACTCTGGAGGAGAGGCGGTGCTACCCTCCATTGCTGCCATGTTGTCCCCAGCTGGCTCCAGCAGGTGCGATTCACCTGAGGGCAAGGCAGAAGGCTCTGTGTCGGTGGCCCCCTTCCTGGTCTTTTGGGGGGCCTCCGCATCAGATGGGAGGAGCAGAGCTTGAGCCTTCCACTTGCCCTGCTTCCCCTGCATTTCGACTCAGCCCTCCATGGTATCATCGGTGGGCTGGTAGACAGCGGTCGGGCCGGGGGACAGGGGCGGTGGCACGGGAGCTTGGGGAGGTAGTGGTGGGGCGGCATGGGTGAGGGAAAATTTCCCCTGCCCGGTGGTAATCCCACTACACCTTCCTCCATAGGCCCTGCCAGTCTGCACACAGCAGAGGCAGGGCCCTCCTGCTCAACTGCGCGCATTGGGGGAGGGCTCAGGGGTCCCGGAAGCTCCACCGTGCCAGGCCAAGGGGCAGTCCCTCCAGACGTGCCCCATCACCTGGCAGAGGTAGCACCAGGCCTCCCCCATAGAGTAAGGCACCTGGTAGTGGGCCCCTAGTAGGGGACCAGAAAGGACCCCTCGAGCGCCTCTCTGTCACGCGCCGCCGGTGGCAGTTGAAGCTGCACCTGCCGGTGGAACGAGAGGACATGATGGAGGGCGGGGTCTTTGCAGCCCAGCAAGAGAGGGCTAACAACAGAGAGGGGTTTCCCCAGGGCAGAGATTCGGTAGCAGGGTGGCATTGGGAAGGAAGGGAGGGACGGAGGTCAGGACCACTCGGACACCCAGGTCCTACAGCAGCTCCAGGGGGACGAACATCGCGCGCCCCCCCCCCCCCGCTTCCACCAGGTCCTTCTCCACCGCCTCCTGGGTGGCGGCCTCCTATGCTAGGAAGAAGACAACCTTCCTGTACATTTTGGAGGCCTCCACGATGGCGGTGGGCTCACCACCCTTGCCAACGCCCGCACGTAGGTCTCCACATGGGGTGAGGCGGGCACCAGGAGGCAACGGACGCTGTGCCGTGGGGAAGGGGCCCCAGCTGCCAGAGATGGTAACAGAGACGGTGGCTGGGAGAGATGACATAGCAGCAGGCGGGGGAGCCGCCACTACCTGGGCATACGCCCTGGGGGCCGGGAGAGGGGCACCCGCAGTGCTGGTGGAGGAGGCAATGGGGAGGGATGCCGTGGCCAGTGGTGGGGCCACAGCAGAGGGAGCAGTCCCCACCATGGAGGGCCTAGCCTTTGTGGCGGGGCCCTTGCCCTTCTTTTTCCCTGGCCTTTCCCACCAGCTGGGGGGCTCCCCCAGAATAGGAGGGGGCAAGGGACATGGCAGCAGTGGAGTCCACCCCATTGCCCGCCACTGCCAGTGCCCCAGCGGGGGCGGTAGCAGATGGTTCAGCAGCAGCAGTTGAGGTGGGAGCCAGAGGGTGCGACGGGGAGGGCAGGTGGAGGATGGGCAGCGGGGTCTGCCAGAGGGGTTCCACCCACCTTGTACCCCTCCATAATGAGCAGGGATGGAGGGGAAAGGGGAAACAGGTCAACCACTCCTCCCCACTAGGCTGTAGGCAGGGGAGGAGGGTGCAGGAAGGGGGGGGCTGGATAGGGGCGGCCTATGAAGGCAAGGGCTTGGGAGTGGGGGTTCAGTCATTGACACAGGATGGGATTCCGGCTCCTCTAGCTGCACTAGGGGAGGGGGGGAGTTATAATAGCATGGGGTGGATGCAGTGAGATAGGGGTTCAAACTGAAACGGGAGGGGCACAAGCGCATGGGAGGGGGCATGGGCACACAGAGCAAAGAGCCAGTCAGGGCAGGGGAACTGCAGTGGTGCGGGGGGAAGGAACAACCAGGCTGGAAGTAGGACAGGGAAACCAAGGGGCGAGCTCCAGAAGCTGGGGCTGGACGAACAAGCAAACAAAACTGCAGAGAGAAACGGGCGGGGCAGGCAAACAAACTAAAGCTGCTGAGGGGCTGGCGCAAAAAGGGGGAGCAAAGAACTGCAAGTGGAGAGGGGAAGACTGCTGCAGGGAAGTGGGGGTGTCAGTCCAAGGGGGGGGCATGTGTGCCCACGTGCGCTTGCAAGAGAGCCCTTGGTTGGGCTGGTTGTTGCTTCAGGTCCAAATGGTGGCAAAACGGTGTGGCAAGCCAAGCAAGCAGCCAAGTCCCAGAGGCAGGAGCTGAGGCAGATGGTAAGCTGCCAGTGGGAGTGGTGGAGGGGGCAGCGGTGGTGGTGGTGGGGACGGGGGATGGACACAGATGGACCCGGGGGCAGGCTCCATGCCGCACCCCCTGTGTCCCCACAAACACAGTCAAGACCCCCACCACAAGAGCACAGATGGGCAGCAAGGCCAGGATCCTCAGGCCAGGATGGAGATGGACCAGGGCAGAAAAGGAAAGGATCCTGATGGATCAAATGTGAAGAGAGGACAGAACCCTAAGATGCAAGAGGAATTTTCCATAAACAAGTCCAATAGGGCAAGGTTCAGGCAGTGAGGCGGACCACAAAAAACAAAACAAGACAAAGATGCTCAGGGTCTTAGAGCAAGGCAAGAACCCTGACCTGGCAGAAAAGCGAGAGCACAAGATGGGGAGCTGAGCCCAAAGTGTAACCCAAGCCAGCCCCAGACAGGAGGCCTGGCTGCCATTGAAAACTAGCAGCCCAGACAGTAACACCAGCAAAATGTAGGTAGGGAATTCATGGCACAGAGTCCAGATCGATGGTTTGAGCCAGTTTACTGGGTCCCACCAGTGATTTAGTGAGGAAAACGCCTGGACCAATCAGCAAGGAATTGCCACCAGAAATTATCTCCAGCTTGGGTCATCACCAGCGGATGGGAGCTGAGCAGGGTGCTTGTTAGACCCGAGTGTGTCTCTTCATCTCGATCAACACTGTGTTTCTTAACTGGACACACATTTCATCCCCTGCTGGTCACTATTGTGATACCCTCTTGCTATAGGAGAAGTACAAATGTCATTTGCTGGAACTCATTCTACACAAAGCGTTTGACCACATCTGCATGTTGAGATTCTCATTCCCAAAATGCTCCTAGCTCTCCCAAATGTAAAGGAGATAGTCTGAAGGGTCCTCAGGCTTAAGTCCCCTTCATCATTCATGGTCTCCTCTTATGAGGATAGCCTACTGTCTTCTATGGACTTGTTAACAATCTCTTTGACTGGGCCTCTATTCTTCTACAGTGTCACTCAGGTTTTCTCAATGCTGGGCCTGAAAAAATTCAGGAGATGTTTTGGGCAGGAAATTAGAGAAGAGACTTTTATAACTGGGGCCTTTATTGTCCAGCTGGGTTTGAAGTGTCTTCGCATGGTTGCAAAATGAAATGTGTACATTAAACTTTGGTGCCTTAGATGTTTCTGAGATCTTTGATTTCCCTCTCAATATTTGCTCCACACACACACTATCAGCTCCTTCTCCCTACCTTTACCTGCACAGAGCATCTTCCAGTAAAGCAGAGCACTCAGAAAAAACTTTGTGCGTGACCAAGTATTCATGGTTGGAGGGAGGATAAGGCAGCTGTGAAGAAGTTTGTACTGAGTCCCACCTCTCAATCCTAAATATCCTGGCACTGCATAGATGAGGGTCTAATATTGGAACTAATCCTTGACCACAATAAATTGGGTTGAGAGTTTCAAAGGAGCCCAAGGGAGTTAGGCACTCATATCCAACTGGTATTTGGGTGTGTAATTACCTTAGGCTCCTTTGGAAATCCCAGCCTTCCTGTTTGCCATTCAAGGTTATCCATGCTGGCTATCACTTGAACTCAAGAGAACTTGCTCTACGACGTGTAGAAAAGAGCAAACTTGAGGCTATCTAAAATCATACAGAAGAGGAGAGTGGTTTGTGCAGAGGCACAATTTACACACCTACAGATGTGTGTACACACATCAATTAATGTAAATATTGTGGTATAGTCTATGTTTTGTTAGTCTCTAAGGTGCCACAAGTACTCCTTTTCTTTTTGCGAATACAGACTAACACGGCTGCTACTCTGAAACCTGTCATATGTAACCACTATATTTGTTCATCACAGTATATTGTCCATATTCCCCGAAGTTGGCATTTCTATCAGTAAGTTTTCTTTCAGATGACAACTGTTCTATTTTGACCTGAATTAAACTGGTGTTTTGGGGCATGAATAAGA
Organism: Chelonia mydas; assembly: GCF_015237465.2. Lineage (NCBI taxonomy): Eukaryota > Metazoa > Chordata > Testudines > Cheloniidae > Chelonia > Chelonia mydas. The sequence goes on along the minus strand of NC_051254.2, from coordinate 33,611,590 downwards.
CCATCCACTTATTTCTGATTACAGATCCCTGTGGGAGATTGTTGTTTCTTATCCAATTCCAAATTTTTAAATAAGTACAATTTGTTTCCAAAACATTTTAATAAGGTCTCACTTCAACTGATCACCATTACAGATAATTTTGTGTCTCCCGGTGTGTCTTGACTTGTTTTTCCCCAAATGTAATTGCATTTAGAGAAATTGCCTAATGAGTCTCTGCGGGGGAAATGTTTCATCATGATGAAGCACTAGTTTATCTTTCTGAGCGATGACTGTCCCGTATGATGGTACACTACAATCCACTGCCTTTTGCTAATATTCATCCTCTGCTGCCTTGTAATGGTTATTTCATGGAATAGCTGTCCATTACTCATTCCTGACAGTACTGCCATCTACTGGACACCTCAAAGAATAAATCTCTTTTCTGTTAGGAATCCCGGCCAATATAGGCTGTAGCTGACCCCTTTCCGCCCCCGCCTCCCCCACTTTTTGCCACCTAGTGGTCTCTGTGAAGTATAATATCCCTTTCCTTGTGCTCGCCAATAGAACATTACAGGCCATATTCTACTCTGATGTAAACTGCTGTAGCTCTGATGGAGACAGTGGGCCAGATTCCCTGCTGGTGTACCTCGGTGTTACCCCACTGAAATAAACAGAGCTATTCAAGTTTGCCAGAGCTGAGAATCTTGCTCTATAGCTGACCCTTTCTTATCCTGCATTTTCTGCAGCCACCTAGAGAGGTCTTACGAAAATATATCAGCCGTTTCCCACCCCAGAGATTCTGCTGACATCTGGCCTCCATTATGCATATCACTCATCCAGTACAGTATCCGTGCTAAGTTCTCATCAGTAATCCTATGCAGCAGCAGTTAGACATTATAGCTGTCCCCTTCTTTCCTTCCTTCCTTCCCAGGCTAAGGGAACATTTGCTTCCTGGGTCTGCCACTTATTTGCTATGTGGCCAGTGGAAAGTCACCTTGCTTCGCTGTGCATCTGTTTCCATTCCCACCTTTGGTCTGATTTATGTATTTAGAATGTAAGGCCATCAAGTCAGGGATAGTCTAATACAGAGCTGAAGCCATGCGAGCACAATAAGGCTGTGATCTTTGATAGGACATGAAAGCACAGCTGTCATACAGAAACCCTACTCCTACTAATTATCCCTTTTGGCCTATTCATCTCTCAAACTGATAGGAAAGAAGTGGAAGGGGATATGTCTGGTGTTTGCCATCCTGAAGCTAGTGGGCCTGGGATCACAAACAGCACCCCCAAATAGTGAAACCCTCATTTTTCATTTCACAGCTATGGTGACAATTTGAGGTGCAAGAGATTTGAGTCTCTGCACAAGTTTGTATCTATTTGAAGACTCCATGATGGGAATATTTTTCTTGTGTGCCTCTAAACCTGTACATCACCTGGCCACCGCTGACAACCACTGAAGTTGTGACTGTCTCTGAAAATGTGTTTTTAATGGCACAAAGCAAAATTTATAGGCAGAAACTCCTTGGAAACTCAGTCCTTTGTGTAAACTAGTTTTATTTTTGCATTAATTTGCTCTAAAGGTGTTGCACTCTGACACAGAGAAACATGAACAGACAACAGGTGTAATGCACTGGGATTGTGTTCTTCAACTCCAGCTACACACACATTATACCCTGCTGAGGTGGGATTGTTGGGGACCCCAGAGGGCAGTGGGTCCAACACTCCATTGAGATGAATGATGCAGCTCCCCCCTCCGAGAGCTATAGTCTCAGGCTCTCTGCACACTCAGGCAGATGTTGCACTTGGGGGACCTTTTCAAGCTTTTCTTCATAAACAAGAAACCTAGAAGCTTGATTTTAAATGGAAGCTGAGATTCTGCTGTAACCACATGAATCCAGGCCCTTTTGTGCTTGTGTCTAAATTCAAATTTAGGTTAATCCCCCAGCAGGGAAGTAGCTTTCAGCTTGTGGCCTGAGGAAAGAGGAGGAAAGGATGAGTGAGCCTTTCCCCTGCCTTCCCAGAGAGCCAAGGGAGCTGGTGGGTGGATAATCTTCACATTTAGGCCTGAAATCTCAGACCAGGATGGAGAGGCAAAGCAAAGGAAAAGAGATGGCAAGCTGTCAGATAGGTCCAGCAAACTGAGAGTGAGAGGCAAAGGGAGGGCAAAAATTAAGGGCTATATTTCCAAAATAGCTCAACATGGGGGGTGATGAACGCTGTGAAAAATCTGACAGTAAGTGCCACCCAGAAGTTGCTGGCTGATGGGCATGTTTGAAAATCTGGCTCTTTTCATTGCCTAATTGGGAGCTGAGCTTTTTGAAAATTTCTGTCCCTAGTTGTGGGTGCCAAGCTATTGGAAATCTGGCCCTCAGGGTGGGATTTTCAAAAGCACTTAAGTGATTTAGGAGCATACCTCTCATTGCTAGCGTCATTGGGACTTGGTCTCCTCAACAGTTTAGTGGCTTTTGGAAAATCCCCCTCTATCTAACCAGCTCAGTGCTGAAACCTCCCAGCCGGGAGCTGTATCATGGAACACAATGGAGTACAGAGTGCTTTCTCTGTGTAGGTACCCTCATCACTGTGCCACCTGAGCATCTCGCAGATGTTAATGGAGGAGGCAGCTCATTGGGGCAGCAGCGGGTAAGGGGCTGGGAAGGGGCGGCTATACTGTATAATGGGCACTAGGGGCAGCAGAGGGTGAGGGGTGGAGAAGGAGCGGCAATACAGATAAGGGTAGGGGTGGGGCCTAGCCAGAGAAGGGGCGGGGTCTGTGTCTGAGGCGGGGCAAGAAGCATAGGGTAGGGGCAGGGCTGAGCTGCTGGCAGGGCCGTGTCTAAGGCAGGGAGCTGATGGGCTCAGGCCAGGTCCGAAGAGCTGAGGCGGCTCCATTGATGCAGTGGGAAGCGTTGAGGTTGGGTGGCCGGGGAGAGACCAATGGGGGAGAGCGGCGGGGAAGCGAGAGGCGGGGGGGCTCAGGGGATGGCAGGAAGCCCTGAGGCAGGGGGTAAGAGACAGGTCACACTGGGGTGGGAGGTGAGAGATGGGGGGACTCAAGCTGAGGCGGGTAGGGGTGAGGTGAGAGACATTCCGCTTGCAGTGTGGCCCGAGACTTCCCTGGCTCCCCCCACATAACACATGCTCCTCTCAGCCTGCCTGCCGGCTGGCCGAGAGCTCCTCTCTGACCCCTGCCCCACCCCTTGCTCCTCTCAGCCCCCTGGCCAGACTCCAGTGCACCTCCAGCTCTGGGCAGTGTCTGCTTCCCACACCTGTGGGGCCCCACCTGTCTCCCCGGAGCTGAGCTGCCTGGGACTGGTGCAGAAGCGTGGCCAGTCTCAGCCAGGTGTGTTGGGGGGTGGAGAACAGTGTGGAGGGCTTGGCTGGGCCCCTCCAGGCAAGTGCATCTTGAGGGACCTCAGCCGGGGCAAGTCCTGGCCTGGCTTATCAAGCCACTCTGGAGGGGCCGGAGCGATTCCCGGCCCTGGGACCAGCCCTGGCTGCGCTGCCAGCTCAGCCCGCAGACACAGTCGCCTCCAGCAGGGCCGGTGAGTGCGGCCAGGATGCAGGGCTTGGGGGAGTGGGTCTGTGGGAAGTCTGGGGTGGTTCTAGGCTGTGAAGGGGCAGGGAAGATCTGTGTGTGTTGGGGCACTAGGGAGTGGGGGTTCTGTGTGTGTGTGGGGAGGGGTGCTGGGCAGTTGTGGTGGGGCTGTGGGCAGGGGTGGTGTTGTGCAGGGCGCTGTGCATTTGTGGGTGGGTCTGGGAGGGGGGCGCTGGGCATAGTTGGTCCAGGGGGCCTCTGGCCATAAGGAGTTGCGGGGAGGGGGGAGGGCTGTGTGGTGTGGCATGGGCCTGCCCCCGAGGGGAAGGGGCATGCTAGCAGCACAGGGCCGGGCAGGCATCTGGCAGCCGCCAGTTTGTAATAGTGCCCTTGCATTGGGTGGAGTAGGGCCAAATCTGGACCTCTTGGCTTTAGAATAGGATTTCTTTTGTAGTTTGGTCTGCCAGAGAAGGCTACCCTAAGGCTACCTTAACACTCTCTCTCGCCTCTCTCTCTGTTTCCAGCAACTCCCAGGACAAATGGACAAGAAGAAGGAAATGTCTAAGAAACAGTGAGCTCCTCAGAGAAAACAAGCCACCGAAGATGGAGGAGAAGGAAAGGGACTCTGGGCAGAGTGAGCACCTTGTAATTAGGGCTTGGGTCACATAGCTGTAGTCTGTAGGGGTAGTGGAGCTTTAATACCGTGAGCAGTGTAACCTCCCTGTAACAAGGGTTAAGGTCTTGGCTCACTTAGCCTCTTGGCATTATGCTCCTTCGGCTGGCTAGTGAGAGTGACGTCCCTGTAATTAGGGTGCAAGTCACGTTCCTGTCGCTTCTGGGGGATATTGAGCTCTTTGGAACCCTGAGCAGCCTGACCGCCCTGTAATTCAGGGTAAGGTCTCTGCCCTTTTGTCTCACGGCGCTGGGCCCCTGTAGCCAGCTAATGTAAATGGGCCACCCTGTAATTCAGGGGGAAGGTGGAATCCCCCTGCTTAGAAGGGATTTAGAGCTCTCTTAGTGTCGTTGGTACTGCGACCTCCCTGTAATTTGGGTTCAAGTCTTTAACCTTTTGGCATTATGGCCCGTTGGCAGTCTGGCCACTGTGACTACCCTGTAACTAGGGTGTAGGTCACATCTCGCCTGGTGATGAGAGCATGGGGCCAGTTTGGTACCATGATCAGCCTGACCACCCTGTAACTAGGGTTCAGGTCTCCACCTTTTTTCTTTCAAATGGTGATTATTCCCTTAAACAGATAAGATGAGTGACCGCTCTGTCATTAGGGTTCAGGTCACAGCCCCATTTTCCTACAGGAAAATTAGGACTTTCTTGGCTGTGATGGATCTCCCTGCCTCTAAGGTTTAAGTCTTTTCCCTTTTGCTGCTTTGGGTTTTTAAGCTACTCTGTTTGAGTCCTCCCTTTAATTTGGGACCAGGACTCATCTCTCTTGCCCTGCTGGAGGGGAGCAGAGTTGGACCCACTTAAGACAGTGGGTTAAATATCCTGTAATGACAAATTCTTTTTCTGTTCTGGGAAATCTTCCTTCAATGGGATGTATGTGTTTGTCAGAGAATGTGACATGTGGCCATGAAAGGTGATTTTTAAGTTTCCTTTTAAAATCACTGCAACGTTTTTTTCGTTACTCTTCCCAGAATCGGAAAAAGAATGATGTCTACACAGATATATTTATCTTTCCCCTCCAAATCTGAAGGGTTATGTGAGGGTTGAGATCTTGTCCCTTTTTTCCTAGGGAAGGGATAGGCCTCTTTTAATACCTTAAGCAGCAAGACCAGTCTCTGTCCTGTTGAGGAGGGTGAAAGTCTCAGGGAAGGAGAACACCAATTTGGAGCAGAGGGAAACAATCCCATAATTGGGATCCTCCTTTCAGATGACATCACAGTATCCTCTCACACTGAGGACATCCCAGTTAGAAGGAAGAGACAGGTTATAGTAATGTTGGATTTGATTATTAGAAATACAGATAGTTGGGTTTGCGATGACCGGGAGAACCGCATGGTGAGTTGCCTGCTGGGTGCGAAGGTTGCGGATCTCTCAAGAGATCTAGACAGGCATATGTGCAGTGCAGGGAAGGAGCTGGTGGTCTTGGTACACATAGGTACCAATGACACAGGAAAAGGTAGGAGAGGTGTCCCGGAGGCCAAATTTAGGCTGCTAGGAAAGAGGTTAAAGTCCAGGACCTCCATGGTGGCATCCTTTGAAGTTCTCCCAGTTCCACACACAGGGCCAGGTAGACAGGCAGAATCACAGGGTCTCAATGTGTGGATGAGATAATGGTATAGGGAGGAGCAGGGCTGGCTCCAAGCACCAGCGAAGGAAGCAGGTGCCTGGGGCGGCCAATAGAAAGGGGCGGCACTCCGTCCGTCATCTGGGCGGCACGTCCGGATCTTAGGCGGCAATTCAGCAGCAGGCCCTGCAGTCCCTCTCTTCCTCTTCGGCAGCAGCTCAACCAGGCTGGTTTTTTTTTTGTTGTTGTTGTTGTTTTTTCCTTCACTGCTTGGGGCGGCAAAAAAGCTGGAGCCGGCCCTGGGGAGAAGGGTATTATTAGGAACTGGGGAACCTTTTGGGGAAGGAGGAGCCTATACAGGAAGGATGGGCTTCACCTAAACCAAACCAGACCCAGATTGCTGGCATGTAAAATTAAAAAGGTTGTAGAGGAGTTTGTAAACTAAGGGCTAGGGGAAAACTCATAGGTGTGGAGGAGTACACAGCTGCATATCATATCCCCAGCAGCTGAAGCTGGCAGTAAGATGGAATAGTGTTCAAGCAAAACAGGAAAGATGGCTGAACATTTTCTGATGGAAGTTTTTTGCTGGAAAATGCTGATTAGCTGGAATACAATGATCTGGTTATTGTTAAAAACACAGTGTGTATCCCAGCCCTTGAAGAAGAGATGCAAATTGTGCTGGAGAGTGGGTAATCCACCTCCCAGACCTATAGCAGGATAAATCATAGAAACATAGATTAGGGTTGGAAGAGACCTCAGGAGGTCATCTAGTCCAACCTTCTGCTCAAAGCAGCACCAACACCAGCTAAATCATCCCAGCCAAGGCTTTGTCACGCCGGACCTTAAAAACCTCTCCAATTTGTCCACATCCCTTCTGTAGTGGGGGGACCAAAACTGGACCCAATACTCCAGATGTGGCCTCACCAGTGCCGAATAGAGGGGAATAATCACTTACCTCAATCTGCTGGCAATGCTCCTACTCATAAAGCCCAATATGACTTTGTCCTTCTTGGCAAAGAGGGCGCACTACTGACTCATATCCAGCTTCTCGTCCACTGTAATCCCCAGGTCCTTTTCTGCAGAACTGCTGCTTAGCCAGTCGGTCCCAGCTTGTAGCGATGCATGGGGTTCTTCCTTCCTAAATGCAGGACTTCTGCTCTTGTCCTTGTTAAACCTCACCAGATTTCTTTTGGCCCAATCCTCCAATTTGTCTAGGTCACTCTGGACCCTATCCCTACCCTCCAGTTTATCTACCTCTCCCCCCAGCTTAGTGTCATTTGCGAACTTGCTGAAGGTGCAATTCATCCCATCATCCAGATCATTAATAAAGATAAGGAGTACTTGTGGCACCTTAGAGACTAACCAATTTATAGCTCATGAAAGCTCATGCTCAAATAAATTGGTTAGTCTCTAAGGTGCCACAAGTACTCCTTTTCTTTTTGCGAATACAGACTAACACGGCTGTTACTCTGAAACCTGTCATTAATAAAGATGTTGAACAAAACCGGCCCCAGGACCAACCCCTGGGTCACTCCGCTTGTTACCGGCTACCAACTAGACATCAAGCCGTTGGTCACTACCCATTGAGCCCAACAATCTAGCCAGCTTTTATCCACCTTATAGTCCATTCATCCAATCCATACTTTTTTAACTTGTGGGCAAGAATACTGTGGGACACCGTATCAAAAGCTTTGCTAATGTCAAGATATATCACATCCACCGCTTTCTCCATATCCACAGAGCCAGTTATCTCATCATAGAAGGCAATCAGGTTGGTCAGGCAAGACTTGCCCTTGGTGAATCCATGTTGACTGTTCCTGATCACCTTCCTCTCCTCCAAGTGCTTCAAAATGGATTCCTTGAGGACCTGCTCCATGATTTTGCCTGGGTCTGAAGTGAGGCTGACTGGTCAGTAGTTCCCTGGGTTCTCTTTCTTCCCTTTTTGAAATATGGGCACTATTTTTGCCTTTTTGCAATCGTCCAGGACCTCCCCCGAATTTTCAGAGATAATGGCCAATGGCTCTGCAATCACCCTCAGCACCCTTGGATGCATTAGATCCGGACCCATGGACTTGTGAATGTCCAGCTTTTCTAAATAGTCCTTAACATGTTCTTTCAGCACTGAAGGCTGCTCACCTCCTCCCTATACTGTGTTGCCCAGTGCAGCAGTCTGGGAGCTGACCTTGTCTGTGAAGACTGAGGCAGAAAAAGCATTGAGTACTTCAGCTTTTTCCACATCATCTGTTACTATGATGCCTCCCCCATTCAGTAAGGGTCCCACACTTTCCCTGACCTTCTTGTTGTTGCTAACATACCTGTAGAAACCCTTCTTGTTATCGTTCACATCCCTTGCTAGCTGCAACTGCAATCATGCCTTGGCCTTCCTGATTACACCCCTGCATGCTCTCGCAATATTTTTATACTCCTCCCTAGTCATCTGTCCAAATTTCCACTTCGGTGAGCTTAAACTCAAAAAGGAAGCTTACAAGAAGATTTCACTGTTAAGCCAAGCTGGTCACCTGCCATATTTGCTATTCTTTCTGCACTTCAGGATCGTTTGTTCCTGTGCCCTCAATAAGGCTTCTTTAAAATACAGCCAGCTCTCCTGGACTCCTTGCCCCGTCATGTTATTCTCCCAGGGGATCCTGCCCATCAGTTCCCTAATGGAGTCAAAGTCTGCTTTTCTGAAGTCTAGGGTCCATATTTTGCTCCTCTCCTTTCTTCCTTTTCTGAGGATCCTGAACTCAACCATCTCATGGTCACTGCCTCCCAGGTTCCCATCCACTTTTGCTTCCCCTACTAATTCTTCCCGGGTTGTAAGCAGCAGGTCAAAAGGAGCACAGCCACTAGGCAGGACAGAAAGTCCACATTAGCATTCTGTTTCCCCGCGTGGTGTCAGATAGTGAAGGCATACTGCTGCAAGGTGAGGTACCATTTCATCAGCCAAGCATTGGCGGTTTTCATGGTGCCCAACCACTTTAGGGGATTATGATCGGTTATCAGAATGAAGGGTTTTCTGAAAAGGTAGTACCTGAAGGCCTCAATCGCCCATTTGATGTTGAGGGCCTCATTTTCTATAACCCCATAGTGGCGTTCTCTGGGGAAGAGCTTCCGGCTAAGGTAGAGGACGGAGTGCTCCTTTCCATCCACCTCCTGGGAGAAGACTTCCCCTAGCCCCACCTCTGAAGCATCCATCTGGACCAGGAACTCTTTGTCCAAATCCGGGCTGAATAGTCCAGGTTCCCAACACAGGCTCTCCTTGAGCGTTTAGAATGCCTCTTCGCATTCCGCTGACGATCGTACTCGACGTGGGCTGTCCTTTGTTAAAAGAGCTGTGAGGGGAGCCACAATAGATGCGAACTGGGGGATGAAGTGTCGATAGTATCCTGCTATGCCCCAAAACTGCCGTACCTGCCGCTTTGTAGTTGCCACTGGGCAGGCCTGCAGGGCTTGGATTTTCCCTACGAGGGGCTGTACGAGGCTGTGCCTTAGGGTATATGCCAGGTAGGAAGTTTCCTGCCATTCAATCCAACATTTCTTCGAGTTTGCCATGAGGCATGCTTTCCGAATGGTCTGCAGGACAGCTGCTACCTGGAGTAAGTATTTTTCCCAATGGTGACTATAGATAACAACATCGTCTAAGTAAGTGGACATGTAGGTGATATGCGGACTTAGGAGGCGATCCATCATGCGCTGAAATGTAGCTGGGGCCCCATGGAGGCCAAAGGGCATCCAGACAAATTGATACAGCCCCGTCGAGGTGGCAAACGCCGTCTTCTCTCTGGAAGGTGGGTCCAGGTTGATCTGTCAATACCCTTTTGTGAGATCAAGTGTGGTGATATAATTGGCGGTTCCAAGACGGTCAAGGAGCTCATCAATTTGTGGCATCGGATAGGCGTCAAACTTCAAGATCACATTTACCTTCCAAAAGTTGATACAGAAGCGATGGCGCCCATCAGGTTTTGGTACCAGTACAATGGGACTGGGCCACTCGCTTCACGACCGCTTGATGACTCCCAATTCTACCATCATTTGGACCTCCTCCATGATCTCCCGCATCTGCCGTGGGAGGGGGCGGGTCGTTTCCCGGACCACCTGTCCCGGGATTGTATAGATCGTGTGCCGTACAATGGTAGTCTGGCTGGGGCGTGTGGTGAAGGTCTTCTGGAAGACTTCCAGGAGGCACTGAGCTTGTTTCCGCAGATCAGCTGACAGTGTGTCACCCAACTGGGATTCCTCCATCTTGTCCAACTCAGGCACTTGGGGCCCTAGGGCTGGTTAGGGTGGGTAGGGGGCGATTAGCAATTCTTCCCGAGCTTGCCAGGGTTTCAAGAGATTCACATAGTACACCTGTTTCTTCTTCCTCCGGTCAGGCTGGTGAACCTCACAAGTGACAGGCCCCACCTGCCGGATGATTTCATATGGGCCTTGCCACTGGGCCAGGAGTTTCGACTCTTCTGATGGGAGGAGTAGAAGTACAAGATCCCCAGGTGCAAAGCTTCTTGTTCGGACCCCGTGGTTATAGCACCACTCCTGGATCCCTTGGGCCACCTGAAGATTTTCTCGGGTGAGGGTCCCAACTCGGTCAAGCCGGTCTCGCAATTGCAGTACATATTGGAGAAGTCCCTGGTCAGTGCAGCACCAGAACTCAAAAGTTTATCTGCAGAGTTTTACCTCCCAACCTGGGTGGAGATGGGGGGGGGTAAGGGGCATCTTACGTGGTCCAAAGCTGATTGTCCAACCTCTCCATGGGGCTCCGCTCCACCAGCCGTCCCACAAATCGCTCCTCTCTACCAGCCACACCCCATGAGTTGCTCCAGCCATCCCACTAGCCACTCTGCTCTGCCAGCTGTCCCACAATCTGCTCCGCAATACACCTTCAGGCTCCCCACTACTTTACACAACACTCAGTGATTTCAGCTCTTAGTAAGTTTAGCTCTTTTGTGATTTCAGCCTGTAGTAGGGGAGCCTCAGTGCTGGTGTACCATTAGCCCAAAGTGAATTCAGCTCAGCAGCCTGTAACTAGATTCTTAATGGAATCAAAACTAGCTCTGATGTTCCACAATGGAAAGAAGAGGCAGTACAATTAGTATGTCAAGCCCCAGACCCTCTCTCCCTCCATTCACTGAGTTTTTGGACCCCATGACCCTTGCCTAGCGAGTGCTGCTTAGTTGATGGTGAGTCCCTCCATCATAACAAAAGGCCAAGTACAGTTGCACTGTCCTTGATTCACATAATCAGGATAATTACAATTTATTCTTCCTGCCCCAATAACAGACTGGGGCTCCCACAGCAGCCAAAGTGAGCATTTGGGCAGCTATGGGCTCATGCTAGGCGGGGTGGGTGTGCCTATGCAAATGAGATCAGCCCCTGAAGTTCTTTTCCACAACTTGCCACAACTCCCCACCAGATGTCAGGGTGGAGCTATCCTGACTCTGCTTACACTAGTGTCCATCTTTTATTCCCCTACTAAGTGAGCAGGGAGACTACAACACCTCAGAATTCACAGGGTTCTAGGAAACCTGCAACTTTAGGTGAGTGTGCTTGTGTCTAAAAACCAGGTGTGCTGTAGGTGTTGAAAGAGATATGCTGTCTTGGCATCCCTTCTCTGACACTCCAGGAGCCGCGCATACTTGGAGGAGTTTTCCCGCAGGGGGATGGGATTCCCTGCGAAAATATGTATCTGGTGGGAGGCGGGGAACCATCTTGTCTGCCCCCTGTTTGGGAGCTGATAAGCTTTTTCTGACTCTGCCCCACTGGATGAGTCCAACAGCACCTCCTCCTCATGGGAGAATCCTAAATTTTGCCCGCCCACACAGGTTTCTTTGAGCAGCTGCTAGATGAACCCCACTTCTCTGGTCTTGACACCAGCATCTAACCAGCCTTGTAACAGGCCCTGTTTGCTAGCTGGAGAGCGAAGGAACCAGGTAAGAAGGCAAATGTCAGAAAACGAATCTCAGCTGGCAAAGACAGTTCCTTACGGCTCCTTGTACACTGTCTGTGCCCTTACTGCACCTTGCAGCACAGCCCAACTAGCTCAGTTGGTAGCACATGAGACTCTTAATCTCAGGATCGTGGGTTTGAGCCACCATGTTGGGCATTTGATCTTGCAGCCTAAGATATCACTCTTTACCTTATATTCTCAGGCCAGAATGAAATCCATTCTTTGTCCTCTCAATGATCTGAGGCAGGAAATGTCTCTTCCTGTCTCGGACCTTTAGTAGAACATGAAGAGAAGACAAATTGACAATTCTATCATCCTGTGAGAGTTGAGTCTCTTCTAGCCCAGCCAAAAGAGGGAAAAAATAACCTTTCAGGAGCTGATTGCCCCCCTTCAGTGATATGTAGCTTCTCTACTTCTTTCTACATCTTCGCCAGCACTCAGTAGTTCAGATAACTGCTTCTTTCTCAAATCCTCCCCAGCCCTCTTAATTTTCATGGAGATTGCTTCAGGCTGAAGATTCCCATCACATCTTATTTATCCCTTGTACATTTCTGTCACTCTTTGGAGAGTAAAACAAGATAGCAATAAACCTATTTTTTTAAAAAAGATGTGGCCTCAATGTCTAATACTGGACATTGTTTTAATATGTTTTCTGTTTCTCTTTTATGTCAGTTTACTGTGCTAAAAATATGAGGGGAACAGTAAGGAAATGAGGAGCTCAGAGCTTGTATTAACATCCATGGTAGGACATTTTACCTCACCAAGCCAGTAGCAAGTGGTCTGGAATCATTGCAGCACAAAGCATGGCAGCGAATGGTCCTGGGTTTTGGTCACATTTATGCAACATTCGGTCTTTATCTTTCTGTGTCAGCCTCAGGAGAGTGATATCATTAATTGAAATAGGGGAAGTTTTGTAAGGGAACAGTAATCCCCTCTGCTGAGCCACATAAGAAGTCTTCCTGGAGACATTCAAGATACCATGTGGGGCAATGGCTTCTGCCTGTAAAAACTGTGAATCGTGCATGGACATGTGACTTGACCAGGTGACTCCAGAACTCCATCTTGGAGCTGGACTTTGCATAGGAGGGGGGTGGGGGTCTCCACTCAAAAGAGAAAGTCTATTTAAGCCCATGGGAGACCCCTCCATTTTGTCTTCAGCTGGCTAAGAAGATAGCCTCTCGTACCTGAGAGAAACCTGTACCTGAAAGAAACTGGAACAAAAGACAGTAACTATGGGGGGGGGTGAGTGATTGTTCGACCCAGACTAGAAGGAGATTAGTCTGTAAAAGGAAGCTTACTGGAACTGGTGAGGTTTTGTCTGTATTCAGTTTTATTAGACATAGACTTGCGGGTTTTATTTTATTTTGCTTGGTAATTCACTTTGTTCTGTCTGTTACTACTTGGAACCACTTAAATCCTACTTTCTGTATTTAATAAAATCACTTTTTACTTATTAATTAACCCAGAGTATGTATTGATACTTGGGGAGAGGGGGGAACAGCTGTGCATATCTCTCTATCAGTGTTATAGAGGGTGAACAATTTATGAGTTTACCCTGTATAAGCTTTATACAGAGTAAAACCGATTTATTCAGGGTTTGGGTCCCATTGGGAGTTGGGCATCTGAGTGTCAAGGACAGGAACATTTCTGTAAGATGCTTTCAGTTAAGCCTACAGCTGTTAGGGGACATGGTTCAGCCCTGGGTCTGAGTTTGCAGCAGGCTAGCGGGTCTGGCTCAAACCAGGCAGGGTGCTGGAGTCCTAAGCTGACAAGGCAGGAAAGCAGGATCAGAAGTAGTCTTGGCACATGAGGTGGCAGCTCCCAGGAGGTTTCTGTAATCCAACCCATCACACCTGTGTGTTAGCAACACTAATAATACCTTTGCTTAGGTCATGTATCAGACAGTGAACTTGTAAGCATCTGCTGTAATACATGGCCTGACTTTGGTTCACGGCATGGCCGGACTTTGCTGACTATGGTTCAGGCCTCAGGTCTTACACCAGGCCCAGTGCCCCAGGCTCTCGCTCTCTCACCTGCACAAACCAACCAACTCCATTGCACTCACACAGGCCGGATGCAAACCACCAGCACCAGCAGTGACCTCTGGACACTTCACCAGGAACAGCTTCATAGCTCTTATCTGGGCTATGCCCAGCTGTGACCAGCTCCAGCAAAGCAACAGCTCCAGGCTCACTGGGCCCTTGGAGGCAGGGAGGTTGGGCAAACAAAGAGGTAGACTCACAAGCCAGGGGCACCAGGACTGCCCAGACCCCGGGATAGGTTAATGGAGGACAGGTCCATCAATGGCTATTAGCCAGCATGGGTAGTGATGGTGTCCCTAGCCTATGGCATTGGCCACTGTCAGAAGACAGGATACTGGGCTAGATGGGCCATTGGTCTGACCCAGTATGGTCGTTCTTATGACCCAGCTGGGGGTTTTGCCAGGGCAACTGAGGCTGTTCCTGGGGTCAGGTCTGTCAAACGGTCACCAGGAGGCTTTTTTATGGATATAAAAAACTGGTTAAAATTTTGTCTCCACTCTGCCTGGTGCCCAGTTAAAAACTCCATGATGGGACCATGGTTATAGCCACTTCCGTCCCTGGTCCTTCCACTTAGACAAACAACACTGACCCAATGGACAGCAGCCAAAGTGGAACAGCAAGAAAGGAGACGTTATGTTGCCAGATCATAGAATCATAGAATCATAGAATATCAGGGTTGGAAGGGACCTCAGGAGGTCATCTAGTCTAACCCCCTGCTCAAAGCAGGACCAATCCCCAATCAAATCATCCCAGCCAGGGCTTTGTCAAGCCTGACCTTAAAAACTTCCAAGGAAGGAGATTCTACCACCTCCCTAGGTAACGCATTCCAGTGTTTCACCACCCTCCTAGTGAAAAAGTTTTTCCTAATATCCAACCTAAACCTCCCCCACTGCAACTTACTCCTTGTCCTGTCCTCTTCTACCACTGAGAATAGTCTAGAACCATCCTCTCTGGAACCACCTCTCAGGTAGTTGAAAGCAGCTATCAAATCCCCCCTCATTCTTCTCTTCTGCAGACTAAACAATCCCAGTTCCCTCAGCCTCTCCTCATAACTCATGTGTTCCAGACCCCTAATCATTTTTGTTGCCCTTCGCTGGACTCTCTCCAATTTATCCACGTCCTTCTTGTAGTGTGGGGCCCAAAACTGGACACAGTACTCCAGATGAGGCCTCACCAATGTCGAATAGAGGGGAACGATCACGTCCCTCGATCTGCTCGCTATGCCCCTACTTATACATCCCAAAATGCCATTGGCCTTCTTGGCAACAAGGGCACACTGTTGACTCATATCCAGCTTCTCGTCCACTGTAACCCCTAGGTCCTTTTCCGCAGAACTGCTGCCTAGCCATTCGGTCCCTAGTCTGTAGCTGTGCATTGGGTTCTTCCGTTCTAAGTGCAGGACCCTGCACTTATCCTTATTGAACCGCATCAGGTTTCTTTTGGCCCAATCCTCCAATTTGTCTAGGTCCCTCTTTATCCTATCCCTGCCCTCCAGCGTATCTACCACTCCTCCCAGTTTAGTATCATCTGCAAATTTGCTGAGAGTGCAATCCACACCATCCTCCAGATCATTTATGAAGATATTGAACAAAACCGGCCCCAGGACCGACCCCTGGGGCACTCCACTTGACACCGGCTGCCAACTAGACATGGAGCCATTGATCACTACCCGTTGAGCCCGACAATCTAGCCAACTTTCTACCCACCTTATAGTGCATTCATCCAGCCCATACTTCTTTAACTTGCTGACAAGAATACTGTGGGAGACCGTGTCAAAAGCTTTGCTAAAG
Source organism: Chelonia mydas (assembly GCF_015237465.2). NCBI lineage: Eukaryota > Metazoa > Chordata > Testudines > Cheloniidae > Chelonia > Chelonia mydas. The sequence goes on along the minus strand of NC_051254.2, from coordinate 33,596,057 downwards.
TCAAGAAACAATACATCCACTGCTTTCCCTTCATCCACAGAATCAGTAATCTCATCATAGAAGGCTATTAGATTAGTCAGGCATGACCTACCCTTGGTGAATCCATGCTGACTGTTCCTGATCACTTTCCTCTTGTGTAAGTGCTTCAGGATTGATTCCTTGAGGACCTGCTCCATGATTTTTCCGGGGACTGAGGTGAGGCTGACTGGCCTGTAGTTCCCAGGATCCTCCTTCTTCCCTTTTTTAAAGATTGGCACTACATTAGCCTTTTTCCAGTCATCCGGGACTTCCCCCGTTCGCCACGAGTTTTCAAAGATAATGGCCAATGGCTCTACAATCACATCCGCCAATTCCTTTAGCACTCTCGGATGCAACTCGTCCGGCCCCATGGACTTGTGCACGTCCAGCTTTTCTAAATAGTCCCTAACCACCTCTTTCTCCACAGAGGGCTGGCCATCTACTCCCCATGTTGCGATGCCCAGCGCAGCAGTCTGGGAGCTGTCGTTGTTAGTGAAGACAGAGGCAAAAAAAGCATTGAGTACATTAGCTTTTTCCACATCCTCTGTCACTAGGTTGCCTCCCTCATTCAGTAAGGGGCCCACACTTTCCTTGGCTTTCTTCTTGTTGCCAACATACCTGAAGAAACCCTTCTTGTTACTCTTGACATCTCTTGCTAGCTGCAGCTCCAGGTGCGATTTGGCCCTCCTGATTTCATTCCTACATGCCCGAGCAATATTTTTATACTCTTCCCTGTTCATATGTCCAACCTTCCACTTCTTGTAAGCTTCTTTTTTATGTTTAAGATCCGCTAGGATTTCACCGTTAAGCCAAGCTGGTCGTCTGCCATATTTACTATTCTTTCGACTCATCGGGATGGTTTGTCCCTGTAACCTCAACAGGGATTCCTTGAAATACAGTGAGCTCTCCTGGACTCCTTTCCCCTTCATGTTAGTCCCCCAGGGGATCCTACCCATCCGCTCCCTGAGGGAGTCGAAGTCTGCTTTCCTGAAGTCCAGGGTCCGTATCCTGCTGCTTACCTTTCTTCCCTGCGTCAGGATCCTGAACTCAACCAACTCATGGTCACTGCCTCCCAGATTCCCGTCCACTTTTGCTTCCCCCACTAATTCTTCCCAGATGACCAACCGAGGGAAGTGGAAAGGGAGGTGAAGCTGTATAACGGTGTATAAGTGGTGAGGAAAGAGCACTGAAGGGAAAAGGAACTCTATGCTATGTAATGAACTGGGGATTGTATCAGATGTTAAGGAGTGAGGAATGGGCTGTTATATTAAATAATGGGCACCAGGTGATGTAAGAGACAAAAATGGGAAAGCAAAAAGAAGAATATATTAGAAGAGAGCAGAATAGCAGGCTGTGATGCTAGGAAATCGACACTAGATGGCAGCAGAGTAGAGGCAGTGTGGGCGGGAGGGGAGGACAAAAATACTGATTAGTGACCAATAGATTTCAGTGGTCAATACAATAATGGGAAAGATATACTGTAAAATGGCCACTAGGCAGCAGCATGTTGTAAGGGTGAGATATGGGCCACTATTTTCAGAAATGCCCATTAGAGGGCAGCATATCTTGAATATTAATAAAGGGGCAGTGCAAGTATATTATAACTGGCCAACACCTTGGACAAACATCTCCCAAAAATGTAAGTTGGTGTTTGTTCATGATCTAAAATATTTTCCACAAAGGATCATTAGACTAAAAAAGATGTACAGTGTGACTTGTATAATTGCATATCACACTGGGCATTGTTAGCTACCAAGTTTGAAGACACAAAATGAACCAAGTGGGAGAAAGGTCGAAGTGGCACCTTATTAAAAAGCGTGAAGTCAGAAAAGAAATATCAAGGAGCATTTACACTATGTAAATCAAAGGGGAAGCCCTTTTTCCAAACTAAGACCAAATGCACCAGCTCATCCCTTCAGATAACTGCAGGTCTCTTCACTAAGAAAATCCAGATTCTGCAGAGAGAGGACAGATAAGAACCTCAGCAGAGGAACTGGAGTTCTTGCTGCTGAGCCCTGAGAAATAAGAGCTCATCGCTTCAAGCTTGGACTGGCCTGTAGTTACAGGTGAGCACTGTCTTCCTGACTGCATTTCTATACCACCTTCCAAACAGGGGCATGAATGTGCTTTTTGAGTATTAGTGGGACACGGTGGGCGAAGTAATATCTTTTATTGGACCAACTTCTGGCGGTGAAAGAGAGAAGCTTTCGACCTACACAGAGCTCTTCTTCAGGTGAATGTTAAGAGTTTTAGCCTCACCTTCCAACCGCAGTGCCAGTCAGCGTTCATAGCAATATTTCACAGAGCTGGAGCTTGAGATCCATGTCTTTGACAGGTCCTCAGTTGTGGATCTGCCCCACTGACAGAAATGGAGCTACTTTGATTCACACCAGCTGGGGATCTGGCTCAGTGTGTGCCACAATGAGGTGGGGAGTGGTGACCGAATCTTACTAGGCCGGATCACACATGCCAGATTGTTTCTAGACTCTGAGTTCAGGGACAGCATCTTTTTTCACCCAGTGCGTTTCTTGTTCCTATATTATCATCCCACACTCATTATGGAGTGTGCAGGGTCACTTCCCAGCTAAGGTTGCACATTAGCCTGGTTTTACCCCTTCCTAAGATCCACCCTCCAAAGAGCGGTATTTTAGTACTGCTACATAGTTAATTTCAGGAATCAGAGAAGGCATTGCCAGTCCCTCACCACGTCACCATCACCATCACAGGAAACTAAGAGAGAATTTACTCCACTTCATAATATATGGCATGAACTGATCTCTCGTGAGGGGGTGAAAATCATTCCTTCTCCTACAGGGCACTGAAATGCTCAATATACCAGGATTGTTAGATTTAGTCTTAACATTTCAGCTTGTAATCAGGAGGGATAGGGAGTTTCTGAATATTTATGGAATTAATTCACGAGATTTGATTAACTTTTAAATCTAAAGAAAGAGACTATAGCAAGAAAAATCCACTAGAGGAGAGAAGAGCAACAGGCTGTCATGCTCAGAAATTGACGCGAGATGGCAGCAGGGTAGAGGAAATGAGAGGGTAGCATCAGAAATACAGACTAGTGACCAATAGAGTTCAGTAGCCAATACAATAATGGGAAAGTTATATTGTAAAATGGCCACTAGGTGGCAGCATGTTATAAGAGTGAGATATAGGCAGTTATTTTCAAAAATAAACCTGTCATTAGATGGCAGCATATCTTGAATACTAATAAAGGGGCAGTGCAAGAACATTATAACTGGCCATCACCTTGGACAGGCATCTCTAGGGTGACCAGACAGCAAATGTGAAAAATGGGGACAGGGAGTGGGAGGTAATAGGAGCCTATATAAGAAAAAGAACCAAAAATCAGGACTGTCCCTATAAAATCAGGACATCTGGTCATCCTAGGCATCTCCCAAAAATGTAAGCTGGTGTTTGTCCATGTTCTAAAATATTTTCCACAAAGGATCATTAGACTAAAACATGATGTACAGTGGGACTTGTATAATTGCAAGGCACACTGGGCATTGTTAGCTACAAAGCTTTGGAGACTCAAAATGAACCAAGTGGGAGAAAGGTTGAAGTGGGACTGTATTGAAAAGCATGAAGAAAGAATACAAATATGAGAGAGCATTTACACTTATTAAATCAAAGGGGAAGCCCATTTTCCAAGGGTAGATCACAGGCACCAGCTCATCCCTTCAGGTAACTGCAGGTCTCTTTACTGAGAAAGTCCCATTTCTGCAGAATGATGAAAGACAAGAACCTCAGTGGAACCAAAGTCCTGTCTGCCAAACCCTGAAGAGCTCTGTGTAGTCGAAAACATGTCTCTCACCAGCAGAAGTTGGTCCAGTGAAAGGTATTACCTCACCCACCTGGTCTCAAACCCTGAGAAATGAGTTCATCGACTCAAGTGTAAGCTGTCCTATGAATAGAGGTGAGCACCCAATTCCAAACTGCTGCTGCTTTGCATTTATATATCACCTTCCGAACCGGGGTATTAAAGTGCTTGAGCAATTAAGCATGAGCAATTTAAGATTCGCCTTCTGTGAAGAACGTGGGAAGTGTCTGTATTCATTTTTACGACACATAGTCTGTGTCAGGATGCGGGGCAGAGGTAGGCAGGACAAGTGGTAGGAACTGGAGATCCCAGAACTGAAGCCAGGGGTCAGAGTCAGTATCAGGGTCAAGAGTCAAGCCGAGGGTCAGAGCCGGAGACAGAATCAGGAATTGTGCTCACGGTTAGTACCAGGTATCACAGTTGGTGTCGTGTTTCCAAGAATCAATCGGGAGTCAGAATCCACGTTGGAGCCAGGGTAAATACTGGGAGCCCAGGAGGAAAGCAGCAGGGCAGGCGTGGCAGATAGCTAGGGACCCGCGTTGTTGCCTGCACACTTCTTGGGTTTTGTGATGTAGAAGACTCACTTCCTGAGTCAATGACTGCCATGGCCTGTACTTCGTGTCTTGTTCATGACTTAGTCTCACACCCTTCCCAGTATTCTTAAAGAATTGCAGAAAAGCTGATTTTATTGGTCCCTATTGTCCTTGTATTCTTGATAGATGTTGCAAGAAAAATTGTTACTTTAAGGCCACTGAGTTTCTAAGAAAATACCTCATTCCATTGGTAGAGTTTTAACAATCCCACAGGATTGGATCTATTGTTTCCTATACCTCTCACATGTTGAACATAAGCCACCTTTATGCTGGTTAATTAGAAATAAATGACTATTTAATCTGCAATGCCCTGCTTAGAATTCTAAATAAAGCCACTTTGCTGCTCCCCTCAGGGTCTTGGATTATATCCAGATTTTCAATTGTTGAGCTTTCTTCACAGAATTTTTTCCCCTTCATTTCATTTGCCCACAGTTCTTGCCATTCCTTCCTTAGCTCACTTTTGATTAGGTGTTTAAATTCCAGTTTGCTTAAGAGGATCCCGAGGTCAACTTGTTTGTGATTAATAGAACTTTTTGCCAGCCAATTCGTTGCCTGCTATCCCTGTCTGCAACAGGATCCATGCAATTACGTTGGTTATATCCAATTCCACCAGTCTGGCTGTTAGCAGTCATATTTCATTAAGAAAATAATTTCTGCTATCAGACTCACCACTGTGAGTTGCCTGCTGCAGCCCTGATAAGGAGTCAGACAGGATGGCCACACATCTAAAGCACGATTTAGTGCTAGCATAATCCCTGTGTATCTCAGCCGTAAAGATGGATACATAGTTAGTTAGCCATACAGCTTTCTTGAGTCCAAGTGAGGGCACAAAGGAAGCTGTTCCCACTCTGTTCTTCCTCTTTGGAACCCTCTGTATGTATTTGTCAATAGTGTCCCCACTTATAGCAAGTCAATATAATTGTGACATCTTGTCTATCATTCTTTTATTTATTTCACTATATAATTCCATGTCTCTCTCGACTTTTCTAGTTATAAGAGTATTTTCCCATAGCTATAGATTTTGGTCTCTTTCAATCCATTCTTTTCATTAAGATCCGTTATCCACTTCTGTACCCTACTTACATGGGGAATTCTGAGTTTTTGTCCTAACCGGTTAGCTTAGTGCTATCTTCACTATTACCTCGTACTTTGGCCCAAAAGGTTACGCCTGGAAGCTTCATTCTAAGAGTTATAGGTATTTCCACCAGCTGCTGCTATCTGTAGTACAGAGATACAGTAATGAAGTCACCACCTGATATGCAATGCATGTATGTGGATATAATCTAGTTCAGATTTGTATTCATCACTGATCCAAAGGCCTGGCATCCATACTCAATAACTGGTCTAATTAGTGCTCTGAATAGCATTACCACCATTTTCATATCCACTCCCCAGGATGTTCCAGATGTATTTTACTTTTGCACTTTCTTTTCCTTATTCCCTTCTCTTTCCCTCCTTCTTCCCTTGTCCATTCCATGGCATTAAATGGCAAAACTTTTCTAAAGGACTCTTCCCAGTCAGTGAAATGTGTGGTGAGAAAATTTCCCTTGACTTTACTGCATTTGGCTTTCTTGTCTTGTTGAATGGGTCGCTAGGAGCTGTCAGAGAAATGTCCATGGAAAAGTGGAGTGGATGTGAGCTTGGCCTGTTTGTAGGTTTGCCTGTGTTTTGTCTCATTGTAAGATGGGTAAATTGGAAGAGATATTGCAGGATTTGTGATGATTATTTGAGTTAAGTTATACTTTCTTGTTGCACTTTGTTTTAATGTTCCTCAAAAGGAAACTGATTGAGGTGATGCAGTGGCTACTAAGAAAGCCTTAGAAAAGAGCCAAAAATGTGCAAGTAGCTGGTTTCTGTAGTGTAGTGGTTATCATGTTTGCCCAAAACAAGAAAAGTACCTGGTTTGAAAGCAGGCAGAAGCAGTGTTGGTCTCTGGTTCCTTTTAGTCCAAGTCCTTTCTCAAATGCATCCATAGCTTTTATGCTTTCTTCCAAATTAGTTTTTCCTTTCATGAAACTTTAAGATCTAAAGGAAATGATTAGCCTGCCTGTTGAGGGAAGGAATAGACCATCATTTGGGAGCTTGCTGGCTACACAACAAATATGGCTGTAGAAGAATACCAACCCTTAGTTCTGCAGATTTAGCTCTCAGCCAGAAGTTTCCCCCCTTCTGTTTCTTTTGAGATGACTACAAACCACCACATGTACCCTTTTCATGTCAGAAACATCTATTGACTGTTGATCACATTTACCCTACTTTCCTGGCCAGGCAGGGTTGGTGTGTGAGGAATCAGAAAATAATAACTAAAAACATCTAAGCCAGCCTTTTAACACACAACATCACTCTCCCCTTTTTAAATAACATTTTCCCCATAACACTTCTGAACATTCAACCTCTTGTTCTTATTCAAAGGATGTTAACACAAGCTCTCAGCTACTCATTTCCTTATTGTTCCCTTAGTATTTTCAGCACAGTGTATTGATATAAAAGAGAAACAGAAAACAAACTAAAACAATTTCCAATATTATAAGGGCATCCAATATTATAAGCATGCCTCAGCCTAAAACAATCTCCATGAAACTAAAGAGGACTTGGGAGGCTATGAAACAGAAGTAGTTATATGCCCAGTGCAGAGCTGGAGACAATGAGAAAGAGGTAGAGATGCTACTGATCGATCAATGGGGGCAGTCTGTTCCTGAAGGGTTATTTTTCCCCTCTCTTGGCTGGGGTAGAATAGAAATGGAGAAAATCCACTCTTACTCGCAGAAGAGGATGGAAATGTCAATTTGTCCTCTCTTCATCTTCTACTAAATCTCAGAGACAGGAAGAGACATTTCCTGCCTAAGACTGTGGAGAGGACCCACACTAACTACCAAAGCAGCTGGAATTTTCAGGGGAAACAGAGTGTGACAACTAAGTGACAAGGAAAGCACTCTCCTCGCTGGCACTAGACACTTTCAGTGTCCCCCCTCAAAATTAGCAGCTACATCAAATCAACAAAAAAATAAAAAATAAAAACAACATCACAAAAAAAAAAAAAACACCCAAACTGTATCCTGGTGTATTCTTGAGTGTGAAAGAAAGAGTGCTTGAGATTTAAAAGACAAGAACAAAACCAGCCCTTTCCTTCTGCTGACAACATCATGCCCTAGAATTAGCTGAACTCTTGGAGGGTGGAATTTAGTGTTCTTTCACCAGGGGGAGGTGTTGTTTGATACATTTAGTGGGGAAAAGTCAGAGAAAGCTTTAGAGCTCCCAGAGAGGGGGCAGACAAGCCGGTCCCCTGCACACAAGACACACATTTTCACAGGGAATCAGGTCCCCCCTAGGGAAAAAGCTCCTCAAAGGAAATGTGGCCCCAGAAAGGTTAGAAAAGAGAATTCCTACCAGCTGAGTGTTTTTCCTGGATGAGCCTCTAGCTAGGCAGAAGAAGAGGTGGAAAGGGTTTTGCTGGGATAAATGAAAGCAGAGGAGGGTTGTTCCTCTTGAGTTTTCTGTGTTTTTCTTGTGATCCTAATGGCTGAATAGGGAGCATAATATGAGCTGTTTTAGTGCCTTTGGTTGGGCTCAGCTTGTGACCCTGAGTACAGGGAAATCCTCCACTTTCTGTTCTTGTCTCCTCAGTGCAATGGAGACTCCACCAACCTACTGAAGTTGACAATGAGTCTGAGGAAGCCCAGCATAGTTCCAAAAAAAGGAGACCTTGCGAGCGTCATGTAGCTTTCCCGGCCATCCCATGTTGATGTTGGTGAAACGTCCCTTGTGATCCACCAGTGCTTGCAGCACCATTGAAAAGTACCCCTTGCGGTTTATTTACTGGCTGCCTTGGTGGTCTGGTGCCAAGATAGGGATATGCGTTCTGTCTATCGCCCCACCACAGTTAGGGAATCCCATTGCAGCAAGGCCATCCACTATGACCAGCACATTTCCCAGAGTCACTACCCTTGATAGCAGGAGCTCAGTGATCGCATTGGCTACTTGCACCACAGCAGCCCCCACAGTAGATTTGCCCACTCCAAATTGATTCCCGACTGACCGGTAGCTGTCTGGCGTTGCAAGCTTCCAGAGGGCTATCGCCATTCACTTGTGAACTGTGAGGGGTGCTCTCATCTTGGTATTCTGGCGCGTCAGGGCAGGGGAAAGCAAGTCACAAAGTTCCATGAAAGTGCCCTTATGCATACGAAAGTTTCGCAGCCATTGGGAATCATCCCAGACCTGCAACACTATGTGGTCCCACCAGTCTGTGCTTGTTTCCCAGGCCCAGAATTGGCGTTCCATGGCATGAGCCTGCCCCATTGCCACCAAGATGGCCAAATTGCCAGGGCCTGTACTTTGAGAGAAGTCTGTGTCCATGTCCTCATCACTCGCATCACCGCGCTGCTGTCACCTCCTCGCCTGCTTTTGCAGGTTCTGGTTCTGCATATACTACATGATAATGCGCAAGGTGTTTATAATGCTCATAACTGCCGCGGTGATCTGAGCGGGCTTCATGCTTGCAGTGGTATGGCGTCTGCAGGAGAGCAGAGTGGCAGCGGAAGCGGCGGGTGGATGACGATGCTGATAGCAATATGGTGCCTGCATGGAAAAAGGCGCAAAACGATTGTCGGCCGTTGCTTTCACGGAGGGAGGGAAGGGTAGGCTGGCAGCAGACGGTGCTGCTGGCTGGGAGAGCTATCCCTCTGCCAAAATTCCAGGCCGGACTGAATCTCCATTAAACAAAACTTAAAGAAGAGAATGACCTGAGTCACTCCCATTTATGTGCAGGCACCTCTGACAGACCTTACCGAGGTCTGCCAGGAGCACCCATGCCCGCCCAGGCGGCCCCTGACAGACCTCACCAAGATCTGCCAGAAGCACCCATGTCTGCCCAGGTGCCCCGACTGACCTGATCAAGGCCGGCCAGAGCACCCAGGAGACGACGAGGACGGCTACCGGTCATACTGCACTATCTGCTGCCACAAGGCAATGAGCTGCTGCTGTGTAGCAATGCACTCCCATGTCTGCCAGCACCAGGAGACGTATGGTGACGGTGAGCTGAGTGGGCTCCACGCTTGCCGTGGTATGGCGTCTGCATGGATAACCCATGAAAAAAGGCACAAAACGATTGTCTGCCGTTGTTTTCACGGAGGGAATGGGGGCCTGACGACATATATCCAGAACCACCCGCGAAAATGTTTTTTGCCCCATCAGGCATTGGGATCTCAACCCTGAATTCCAATGGGCAGTGGAGACTACGGGAACTCTGGGATAGCTACCCTCAGTGCAATGCTCCGGAAGTCGACGCTAGCCTCAGTACTGTGGACACACTCCGCCGACTTAATGGTCTTAATGGTTTTAAGTGGGGACACTCACAATGGACTGTATAAAATCGCTTTCTAAAAATTCAACTTCTATAAATTCGACCTAATTTTGTAGTGTAGACATACCCTTAGAGTTGAGAGAAATATAGCTCCCCTCTCCCAAAATGTATTCCTATATGGCTGTTTTCTGCTCTCTCCCTTATGAACGAGAAGAAAAAGTAAGAAGTATAAGAAGGGGCAGAGCTGGCTGACTCTAACCTCCCCTGTCATTTCACTTGTGTGTTGAACTCAATGAATCTTTCCGTTTCTGGGATGCCCAGCAATATGACAGCATAAATCTAATTCCATGCATATTTCTGAAGCGATATTGTCTAACTAATAGCTGGCTTTTTTGGAAAACAGTCATCTCCACAGAGATTGCAGATTTGTCAGAGATTGGTTGGAACTGACAAAGGGGCATTGTTCATTTTTCTGTTAGGAATTAAATGTCTTTGTTCCATTTTATCTGCTGTGAGGCTATTTGCTCATTTCTCAGGTAGAGCGGCTCCCAAAAGCTAAGTTGGGTGGAGTAATAGCTTTTATTGGACCAGCTTCTGTTGGGGAGAGAGACAAGCTTTCCTGGGAGCTACATGGCTACAATGACATAGCAAACACCCCATAACACATGAACAAATTCTTCTTTCACATTCACATGCATCACTTGTAGTGTTACACCAAGAACCACTTATTAGCTCGCATACCATTTCTTCTCCACATTTGAGGTTACCTTTTGAGTGTATTGTCATCATTGATTAAAATTCCAAATGGCCAATTAGCAAGCATAAAGAACAGCCGATTATTAATCTGCCCCACCACTAACTCTGCCCACCATCTTTGCCGTAGTTTAGAAAATATTTTCACATAGACATTTGTATATAGGGAAGGTTTTAATTGTGCCTGCTTCAACCTAGAAAGAGAGAGTGGTAAGCTAAATTCCTCAAACACACATTTCCTCATCTCTATGAAAGAAAGAATTAGAAAGAAATGAAGAAAGTATATTGGACATAAATGATTCTGAACTTTCCTTTGAAAGGCGAGGTGTAATAAATAAGTTAGTAGTCCCATAAATGAACTGATGTAAGTGAGAGGAAGGAGGGCATAGGAAAGGGCTATAAAAGCTGGTGGGACCATGGAGTGGGCAGCCATGGCATTCCCCCATCTGCTGCTCGTGCCAGGGGTTGTGGCTACTGTTAGGATATAGATATTCAGGCCTGTCTGTAAAGGCCTGTACTTTAAGAATTTAGGGGTATTCTTATTACTTGGCTAGTTAGAGGTATAAAAGAATCAAAATCACTGTCTGCTGGTGTAAGGGCCTTCTTTTACTGTGACAGTTTGAGGCCCTGTTCTTAGGCTAAGGCCTTTGGCTAAGCAGCAGAGGCAGCCATAAGCCAGGAAGCGAACAGTCACATCCTCACATTCCAAACTAGCCACATTGAAAGAAGGTGCTATTGGGCTGTTAGGAATACAATCCTGTCCTGAATACAATCCTGTCCTGATAAGTCCTATCAACTCCAAAGAAAGGGAAGTGCCTAGAAAATGTAAAAGGAAACTTAGTTTGATAGCATCCTGTCTGGCAAGAACTCACTTATCAATAGCTGGGATGTGAAATCCTCACTTCTGTATTGTTTTCCCACTTTGCTATTGTTTGTCTGTATAATCTCTGTCTGGTTCTGTGATTGTTCCTGTCTGCTGTATAATTAATTTTGCTGGGTGTAATCTAATTAAGGTGGTGGGATATAATTGGTTAGCTAATCATGTTACAATATGTTAGGATTGGTTAGTTAAATTTCAGTAGAATGATTGGTTAAGGTATAGCTAAGAATATTACTATATAAATTAGGGGCAAACAGGAAGTAAGTTGGGATTCGAAAATAAGGAAAAGGAACTTGTATTTAAGCTTGCTGGAAGTTCACCCCAATAAACATCGAATTGTTTGCACCTTTGGACTTCGGGTATTGTTGCTCTCTGTTCATGCGAGAAGGACCAGGGAAGTGGGAGAGTGAAGGAATAAGCTCTCTAACATCTTGGTGCCGTGACTCGGATACATCGCATTGGATAGGTGAGTGGCAGCCTGTAAGTCCCCCTCCCCAACAGTCCGCGCAGCTGCTTGGAGGGGGTATGGCGAACTCTCGTGATGGTAGTTGCGGGTTCTGGCAAGCTGGGGTAACGGATTTTTTGAACAAATGGATAAGGAAGAATCAGGGCCCATACCAGGTGCAGGGGTTCACCTGGGATGAGATTGAGAAGGAGATGGGAGAGGTTTTGGGAGACCCCAAGGGAAAGGAGTGTAGGAAAAAGGGAATGGTATTACAAGGTTTGTGTGCTGGGATGGCATACTGGGTAAAAAGGGAAGCTGATCTCCTCCAACACATTAAGGATTTGGAGGGGATTGTGGATCAGCAACGGATTTTAACAGAAAAATCTGTGTTAGCAGTAGAGGTAGCGGATTTGAAGGCACGGGATGCTGCACGGACAGAGGAGTCTTGTGAGGCAATCTGGAGAGAGAGGGACGAACTGCTGGGGAGAGTAGGAGACTTAGAGGAGGAATTGTATCATTGTAAACATGGGGGCAATGGACTTGGGGACCCCAAACCATCCGCCCCACTAATGGAACTGAAGGAGACACCTCCACCACCCTACCCTGAAAAAACACTGTACCCACCACTGCCAGTGGACGTTGTAAGCCGGCGATCCACAGTTACAGCCCCTGCGAGAGAGGCTACCCGGGAGGAACTGCAGGAGGCAGGAATAGTGGCCCCGGTTGCGGGGTGGGGGGACCAGGCCCCACAAGTAGTAGAACAGGCAGAAATCCGCCCCTTGTCCCTGAAGGACCGGGAGGCAGTACTGGGTCGTTTGGGAAAGGTACCCCGGAATGATTGGGATCAGTTTGTGCTGTGGCTAGTGGAGGTGGACAGGGAGATGGAGGGTCTAACTCGTGAGGACCAGGTGATCTTATGGCGTAGTCTTTTGGGACGAGGTACCTTGGGAATCGATGTGGCAGGAGTGGCACACACATTTCTAATCCCCGGACAGGTGGCAAAACACTTGTTTGGGGTGTACTCTCGTACTGCGGGGATGAATAAGATGAAGCGAATCCCTGGGGAAACAGGGCGGGATACACTTAATCGCATACAGGCATGGGCACGGTGCTGGGTGAATCCCCTGGATGGTCCATGGGTGTTGCCACAGGCAGGGGCACCGGGACCTGGTGGGGGTGTGGAGCAGGGTAGGGGTGTGGAATTGCTGGAGAAATGGTTGGAGCTGAGCAATCCGCAGTTCGTGGGGCATTTAAGGTTGCAGCACCCTGAACTTGCTCCCAATCAGCTACCCCAGTTTCTGGAACAGGCAGATGTGTGGAGGCAGATGCATCAGGGGGAAGAGCCAGTCCATGCTATTACTGTGGGGGATCAATACAAGGTGGAAAGGAGTGGGTCAGCCTGGAGAGGAGGAGGTAGAGGGAGAGTTCGTGGCTTTGGGAGGGTAGTCAGGGACGAGCGGGCAGCTATAGAGCAACAGATCCAGAGACTGCAGGCTAAACTGACTACCCATGATTTCACCAGATCAGGGGGAAAGTGGTCCCGGAGGCCAAGGGACTGGGACTGCCTGAAATGCCAGACACACAATTTTGCATGGAGACAGGAATGTGTTCGGTGCCAGGACCCCCGGTCCACCCATGAACCAGTGGGAGGGACAGAGGTGGGTGCTGCAACTTAGGGGTGCCCTGGGAGGCGTCCTGTCCATGTTCTCAGTTTAGGACGGGATGCATCTGGTCGCCCCACGCTCCAGGGGGCAATCGAAGGGAGTCCCATGAGGGATTTTTTGATAGACACTGGAGCAGCCATCAGTTTAACCACATGGGGGCAGGGGAGACCCTCAGAAGGGACTGTGACAATTGTAGGGGCAACAGGAGGGGAGACACAGTTAACCCTGAGGCGGGGACAAATCAAAGGAATCTGGGGGGAAGGGGAGATTATGTGGGGTTGTAATGATATGCTTAATCTGTTGGGGGCAGGAGATTTACACAAACTGGGACTTGTACTGGATTTAGCCAATTGGGTGTGTTTACTGGGGCAAACGCAGGACGGTCAGGGCTATACCATTCCCATGGGGATAGCCACTATGACCATTAAAGCAGCACATGCCCTCCCACCACCCCCGGCTGGGTGGGAACACATCCCTGTGTGGGCGAAGGATAACCTGGATTGTGGTAGGGGCAGCATGGAGATACTGATGGAGGGAGGGGACCCTCCCCCACAGAAACAGTATCCTATTCCTCGGGAGGCATTGGCAGAGGTGGGGGCAACTATTGGGGAATTGGAACAGAGGGGACTGATTCGGGCAGTTGCATCCCCTTGTAATGCTGCTGTGTGGCCCGTGAGGAAGCCAAATGGCAGCTGGCGCCTCACTGTGGATTACAGGGCACTAAATGCTCTGGCCAATTCGCCAGCCTCAGTGGTGGCAGCGTACCCTGAAATGTTGGCCCGTATTGGACCCCAATTCCGAATTTTCACTGTTTTGGACATAGCTAATGGGTTTTGGTCTCTGCCACTAGCTACCTCATGTCAGTATAAAACTGCATTCACATGGGAGGGCAGACAATTCTGCTGGACAGTCCTACCCCAGGGATATAGGGACTCCCCTGCAATTTTTCACAGATACATGAGACAGGCTCTGGAGGGGGTGGATTCAGCAAGGTGCATACAATATGTAGACGACCTGTTGCTAATGTCAGGGACAGAGGAAGAAGACAGGGAACTAACTGAGCAGGTCCTGCAAGCTTTGGCAAGAGCAGGATTGAAGGTCAATGGGAAAAAGGCTCAGATGGGACAGACAAGAGTGACCTACTTAGGAGTGGAAGTGTCTCAGATGGGAAGGGAAATCGATAAGGGACGGGTGCAACTGATTCAGTCCCTGCCACTGCCTACGGATGTTAAAAGCTTGCAAAGTTTTCTGGGTCTAACTGGATTTTGCAGGGATTTTGTGGCCAATTATGCAGAAATAGCCCAGCCTCTATTTGACCTAACCCGAGCCTCAACTTGGGAATGGTCAGAAGAGTGTACTGAGGCAGTGAGAGTGCTAAAGGAAAACCTGGCCAGTGCTCCAGTGCTGGCCTCCCCGGATGGGGAGAAATTCTTTTATCTGTACCCTTTGGTATCAGACACTACCATTGGTTGTGCATTAACACAGGAGTATGGAGCAAAGGACCGACCTGTGGCCTTTGCCTCTCGACTTTTGAGTGCTGTGGAATTGAAGTACGGATGGTGTGAAAAGGTGCTGTTGTGCACCTACTGGGGGGTAGGGAAATTTAAATACCTTACGGGAATGCAGAAAGTAATAGTCCGATCTCATCATGACCCCCTGCGGCTGTTAAACATGCACACTATCTTACAGGGACAAGTGAGTGGGCAGCGTATTGCTAAATGGTTGCTGGCTCTACAGGCAGAAAACATTACAGCAGAGGTGTTAAAGGAACCCACAGTCTGGGTAGCTGGATTACATCTGGCTGGCACCCCACACCAATGTGAAGCCAGCCCAGGTAAAACCCAACATCAGGTGTTTCGGGCGGCTAACCCCAATCAGGTAAAAGAGGGGACACTGGTATGGTTTTTGGATGGAAGTTGTAGGTATCAAGGGGGACGGAAAACTGCAGGCTTAGCTGTTGTGGGAATCAGAGGCAATGAGACAGTCAGCACGATTGGTTTCTCACTAGAAGCAAAGTCAGCTCAGGAGGCAGAACTGGCAGCCTTGCTAACAGCTTTAAATGAAGTGGATCCCAAATTGGAGCCAGAATGTTGGGTGGTGGTAGATTCAGATTATGTATTTCGTGGTGCCACATTAATGCTGAGATGGTGGGCAGATAATCATTTCAGGGCAACAGACGGCTCCACAATCAAGCATGCTACCTGGTGGAAGCGAGTGGAGGAGCTGAGTCACTGTTTTACACGGATCAATGTGGTAAAGGTAAAGGCACACAAGAAAACAGGACCCCTAAGCAAAGGAAATAATCTGGCTGACGTAGAGGCCAGGCGGGCTGCAACAGAGGCACCCCCATGGCCCTGGGAGCCAGAAGAGAGAGTGCCTGTAGCAGTGATAACAAGAAGCGGGGTGGATACAGATCGGGGAGGGCGAATTCGAGAGTTGCAGGAATCCGACCCAGGACTGGAAGGCATCATGAAACTTGGGGACAGGCATGTGCCAAAGGTGGAACTAATGGAAGGGATTTGGTGTGTCTTAACAATTGAGGGACCGGTAATGTTGTGCCCTCAGGGAAGTCGGACGGCTTTCTTAAGCTGGGTGCATGGAAGCTTGGCAGGGGGACACCCTGGGTTTGAGGAGGCACTGGGAACTTTAAAAAGGTTGTGCTGGTGGCCAGGAATGGCAGCTGATTTAAAATCACATCTGGAACGTTGTTTGGACTGTGCCAGGCACAGCCCACCTCACAAGGTGCTAAGGGGAGAATTAATGAGACAAACCCCAAGGGGACCATGGGAAAGAATACAGATTGATTACACAGGACCCTTACCACCAGATCACAGGAAAAACCGATTCATGTTGGTGGTAGTGGATGCTTTCAGCCGGTGGGTGGAAGCTTTCCCCACAAAGTATCAGACTGCCCGGGTAACTGCTGCAATACTGGTAAATGAGGTATTCACTCGCTGGGGGGTCCCAAAGGTGATTGACTCAGACCAAGGAGCTGCTTTTCGGTCAGATCTGTTAGGGGAGCTATCAGCCCTCACTGGAATCACACAGTTGTTCCATATTGCTTATCACCCCCAGGCTGCGGGGCAGGTGGAACGCATGAACCGCACCATTAAAAGTGAGCTAAGAAAGGGAGTGGAAATCGGAGGAAAAAACTGGTCACAGTTACTGCCCTTTGTCTTAATGAGAATAAGGGCCCGAGAATCAAAGGGCACAGGATTTTCTCCATATGAAGCTCTCATGGGAAGGCCTATGGAACGGTGGGAAAATCTACTTACCCCAGTACCTGGGGAAGTCACTACACATGGCTTAACACAAGAATGGATTTTAACTTTAATTGAACATGTAAAACAAGTACAGCAGGCGGTGGCCTGGCGAGACGAGCAAGGAGCAGCAAGAGTCAAAGCATGGTATGACCTGCCTGGGGAGCGTAATCTACCCATGGTGGGAGATCTAGTGATGTGCAAGATTCCAGGTCAACACCATCCATTCCCAGCTCCTAAATGGAAGGGCCCCTATCTTGTCCTTGACCAATTAGGGCCCAGTCTGCTATTACTGGGTACAGAGAATGGAGGACGGGAGTGGGTTCACTGCACGCAAATAAAAAGGTACAAACAGGGGATTGGGAAAGGGGACGTGTAAATTTTGTTATGTGTGTATTACAGGTTAATTCAAAAAGGAGAAAAGGATGAAAATTCCCTGGCCCTGGATGGAACAATTAATAGTGCTAATCACAATTGTCACATTTACAAATTCTATTCAGATCCCACGATGTGAAGTGTCAAAAGGAGGAAACACATGGACGGCTACACATGCAACCTGTGGTAATAAAGCTAATGAAGACTATGAGAATCTCCCCATAGAAAGATGTACCACTAATACTCCAACAGGAATTTGGCAGTGTCGGTATATGATTTATGGATTAGATGGGGGAATCCCAACCAAGTGGAGAATATCAAATTTATCAGGAAATATCGCATGGTACTCCCTGGGTGCTGCCATGATTAACGATAGTGGAAAACACAGTTACCCAGCTATGTGGTTTGTTACAGAGGGTCCAAAGAATATAACCCTCTGGTCCCCTGGAGCAAATGAACCCTCTTGGGAAAATAGGGCCCCACATTTAGGGTGTGATGTTACCATATGTAACCACAATGGTACTTCCATGGAAGATAATCCCCGAGGGTGTGATTGTTATGTACATATTACATTAGGTGTAAAATCCCCTTTGGGACGCTGGGTGTACGATGAGTTAACCATTTTACAGAATGTAACCCTACAGGTGATATGGATGCCAAGTTGGAAGAATCCAAATTTAAAGTGGCCACAGCCTGGAGCCAAGAATATTCCCCGACGAGCAAATGTCTGGGAGCCATTGTGGGAGCAGGTGCAGCCTGCACTTTTTAACGTGTCCTTTCACTCTATTACATGGGTGGTACGCCCCAAGGAATGGTGGGTGGACCAAATCCATCCTAACTGTAGTATGTACATAAAAGGATTGAAACAACAATTCAATGCATGGGTGAGGGGACACACCTGGAATCGTCGTCGGAAAAGGGGATTGTGGGCAGCTGGGAACACTATGCTGGGTACATGGAATCTGGGGGACGAGTGGGTAACCAAACAATTAGTAAGCCAAAATGTGAAATTTCAACAACAAATTAATGAATTAATGGCACAGCATCTATCAGCAGTTGCCACAGGGTGGAGGACAGCAGTAGAGGTAAACCTGCAGTTAACTCATTGGGCAGGGGACCTGGTGACATGGGTAGAGGATGGCTTCAGAAGACTAACATGGGGAGAAGTGTGCGTAGGTATTCAAAATGCTCAGTTAATAATGTTAATGGATATTATGAGAGATGCTTGGTCAGAACAATGGCCTTCAGTATTAAATCGGGAGGCTAGCCCATATCTATCCACAATTGCAAAAACATACCCATCTACCTGGAAAATAACATCCCCGACCTGTGGGGAGAGTTCTTGTGTAATTGTTACTATGATACCATGGGAAGGAAATGCAAATAAGGTGGTTCCCTTGACCCCTATGGGAGTAAGTAGGGAAGGGGGAGCACGTTGGGAGCCACTAGGGAATAGGTGGGGGGGATGGAATGGGGTAAACTGGACTGTCATCACATTAAGCAGTTGTGTATCCAGAGGAGGAATATGGATGTGCCCCTCTCCTATGACTATGGAGGAGCAGGATCAATGGCCTATTGCAAAGGGGGGGCATTTAGGGGTAATGTATATGGGGTACGGTGTATTCTGTTGGGAATGTATCCAATCCTGCAATATAACACTAGGAGGCAAAATCCTTCCAGTGTATGACAAAATTATGAGCTTCTATACACTGCCACCTGGACTATGGTGCACCAATGGATCAGTGGACTTAATCGTTGTAAACAATCAAACCAGCACCTACTACCCCATACCGTACCAAGTAGTTGAATTGGTTTGGACAATACCAAATTTCACTGTGGATATTCAGTGGACACACAATATGGACAAAAGTACACAAAGATTACAAGAGCAACTTGCTGCAAGCGCCAACAGTTGGACACACTTACAATCCACACTACAGGATGGCGCTAACAAAATTTTAACCTTATCAAAGGAGGAGAAGCAGTGTTTTTGGTGGTGGCCAGGATGTTGGACCATACTGCAGTGGTCAGGACTCTCGGTGTTGCTGTGGATTATCATAGCAGCTGGTGTATTGTTAATTATATGTGTGTTACATTGCATATGGAAACGATCAAGGGGGGCACAACCCCCTAGAGAACAGCCACTAATTATAACCTATAAGTAATGTAGTAAGCCCCCCCAAGTGTACTAGACAACCCGGACCCAACCTTCTCGGGCCCACTATACTGGGAAGTCTGGAACACTAATTGGAATAGGTGTAGTATGCCCGTACGAGAGAAGGTGCAGGGCATGGTACTACACAAGGGGCAGTGGGACAGATGGAGCGTCGACACCTTCCACCTTGATGCCTGGCCCTATCAGGAAATGTGTCGCCATATGTCCTATGCTTTTCCAGGGATACCTGGGCAGGAGGATCCCAAAAAGAAAAAGAAAAAAAAAAGGGGTGGAGTGTTAGGATATAGATATTCAGGCCTGTCTGTAAAGGCCTGTACTTTAAGAATTTAGGGGTATTCTTATTACTTGGCTAGTTAGAGGTATAAAAGAATCAAAATCACTGTCTGCTGGTGTAAGGGCCTTCTTTTACTGTGACAGTTTGAGGCCCTGTTCTTAGGCTAAGGCCTTTGGCTAAGCAGCAGAGGCAGCCATAAGCCAGGAAGCGAACAGTCACATCCTCACATTCCAAACTAGCCACATTGAAAGAAGGTGCTATTGGGCTGTTAGGAATACAATCCTGTCCTGAATACAATCCTGTCCTGATAAGTCCTATCAACTCCAAAGAAAGGGAAGTGCCTAGAAAATGTAAAAGGAAACTTAGTTTGATAGCATCCTGTCTGGCAAGAACTCACTTATCAATAGCTGGGATGTGAAATCCTCACTTCTGTATTGTTTTCCCACTTTGCTATTGTTTGTCTGTATAATCTCTGTCTGGTTCTGTGATTGTTCCTGTCTGCTGTATAATTAATTTTGCTGGGTGTAATCTAATTAAGGTGGTGGGATATAATTGGTTAGCTAATCATGTTACAATATGTTAGGATTGGTTAGTTAAATTTCAGTAGAATGATTGGTTAAGGTATAGCTAAGAATATTACTATATAAATTAGGGGCAAACAGGAAGTAAGTTGGGATTCGAAAATAAGGAAAAGGAACTTGTATTTAAGCTTGCTGGAAGTTCACCCCAATAAACATCGAATTGTTTGCACCTTTGGACTTCGGGTATTGTTGCTCTCTGTTCATGCGAGAAGGACCAGGGAAGTGGGAGAGTGAAGGAATAAGCTCTCTAACAGCTACTCCTCAGCTCCCAATCCCCTTTGATTGCTCACACAGCGGGTCAGAGCTGCTGGGGCAGCTCTGAGCCCAACAGAGCCCTCACACAGCCCCAGATAGGTGGGTGGCCTGCTGAGGTGAGTCAGGGGGTGGAGGTGGTGCTCCTTCCCTGGGCCCTGTTCTACAGAGCTAGTCAGAGTCCCACCAGGCCTTCCCCACCCCTCTTAAAATAGAAGTCAAACTATGCCTATGCCCAAGAGTTGCCACCTAGAGCCCCAAGTTCCCACCCACCTACTGGGCCCTGAAGTTTTTCTAGCATGTTGAAGGGGCCTCAGAAAGAAAAAGGTTGAGAACCCCTGCACTAAACTGCTCAAAAACAGACTTTCCCATCTGTGTGAAATAAAAAATTAGACAGAAATCAAGGAAGTGAACCCGACATAAATGATTCTGAACCTTCCTTTGAAATGTGAAGGGCAATAAATCAGTGAATAGTCCCCTAAGAAAACTCATGTAAGTGAGAGGAAGGAGGGCATAGGAAAGGGCTATAAAAGGCCATGTTTCCCCATAATTCATGAGCAGAGTTATGTGGCAATTAAATTAAGAATCTACAGTTTCATAAAGGGAAAGAATAATGAACAAAATGTGTGGGAAATACAGATGTATTTGAGAAAAGTGCTTGGAATGAAGGAAAACAAATATTGATCAGTAGAAACAAAAGGCACGGTGCGTGCCTGCTTTCGAACTTCTCTTACAACAACTCTATTAGAAACACTTAGCAGTTGGTGTTGTAATGTTACAAGGGAGATGGAAATGAAGCCATTTCTTCAGGTAGAAGAAAACATTTATGGGTTTTGAACTAGGGTGGCCAGACAGCACGTGTGAAAAATCAGGACAGGGGGTGGGGGGTAATAGGGAGCCTATATAAGAAAAAGACCTCGAAATTGGGAATGTCCCTATAAAATCAGGCCATCTGATCACCCGAATTTGAATACATGCCTCCATACAGAAACCAGAACACCCAACAAAGCAGAGCTTTAAGTCTGGTGCCTCAGACCACTCGGCCTGCCTGACACTACAAAGAATGCACCTTATCCACCCTAGCTTTCTTTAACATGTTATGAGCTGTTCAGGGAGGCCAAGATGCTACATGTCTTTCAACTCCTAGAGCCCTTCTACAGCACAGATGATTTGTATACACATTCACCCTAAGCCAAATTTGCAGGTTTTCTGGAGCCTTGTGAGTTCTGAGGTGTTTTAGTCTCCCTGTTGACTTATTATGAGAATAAAAGATGGACACCAGAACTGAGGCAGAATACAGACACAGCATTATGAGAAAACAATGGTGAACCTCAAACTCCTGCAGTGTAGGCTACATAGTCAAGTAGCCAGCACCCACCAACTGCACCAGTTTTTTTTTTCAAAATAGCTCAGACTGAGTGAAAAACTGGCCAGAAATTTAGGTGCCTAACTGGGAGCTGAGTTCTTCTGAAAATCTGGCTCTAGTGGTGGAAGTGAGATCTTCTGAAAATTCTGGTCAATGTGTCTGGAAGCTCTAAGAACCATCACAGCTTTTAACATGTGCTAGAACATGATGAGAAAACCTTCCTTCTGTTGAACTCAGTAGAGATTTTGTCCTTGATCCCAAGTTTCAACAAAATTGATTTTATTTTTATATGCAATGTGAAACAAACACCGCTCTGCAGACATTTGGACAGAGCGAAAGAAATAGACCTGACACTAACCCACATTGCCTTGCATGCATAGCCCCTGAGCAAGATGGTAGCCAGTATCCTACAGGTGGAAAGGTATGCACTATTGTTCACCCTCAGAACCCTTCAGCAGTTAGACCTCAGGAATGGAAGAGGCCAATGATCCTGAATCTCTCCAGATGGTTAATTTTGAAGACTTGTCTATAGAGCTGGGTGAAAGGTTTTTGCATGAATATTTTATTTACTGAAATATTTTGACTGACAAAAATGATTTTTCTTTTTTTAGTTTTGTTTCAACAAGAAAACTGAAAAAAATTAATCTTGGGTCAACCTGGATTGTTATTATTATTGTTATTATAATTTTGTTAGGCTAGCTAACAAGCAAAAGGATAAGTGATTTGCACAGCTCTATTTGTATAAAAGGTCCACAGTGAGAACATTCTGCTCTGAGGCACCCAGAGAACCATTTTGAAATGGTCTCCAAAGCCCTTCCAGCACCATGAAAAAGTAGGAGCCGTCTGGAAAAACTCCTGTTTTTCTTTCAATCAGAAGCGAAGAAATAACTGTTGAAACACTTCTTTTTTCCCTGACCAGGAATCGAACCCAGGGACTGGTGGTGAGAGCACACCACAAGGGAAGTGGTAGTGTAGCTTTTTGTTATCTCTACTTGGCTTTCTCAGGCTACCTTGTCTCCAAGTTGTGAAGTTGGCCATTCTCCATAAGGGACAACAACAGGGAGTGAAGGAACCTCAGGAGTGAAGGAACCTCCACACAAACAAATCTCAAGAGGAACAAGCCTCCTCTGCTATCATTTACCCCAGCGCAACCCACTCAGCTTCTTCTGCCTGCCTAGAGCCTCTTCCAGGAGGACACATGGAGCTGACAGTAATTCTGTCCCAGAGGCCAAGGGCGGGGTTTTGATACCACCTGACAGGAGTTTGATTGTATGTAAAGGGACCCTGAGCTTTGCCTGCCCCCTACCCCTACTCCTAATTTGTCAATTCAATGCGCTTAGGAAGCAGCTAAAGGGCTGAACACCCCTTCTCTCCTCTCCTCGGCCTCATCAGGTGTCCCAGGCCCTTCCCCACAAATCCGGGCCGCCCAGAGGGGGGACAAGTGGGGCAATTTGCCGCAGGGGCCCCCACAAGAGTTTTCGGCGGCAGGGGTGCTTCCACTCCATGTCTTCGGCGAAGGGCCCTGAAGACCTGGAGCGGAAGGACCCCAGCCGCCAAAGACCCCAGGCCCCCTGAATCCCCTGGGCGGCCCTGCCACATATACTTTCATCAGAAGCTGGACTGACTGAATTACCTGCAGGTTTCCCTCACCCACCTCCTAAGGCAAACAGTCATCCCCTTCTCTGACACTCCTGGGGACACGTTTCCTTTGAGGAGCTTCTCCCCAGGGGATGTGATGCCCTGGAAAAATGAGTGTGGAGTGGGGGGAACCGGCTTGTCTGCCCCCTCTTGGGAAGCGGTGACTTTCCCACATTAGCTCAGTCAAACAGCCCTCTCCAGGAGTTCATCTATTTCTAGGGCATGATACTAACAAACAGCACAGAACGAAGGGGTCCGTTCACATTAAACGGCATCGCAACAGGATGATGGGGGGAAAGTTAAATGACTCGACATCATTTGAGCAAGTGAATAATGACTCTCAGTGGCCCAAAAGGTTGTCTTACTCTTTCCTTAGCAGCTGAGATCACGTCTTTTAATGTCTGCAGTGAAAAACAGGTGGAATGAAACTAATTATGTTAGCTGTTTTGCATTATTAAAGTTTTATCCCGTTGCAAATAGTTCGAATCCAAAACCAGCCCATTTCCCTTAAGACCCGGCTCCCAGACCCTGGGAAAGCGCCAGGAGCACTGGCTGAGAGATTTCCGAATTGTTTTAGTTAGAGGCGAGAGGGACGATTTCCCTGGGCGTGAGGGAGACGAAAAGGGGCAGCTCAGTGTTCATGTTGTTTTTATTTCCTAAATCCTTTTGGCAAAGGGTTTTATCTGCTACACCCCGAAGGCCCCACAGCTGCTGCTTGGAGACGTTATTCTATTGAGAGATCTCTCTTGTTAACGTAACCAAAGGGGAAACTGTGCTAGTTTAATGAATTAACTGAGTTCTTCTTATTCTCTTTTCTGTTAATATAGGGTTGAATAAAGGAGGCTAGAGGGGGTAGGGGAATGCACCTTTTAGGGGGTGTCAGGTTTGTGAATGAAGAGCAGCAGAAAAGGAGAAAGTGAAACTGGCTTTCATTACAGTAACACAACCCTATTTAAAGCGGGAGTTGGCTTGTGGTGTGTAAAGCAGAGAGGTGGGGGTGATCCATCATGCTGTGGCTATCCGGTGGTGAACCCTCAAGCGCCTGGAGCCTTGTAACAGCTCCTATTTAGAACAGGGTGAAAGAACCAGGAAAGAAGGTTACTGTCAGAAAAGACACCTCAGAGCCCAAATGGCCATAGGGCTCCTTCCACACTGTCACTATGCATGGGACCACCTTATAAGTACAGCCTGGCTAGCTCAGTCGGTAGAGCATGAGACTCTTAATCTCAGGGTCGTGGGTTCGAGCCCCACGTTGGGCGGAATGTTTTCCTGCTTAAGGTACAGTGTCATTATTTTGGTTATCCTCTCAACCTGAACTGAAATGCATTCTCTGTTCTCAGGACGATCTTAGACAGGAAATGTCTTTTCCTGTCTCTGAGCTTTAATACAACATGAAGAGAGGACAGATTGATGGTTCCATTATCCTATGAGAGCGAGAGAGGATTTTTCTCTTCTGTTCTACCCCAGACAAGAGAGGGAAAAAATAACTCTTCAGCAGCTGATTGTCCCCCTTCAGTGATCTGTACTCTACTTCTTTCTACATTGTCTCCAGCTCTGCACTGGGCTGCATATAACTACTTCCCTCTCATAGTCTCCACGCAGCCCCTCTTTATTTTCATAGAGATTTTTTCAGGCTGAAGATTTCAACCACTTTGTATTAATTCCTTGTACATTTCGGTAACTCCTTGTTACTTCATCAGTGATGATTTATAAAAACAGGCTTGAGAGTAAAACAAGATGGTAATAAACCAACTTTTTTATATAAAAGAAGACATGCCCTCAATTAATAATGAAAATTGTTTTAATTTTTTTCTGTTTCTCTTTTATGTCAATGTATTCTGCTAAAAATATGAAGGGAACAGTAAGGAAATTAGTAGCTCAGAGCTTGTGTTAACATCATTTGAAGGAGTGTTATAGAAAAAAATAAGAGTTATTTTAACAGGGGAAAGTGATGTTGTATGTTAAAAGGCTGGCTTAGAAATTTCCAGTGATTATTTTCTGATTCCTAACACCCTGACCCTGCCTAGACAGGAAAGCAAGGGAAATGTGATCATCAGTCAATAGATGTTTCTGACATGAAAAGGGGACATGTGGCTATTTGTAGTTAGCTCAAAAAAAACTGTAAGGGGACTGTTGCCCCCTTACTAACATTCAGTGAGGGTGTTTTACTTGCTAGCTCCCAGTACTAAAGGGGGAAGGGTCGATGGGAAATCAGGACCCTGAGACTGACAGTCCCCAGGAACAATGGGGAGAGACCAATGCTTCAGGTCAACCTGAATGACAGGGCGGGCAGGCTAATCAGGGAGTCAGGAGGCCAGGGAGGTCCCGTCCTCCTCCGGGTGAGCTGGAATTGCATGGGTCAGACAGAGTGGGGCTGAGCTAAGGAGGAAGCAGGGGCTCAAGCTGAGCTGGGGAGGAGAGCTGTGCCAGATCCAGAGGGACCAGAAAAGAATCCCAGAGAGAGCAGACCCTGTCCTGGGAGCAGAGCTGCAGCCCCAAAGCCAGAGGCACAACCCAGGCAGAGCAGACTTGCCCTCGGAGCAGAGCTGCAGCAACCAGAGCCAGAGGGGGCAGAAAAGCAGCCCAGGAAGCAGGTCAGTGCTGGGAGCAGAGTCACAGAAGCAGCCTGCGGAGCAGACCTGTCCTGGGAGGAGAGCTGTAGTAACCAGAGCCAGAGAGGCCAGAGAAGCAGCCCAGGGAGCTGGATGCAGAGCAGCAGCCGTGCTGAGGCAGAGTGGGGCTGAAGCTGAGACAGAGTGGAGCTGGAGCTGGGGCTGGGGCTGGGGCTGGGGCTGGGGCTGGAGCAGTCCGGAGCCGGGTGTGGTGAGCAGCTGGGGAGAGTGAGGGGGGAACCTGGGCAGCAGGTCCAGCACAGTTTGATTGATATCTGAGCCAGGAGGCTCTGCAGACTCGGAGTGGGGTTGGTAACCCTGACAGGGCGGGGGCAACGCTGGGAAGAAGGGCCCTGCCACCTAGAGCCTGAGAGTGTGTGGCCACCACCAGAGCAAGTGTCCAACCCACAGCATCCCTGCAGCACAGCCAGAGCCTGAGAAGGAGGCCTGGGACTTACAAGGAACAGACTGTGAACTGCCCTGATGTTCCAGAGACACTGTTTGTGATGTCCCTGCCACAGAGCGGGTTGATGTGTTTCCTTTAACCTTTCCCATTTTTCCTTATTCTTTTTAAAATTAGTTGTTGATTTAAATGACTTGTATTTGCTTTAAATTGTATGTAATGATCAGTAGTTCAGGGAAGTGCCCAGTGCAGAGAGAGTACCCCAGAGTGGGGACACCCTAGCCCCTGTCCTAGGTGACCACAGCAGGGTTGGGTGTCAAGCCCCCCAGGAATCCTGGGCCCAGCCTTGTTGGGGTTATGAGGACTCTGCCAGACAGGAGAGTGGAAGGGGAGTCCTCAAGGACAGGGAGGCCTCTGGATAGAGGAAGTGGGAGCGAGGACTCAGATCCTTTTGCTAGCCCACTTCACCGGGGTAGTGCAGAAGCCAGGAAAGTTCCAAGCAGGGGAAATGTGATCATCAATCAATAGACGTTTCTGACATGAAAAGGAGACATGACGCTATTTGTAGTTAGCTCAAAAGAAACAAAAGAGGGAGAAACTGCTGGCTGGGAGCTAAATATGCAGGACCAAGGATTGGGATTAATCATAGAATATCAGGGTTGGAAGGGACCTCAGCAGGTCATCTAGTCCAACCCCCTGCTCAAAGCAGGACTAAGCCCCAATTTTTGCCCCAGATCCCTAAATGGCCCCCTCAAGGATTGAGCTCACAACCCTGGGTTTAGCAGGCCAATGCTTAAACCACTGAGCTATCCTTCCCCCCAAAAAGATGTGTCAGAAGTGGGATTTGAACCCACGCCTCTATACAGAGGCCAGAATACCCAGGAGAGGGGAAGATAGAGCCTTGAATCTGACGCCTTAGACTACTCGGCCATCCTGACACTAGGATTCTTCTAAGCTCCCAAATGATGGTCTATTTTTTCCCACAAAGTGCAGGCAAATTTCTGCCTTTAGGGTCTAGTATCTTGAAGGAAAACACAGAGAGAGTTGGTCCCTAGATCTAGAACAGAACAACCTTGGGGATACAAAACAAAGATTAAATATCCATATGTACTGACCTAGAAGGATAATGGACAGTAGAGATTCTCTGCTCACAAAAGGTCTGGTATAACCCACATTATTAGGAGGGTTTTTTTTTAAATATATATATATATTGTATCCCTGGTTTTCAAAAGTACAGAACACTGCATGGCTGGCGTTCCTTTTTTTGGAACACAGGATTGAACTGATCTCTGTGTTTGGTGTCAGGACATACCATAGAGAAAAAGGAACCTTTGAATTATTTTGGCTTCCTCTGCAGAACTGGGACAAGAGCAGAAGGCATGTCCTACACCAATAACAATTTACTGTAACTGCAGATACTGGTGGTCTTTAGTCCTTCTCCCATTCTGTCTCTGTGACTCCCCAACAAGTGGGTGGAGTTGGACTGATGGGCTCAGAACAGAACATTCATGGAGGATCCATGTGTTGAGTTCTCTAAGACGATTCTGTCAGGGGATGAGGATGGATTCCCCAGCCCCAGATGGCCTTTGGCTCTGTACTCTCAGATCCCAAAGACCATAGGGGATCTGAAAGAAGCCAGGGTCTTCTGCAGAGAGGACATGTACCTGCATCCTGATTCTGATCCATCCCTCTGTCTGCATGAATGGATTGTTTCAAGGATGAGTTCCCTGGCACACAGTGCTCAATGGAAGTTAACTCTCCATTTTTTCCCCCAACAGAACTTCAAGGTGGACAGTGCCTATCCTCCTGGTCTCCATTGTATCCCTACCCCACTTCTCCTCAGGTGTGTATTCCCCGCTCCAGGGTGGGAACTGATCCACTGGCATGCAGGAAGGCTGTGATCTGCAGAGAGAGGACCATTCAAATGGGTAGTTCTTTCCGGGCAATCTAGGAATCAACTCACATACGGTATGTCTTCGCTGCAGAGTTAGTCCAGGTGGTTGGTGCTTGGGTTTTAGCCTAGTCACATGGCAAATCTGTACCCAAATGACTGTGTCCACACTCAGCTGTGTGTCTGGGAGAATGGCCCATGGTTCTTTGGCTGTAGTAAGCTGAGTCACTCAGTGATTCTTTCCCCATGAATTCCCAGTGGGCAGGATTGAATTGTGCGGGTCCTTCTGGGAACATGTGGGGAGGGGGAATGTGAGAAGGAGTTATAGGACTATGACCACTCAAGTGGTTTAGCCCAGCGGTTTTCAGCCAGGGGGCCGTGAGCAGGTTTCAGGGGGGCCACAAAGCAGGGCCAGTGTTAGACTTGCTGGGGCCCAGGGCAGAAAGCTGAAGCCTCGCAGTGTGGGGCTGAAACCCAGGGCTTCCAGCCCTGCCACCTGGGGCTAAAGCCAAAGCCTGAGCCACTTAGCTTTATGGGGACCGCTGTGGCATGGGGCCCTGGGCAATTGCCCTGCTTGCTACCCCCTAATGCCGGCCCCATCCCCGGTCTTCATCCCCAGTCCTCCCCCTCCCACCCAGCGCCTCCTGCACACCACTGAATAACTGTTCCGTGGTATGCAGGAGGTGATGGGGGGGGGGCTTGGCTGCCGGTGGGTGCTAAGCACCCGCTCATTTTTTTTTCTGTGGGTGCTCAAGCCCTGGAGCACCCACGGAGTCAGCGCCTATGAACTGGAGTTCTACTAACCCTGGCCTTACACGGCAGTGTAGACATACATAGAGTTAACTTATCTGTGTTTGGGAAGCACAGTGCTGGAAAGGAGGGTGAGGCGCCTGATTACTCAGGTGCAGGGTGTGTGGGGGAAGCATTGTTCCAGGGAAACAATATCCCCCACCCCCATCCCGGAGACTGAACAACCTGTGACCATTGGTTCAAACAGAATTGCTTTGTATGTAGAGCTGTGGTGGATCTTGTGAGAAGGCAGGCGGAGACCTTGAGACGGCAGACGCTTGGACTTCAGTTTGCCAGCAGGCTGCTTGGCTGGATATCGCATGGTAAGAGATCCCCCAATAAGATTTGAATTGCTTTTGACTTTTCTACGTAAAGCGTTCATCATCTTTCTTCTTCTTCCTATGCTGGGCTCCAGCTAACACCTGTAGCTTTCATTAGGCCTGTTTAAAGAGTATTAACTGCACAAGATTCACCCTCTAAAGTCAGTGAAAGCAGAACACGGGTCCGACTGTTCTGAGTTGCTTTTATACCAAAGGTCAAGACACACCTTTACTACAGAAGGTGATGTTTCATAGGCAGCTACTTAAGTACAGGATCAGCTAGGGTGTTCTACAGGAGCCTGCTTAGCTCAGTTGGTAAAGCATAGGACTTCTAATATAAAGTTTGTAGCACTTAGCCCTGTGTTGGGTGGAAGGTATTTAATCATTTCCAGCTCAATACAAATTTTCAAATGGGCTGCACCCCCAACATTTTGCACATTCATGCACTTGCCTGTCTTTGGTCTTATAAATGTCTCCTGGTGACAGGTCATTTGCTGGCAGGTCCTGTCGTCCCCTCCAATAGTGGAAGCTTAGACTAGTAATTTCTAGGGTAGTCAAAATCCCTTCTTTGGTAGCAGATCCAGAGAAAGAGGAAACCTGTGGTTCTAGCAAGTCCTTTGTCTTGCATGAAGTCCAGTAACTCATAAGAGAACATTGTTTTCTGCTTGTAGTATGGAGTTCAGCAGCTACATTATTGGCACTGAAGGTGGCTTTTGTGTTTGCTTCAGGGCTTGGAGCTCAGCCAAAGGGAACAGGGGGTGTTTATCATAAGAGATGACTGAATAGAAAAGTAAAGATGATTCAAGCCAGGGCACTTATGGGCCCTGGGAAGATGGATTACAAAACAGGGAGGGCCAGATCCTTAGTTGACCTAAACAAATTTAGGACCATTGACTTCAAAGGAGCTACGCTGATTTACAGCATTGAGGATCTGAGCCAGAAGAGCGCACCCATCTGTGTATTTTCTGCTCTATGTGCTCATGACTATATTTGTTTCTCTCTTTCTCTCTTTCTCTCAAGTGAAACATACCAGCAAACTTCCCAGTATTTGTTTAAAAGGAAAATATGAAAAACAGATTTACTCCCAATCTAACTCTAGATCTTCTCTCTATCAGGCTAAAAAAATTCTAGTCCCTGAAATCTCTCATCATATTACTCTGACCAGTTTTGCTGACCTACTCTGGACCTTTTCCAAGCCAAGAATAAATCCCTCCAGTGAAGGAATCTGTAGGTGAAACTCTACATCTTGTGCTATGCTGAAGGTCAGACTAGAATGATCACAATCATCCCTTCCCACCTTAAAATCTGAATCTCAGCTACATCTTTCTTAAAGGGAGCTGATCAGAATGAGACATGTGGCCCCAGATTATATTTGTCAGCAGCATTTTATTATGGTTTGTTGGCTGATTTGCGATTGGGATAGAGCTCCAAAAGAAAAATAGCCGTTGTTGCAAAAATTGTCCACGGATTGTTAATTACATTCATGTGGTCAGAGCCTCAGCTTCAAGCCTATTCAAAAAGATGGTTAATGAAAGAAAATATAAAGGCAGACAGGTCCGGCTATTGTGTGTGTTCCTTGGAGGCTTCCTTCACAACCTTTTTGGAAATGTGATGACCACTGAGTTTTTTCTTGGGGGAAGACAGAAGGTCCCTGGAGCAGGCAATTTGTACTCTTTACTGTAAAGCAATTTTAAAACTCACTTTTCCCACCCTACAATAGGGCAGGCACCGCATAAGCCGACAGGATCAGAGAAAGCAAGACTGAAACTCTGCTCCACCACAGCCAGTTCTGGAGATATCCCTGGTGGTGTTCTGCTGAAGCACACTCAGGCTGTCTGGTTCATCTTGCCTCTTTCTCTGCTGACATGAAGGTTTTTTTCCTGGGACTTGCCACTCTCTTGTGCTTTGCAGGAGGTAAGTCCAGGACAAAAGTTGAATTAAATTGAATTTTTAAAAGAACAACATCCAGATGCTAGAACAGAATTCAGATATGAATTTCCAATGGGCTGGTTATTAGACACTGCAGTACAAGGGTTTGTTTAGCTTGTAAAGAAAGGCTAGTCCATTGGCTTGGGTTCAATTCCATGTTCTCTCCATGCCTTAGCCCCAGTTCCTCAACAGTATTTAGGTGTCTTATTCCCATTGTTTTCATTTTCTTTCTTTGCTTGATTGATTCCAATACCTTTTGAGCAGGGCGTAAATTCTCATACAGTATTTCCCGGAGCCCCCATTCTCTCCCCCCCCCCCACAGATTTGGGGCTCCGGTTTCAGTCGTGGAGCAGGGTCAGGGGAGACAGATTCTTCCTAAAAGTGTGTGTGATTGGGGTCCACAATGCCTTGCCCACTCCAGGACCCCACACTCTTACCCCTGGCCCTGCCGGGGAGCCCAGGCCCCTCCACCTGCCTTCTTAGTGGCATATCTTCGAATAGAGTTAGACTGTCTCTTTCTATCACCCACCCCTCTATTCCCTTTTCTATTATTATTATTATTATTATTATTATTCAACTCCCGGCCCATGTCTCCACCCCCCGGACTCCCTGCGCAGGGCAGATGGAGAGTCTGCAGCTGCTCACGTGGCTCTTATCCCAACCCGGATTCGGCTTCTGGCCTGGCCTAGGGGCTGGGCTTCAGGGAGAAGAGGAGGGGCAGGGGGCCAGGGCGAAAAGTGGACAAGCCATGGCCCCTTGGTCCACCCCGTTCCAGCACCCCTGAGCAGGTATCTTGGGGCTTTAGCCTCG
The DNA here is from genome assembly GCF_015237465.2 of Chelonia mydas. Classification (NCBI taxonomy): domain Eukaryota; kingdom Metazoa; phylum Chordata; order Testudines; family Cheloniidae; genus Chelonia; species Chelonia mydas. Next base: position 33,563,894 of record NC_051254.2, on the reverse strand, counting down.
TGAGTGTGCCAAGGTTTGGGGCTTCTGTGGCGCTCCAGGACTCGGGGCTTTAGTCCCTGGGGGCATGCCAGGGCTCAGGGCTTCAGCTCCACAGGAAGCGCCAGGGCTCAGGCCTATTTACCAAAGCTCTACTCCGGAGAGCTCTGGCAGAATTTAATCCCTGCCTTGGAGGCTCCGGGTCGTAGGGCTGATCTACACTGAACAGTCCACAGCCCTGAGAGATGTAGTTAAGCCAACTGAACCCCTGGTTTAGACAGTGGAAGACACAGCTATAGGGCTTGTCTACACTAAAAATGCTACACTGGTGCCGCGGCAGCTGTGCCACTGTAGTGCTTCAGTGCAGACACTACCTACGCCAACAAGAGGGGTTCTCCCAAAGGTAATCCACCTCCCTGAGAGGCGGTAGCTGGGTCACCAGGAGAATTCTTCTGTTGACCCAGCGCTGTCTACATTGTCTTAACAACGCTCCTCTCAGGTGTGGATATCTCACACCCCTGTTCAAGTTATTGGAATCACTCAAAGAAACCAATTGAAAACAATTGGAATAAAACACCTAAAGATTAATCTTTCAATAAAGATTATGTCCTGGGATGAAACCTCCAGGAATACATCCAACCAAAATTGGCAACCCTAGTTAGTGTAGACCAGGCCCTTGTCTCTCTAGGCTTATTTCCCATTGGTAAAACAGCACTTCCCTGCCTTCTATGGGTGTTGTGAGGATAAATGAATTAAAGACTTGAAGTACTAAGACAGTATGGTAACAGGGCCCATATAAATTCCTAAGATATCTAGAGAGAGAGCTGTAAGATATATGACCGGGACCAACAAACTGATGACACCCTTAATGGGTCCCCCTAGTGGACAAAGTGTGAAATGCTGTCTACACCCACACCAACTATTGTTTTTCTTTGGAGCAGTACTAGGGCTTGTGCTGTGGGTCTGCTCCTACACCCATTGACTTCAATAGCCAATGCTCCATTATGCCACCCCACTCACTGTCAGATGAAGCCCTGAGTTGAAGCCCTGAGTTGTTTCTTCTGTTTATCTGACGTAGCGGAGGCTCTGCGCTGCAATGTCTGCAAACGCAAGTTTCTACTCTTTGGATGCGTTCAGGGATCAGGTGAAACGACGTGTGGATGGAGGGAGAGATGTGTGAACATTAAAGCTTCTCTTGGTATGTATGGATTTCAAGGACAACTGACATCAAACTGTGTACTTATAGTGGGGTTATCCCAGTAGCAAAAGTTGTGCAGCCACAGACTTGATGGACAGGGGAGCAACAGTCAGACTGGGATATGGGGAGGGGGAAAGTTGAAAGAAAGCAGTAATTGCTTTCTTTGCAAGCATTGCCCACAACTCCAAATTCAGTCCACAATCTCAGACTCAGCGGAAATACTCATGGCACACTGATGTCATGGTTCATGACTCGGCCTTCTAGGTGTGATAATAACAACATCAATTGTGCATGAAGTAGAGCCCATTGGTGTATTTTTTGCAGGCCTGGGGTCTTGCTGTGTCACTTAGAAGTCACTTGTCTTTCTGTGCTCTCTGCTACACACAGTTGTCTGGGACTGTGTGTAGCAGAGCTGGTCAAAATATTTATTTTTAACTGCAGAAGGTGTTGCTGGTGCGGGAGTATTCTAGACCGTGGCTCTGAACCTTTCCAGAGTACTGTACCCCTTTCAGGAGGCTGATTTGTCTTGCATACCCCCAAGTTTCACTTCACTTAAAAACTACTTGCTTGCAAAATCAGACATAAAAATACAAACGTGTCACAGCCACTATTACTGAAAAATTGCTGACTTTCTCATTTTTACCATATAATTATTAAATACATGAATTGGAATATAAATATTATACTTACATTTCAGTGTATAATATATACAGTAATATAAATAAGTCATTGTCTGTATGAAATTTTAGTCTGTACTAACTTCACTAGTGCTTTTTATGTAGCCTGTTGTAAAACTAGGCAAATATCTAGATGAGTTGATGTACCCTCTGGGAGACCTCTGTTTACCCCCAGGGGTACGCGTATCCCTCATTGAGATCCACTATTCGAGAGAGAGTTTGATGGACAGATGGTGGTTGTCGAAGTTGTGGAAGCTTGAAAGCTTGTGTCAGGGCCGTCCCTAGCCATTTTGGTGCCCTAAGCACCCCCCGCTGCAGGGGTGTGTGTGTGGCCCCAGGCCTCTGCAGGGGAGCAGGAGCAGGCTTGGGGGCAGGGGAAACCACCCCCCAGCAAGAGCCGGCAGAGCGGAGCAGGTTGAGGCTGGGTCGTTCCACTTCCTGTTGCCCAGTGAGTGCAGGGCAGGCCCGACCCCATACTCACGGGGCGTTGGGAAGTGGAGTGACCCAGCCCCAGCCCACTCTGCTCTGCTCCCCTGGCTCGCAGCCTTGGGGCTTGGGGGGCAGGGGGAATTGGCCCCCAGCATTTACCGGCGAGAAGACTGGGAGCCGGTGGCACAGAGCGGGCTGGGGCTGGGTCGCTCCACGTATCGCTGCCAGGTGAGTGCAGGCCCGACCCCTACTGCAGTCCTCATGGGAAGGGGTGGAGTCGGGGGGGGGGGGGCCGTGTTGGGGTGGAGCAGGGGCGGGGGTTTTGGGGAAGGGGTGGAGCAGGGGCTGGAGCAGCACGCAGCTGCATAGGGCACCAGGAAATTTGGTGCCCCAAATTTCCTGGTGCCCGATGCAGCTGCGTACTTTGCGTATGGGTAAGGATGGCCCTGGCTTGTGTCTTTCACCAACAGAAGTTGGTCCAATAAAAGATATTACCTCATCCACCTTCTTGCTTTAATATCCTGGGACCAACACAGGTATAACAACATCGCAAATAACAATTTTTAATCTGTCACTTTTCACTGAAGAATTTTCAAATGCTATTTATTTTTTTAAAAGATTAGTTTCCTTTTCTCTTTTTCTCTCTCTAAATCCAGAGTTGTTCTGTTTTGTTTTTTAAGGATTCAGAGATCATATATATTCACAATCCCAAAGTCGGTAAAACTACTCACAGCAAAATGGAACTACTCATACCATATATATAGGTATCTCATCCGGTGAGTAAAATTGACAATACAGAAATACGTACGATGAAAACAACAACCAAAATGTGGAAAAATTACTGAACAACCAACAGGCTTCCCCCCCACAAACACCCATTTCTTTTCTTCTCTTTAGCTCTATCAGAAATCTTCAGAAAGTGAGAAAGGTAAATAAACATGTCCATGAAAAAATTCATTTTTTTTTTAAATGGATCTAACATTTCAATGACATTTTGTTCTCTTGGAGAATTGAGGCTCAGCTCTGCTGTGTGGCGTAAAGTGAGAACAACATTTTGCTCCCTAAATCCCTTGGAGATTCTTAACTAGGAGATGCTACAGAAGCACCCAGTGGTATTTGCCAGTGAGGGGTGTGCACAAGGGGGGGCAAAGGGGTGCACCCCCCCAAATCTCCATGTGTTCCTGCAGCTCATGGAGGGAGGAAGCAGCAGGGCGGCTGGCTGCCGGCTGAGATCCTCCTCCCCCCACAGCTGCTGCTTCTCCTTCCCTGCTGTTGGAATCCTACATGTTGCCGCTGCCTCCAGCCAGCTCCAGACTCACCTCAGCGGGGATCTGGAAAGCAGGGATGGGAGCCCAGCAGCAGGGAAGGAGAAGCAGCAGCTGTAGGGGGAGGTGGAGCTCAGCTGGCAGCCAGCTACCCTGCTGCTTCCTCCCTCCCTGGGCTGCAGGAAGTGCCACTGCCAGAGGGACCCGTTGCCTCCTGGCTGCTGGGCGTCCCCTCCAGAGGTGGGGGGAGAAAAGGGGGAGAGGGTCATGCAAACCTTTCATCTTTGTGTGTGTTTAACGCGCCCCTCCAAAAGTATTCACATTTAAATTCCCGGGCCCCACCCTGTTGCCACTCATTAAGTATAAGAGTCCCACCAACATCTTCTTTGGCATATGGTACCACCAAGCACTGCTTGCATCAGAAAAAGATGATGCATGGAGCCATGCAGTGAGGTAGCTTTGCCTGCACTCATCAATGTCACTAACGTAGACTCCAAGGCCAGAAGGGATCGTTGTGATCATCTAGCCTGACCTGTCCCCAAATAATACCTAGAGCAGATCTTTTAGAAAATCATCCAAACTTGATTTAAAAATTGCCAGAGATGGAGAATTCACCATGACCCTTGTTGTTCCAATGGGTAGTTACTCTCTCACTATTAAAATTTTTTGCCTTATTTCCAGACTGAATTTATCTAGCTTCAATTTCCAGCCATTGGATGGTGTTAGACCAGTGGTTCTCAACCAGGGGTATGTGTACCTCCTGGGGCTATGCAGAGGTTTTCCAGGGGGTACATCAGCTCATCTAGATATTTGCCTAGTTTTACAACAAGCTACATAAAAAGCCTAGCGAAGTCAGGACAATCTAAAATTTCATACAGACCATGACTTGTTTATACAGCTCTACGTACTATACACTAAAATGTAAGTACAATATTTACATCCCAACTACTTTATTTTATAATCATATGGTAAAAATGAGAAAGTCAGCAATTTTCCAGTAATAATGTGCTGTGACACTTTTGTATTTTTATGTCTGATTTTGTAAGCGAGTTGTTTTCAAGTGAGGTGAAACTTGGGGGTAGGCAAGACAAATCAGCCTCCTGAAAGGGGTACAGTAGTCTGGAAATGTTGAGAGCCGCTGTGTTAGACTTTTCTCTGCTAGATGGAAGAGCCCATTATCAAATATTTGTTCCCCATGTAGGTACTTATAGACTGTAATCTAATCCGCCTTCCTCTGAACTCCCTGTTCTGCAGTATCCTCAGTGATACGGGGTAATGAGTGCAGCACACAGCCTGCACCACTGGTTTATAATAATGTCTCCCAGCTGATCATAGCAAGCTGTGCCTGAGTGGATGTATGTTTTTCTAACCATGCCCCTTTTCTATCTCTCTCCTCAGGGAAATTACCTCTCTACTACCGGCTGAACTGCACCTCAGTGCAAAATTGCGGCAAGGTGAGGGCACCCGACGAATCTCACCTTACTTATGACTACACCTGCTGCAACACTGATTTCTGCAATTGAGCTGGAGGGGAGGAAGGTTGAGAGGGGTGGGGGTCAGTGTCAGTGAATCAGTTCAGCTCTTACATTTGCTGTCTCTCTTCTTCTGCAGTGCAGGGAAGGGGAACAGATCATGAGCCTCTTTTTCTGTTTCTTTTAAAATCCAGATTTTTTTTTTTTTTTTAAGATTCAGAGATATTTCCATTCTTCCTGTTGTCTTTAAAGCAGGGATCATGTCTCAGAGTGATGAAGCTTGGGGTAAAATGCTCCAAAGTGTCACTGTCAGATGTCTAATGTGGAGTATTGGAAACTGTGTTCAAAATGACATGCTGTCACTTTGTGTTAGGGGGTTGCCTGGCCCTGCAGCCAGGCTAGGGGGCTCTGAGGGAAACATGTGATCTGGGTGTGGTGAGATGCGCCTCTTTGGTTGTAGCCTGCTTTGTCTCTCTCTGTTTCAGAGTTCTTTTGTGTCTTATCATTCAGAATTCTAAGAAATCAATTTGTGTTACGTTGCAACCTTCCAGCAAGAGTATTTATGTTCTGATCCAACTTCTCCATGTGTATGCCATGAATATAACACCTAAGTCCCACTAACTTTCCATTTTACTCATAATCATTTTTCTTAGTTCCAAAGTCATAGGGCCTTTAGGAATCCATGATCCACTGAAGTCAATGGGACTGAACTCGTGTAACTGACAGTAGAACCTGGCCATGTGTCTATATTTCTTCTCCAGCTGGTCCTATTTATCGAGGTCTAAACTTGGCGGGTCTGATGCTGTAATGGCTGCTTAGCACACTGATCAGAGTCATCTCGCTGTTGCCTTGTACTCCCCCCATCTATTGGTTGTATCCACTTGTGGTGTCTCCTTCCTAAACTTAGATGGTAAGTGCTTCAGGGCAGGGCCTGTTATGTGCGTGTACAACATCTAGCACAATGGGACCTGGGCCTCTGACTGGGGCCTCTGGGCACTAGCACAGTAAAAATAAACAATAATAACAACATGATCTCTGTATTATGACAGGAGGCTAACAGATTTTTGGAGCTGGAGAGCTTAAATCAACAAGAATATTCCGCTTAATTTACTGTCTATTTAGATTGTGTGCTCATGATTTAGGACTATCTGTTGCTTTGCTTCTGTGTAGTGTGCTGCAAAATAGGGTCTGGATCTCAGGTGCTACTGCAATATACATAATAATAATAATAATAATGATCATCTTTCAAGGAAGAAATACACACACCAGCCGTGTGTATTTAAACTGCTAAATAAATCCTTCAAATGTGAAGTCACTTCAGTGTTCTGTAATTAATTTTCACCCTCTGTAAAACAGGGATAATATACTCACCTACCATGCCAGGCGTTTGGAGGCTAAATCCATTAATGTTTGTAGACCGCGTCAGGATTCCCCATTGGAGAGTGCCAAACATGACAGGTGGTCTTGTATGAAACTGGAAGGCAAAACAGTTTAAAAATGGAAAGTCAATAAGAAAATATTTTAAACATAATCCATAACTCGCCTGTGGAACCCAGTGCCACAAAGCGTCACTGAGGTCAAAAGCTTGTAAAAAGGATTAGACATTTATATAGAAAATGAGACCATCCACAATTACATCAGACAAGAAAAAAATTGATGGGATATAAATTCTGATTCTTTGGGGCATAAGCCATACAACTGGGAGAGCTCAGGGAGAAACTTCTGTGGGCATAATTGCCCTTTAGGGCATTACTTTCACCTTGTTCTGGGTGGAAGCGAAGACATGTTCAGGCTTAACTGCCATGGTCTAACAGTCTGACATCCTAGCACAAGTAAAATTGTGTACGTGCAAGAAAATGCAAGTAAGCATGTCTGTGAGCAAATGAAAGTGAAAGAGGCACAAAGGCGGAAGAGAACAGTTTGAACTAGCACAAAACAAATGGGGGAAGAGAGCTAATGGAAAACTCGGAGGCTAATCCATATGTATAAGGAGAGAGAGTAGAAAAAGTTATATATAGTTGGCATAACAAAGGATCAAGGAAGCCATGAATTGACTCATCCTGGAGGTGACTGTGGTGCTACCATCCCATTTCCCAATCTGCTTCCCACTTGTAAGTAACTGATCACTGCTTACTTAATAAAGATTTGTTTGTTCCATCTACTGGGCAGTCCTAAAGCAACTGGTCATTGTCAGAAGCAGGAGAATAACTGATGAGATGGATCATGGGTCTAACCTGGTCTGTCCATTCCTGCGCTCCTATGAAAGGTGATATCAATTGAGGTCTTGGGCACTAGGGGAGGTGCAATGTACTCCCTCAGTGGGACAATGTCTGGGCTTCCCTGCTTTGCATTCATGCCATTATAGCATTTTCAGCTCCCACCAGGCCTTAAATTCAGATGGAGCTGTCTGGAGCAGAGCTCTGGTAAATATTTTCAACCCCCTAGAATTTCTATAGCATGTTGAGGGTGGCATAAGCAGCTCTGGGAAATACTCTATGAGAATTTAAGCCCTGGTTCCCACATAAGTGAAACATCCCCTAAGGGAGGACTGATTCCCTGGTGGGGAGGGGGGCTTTCACAACAGGCTGCTCAGAAAGGGGTGCTCTACCCTGTACCAGGTGATTGACAAGGGCACCTCCTTTTAGAAAGAGGAAGCTTTAATCAGACTGGGACTTTTCAGCTTGGAAAAGAGACGACTAAGGGTGGATATGATAGAGTTCTGTAAAATCATGACAGGTGTGGAGAAAGTAAATAAGGAAGTGTTATTTACTGCTTGTAACACAAGAACTAGCGGTCACCCAATGAAATGAATAGGCAGCAGATTTAAAACAAACAAAAGGAAGTATTTCTTCACACAAAGCCCAGTCCACCTGTGGAACTCCTTGCCAGAGGATGTTGTGAAGGCCAAGACTATAACAGGGTCTAAAAAATATCTAGATAAGTTCCTGGAGGATCGGTCCAATCAATGGCTATTAGTCAGGATGGGCAGAGATGATGTCCCAAGTCACAGGCACCAACTTTTGTCAGCGCCGGTGAGTGCTCGCGCCCCCCCCCCCCCCCGGCACCGCCCCTGCGCCACCCCAACCGTGCCCCTCCCTGTCCCTATTAGATCCCTCCCCAGATCCCCACCTCGGCCCTGCCTCCTCCCCCCAAGCGCGCTGGGTTCCACCTCCTCTCCCCTCCCTCCCAGGCTTGCTGTGCGAAACAGCTGTTTCGCAGAGCAAGCGCTGGGAGGGAGGGGGAGAAGCAGGACCCAGCAGCGCGCTCAGGGGACGAGGCGGAGTGGAGGCAGAGGTGAGCTGGGGCAGGGGGATGGGGTGGGGAGCTGCCGGTGGATGCAGAGCACCCACCAATTTTTCCCTGTGGGTGCTCCAGCCCCAGCGCACCCACACAGTTGGCGCCTATGTCTCTAGCCTCTGTTTGCCAGAAGCTGGGAATGGGTGACAGGGGTTGGATCACTTGATGATCACCTGTTCTGTTCATTCCCTCTGGGGCACCTGGCATCGGCCACTGTCGGAAGACAGGATACTGGACTAGATGGACCTTTGGTCTGAGCCAGTGTGGATGTTCTTATATATGTTAGAGTTGGCCCTTCTGGAATGAGCAACAAGGGAAGGGTTAAACTCATCAGCACCCCCCTCTGGACGGGGATGGAGCTGGGAAACAGGTAAGGAAAGGGAGGCGGGTTCTGGGTGTTTGATCTCTCTGCCCCAGAGGATCCCTTTCTGTCCTTCCAGCTGAGAATCTCTGCCAAGGGACAGACCAGACAAGGGGGAAGGAGGGAAGTGGAGAAAGGGGCCGGAGTGGAGAGAAAAATGCTGGGGGAAGAGGAAGACAGCATGGGTGATGGGCAGGAGTGGGGGGTGGGGAAGAACAAGCAAAGGAGTGGGGGGCTGGGATGGGGGAGGGATTGTGAAGAGATGGGAAGGGAAACAGAGGAGAGGGCACTGTGTGGGGAAACAGTCTCAGTGTCACTGAGGGGTGCTCTGATGCCAGACAGGTGTCCTGAGACTTTTGAAGATGCCATAATGTCTCCTCCTCTCTATTATGCATCTGGACAGATGAATTATCTGTCAGTCTATCTGTTTTTCTATCTGTCTTTGCATGGCACATATGGGATGAGGCGATTATCCATCCATCCATCAAGGAATACAGAGTAAAGACAACTAGCAGGGTGAAGTTTCTTGCCTTCGTTCTTGGAGAGCATGTTAACGACAAACTATTTTAACTCCGTTCCCCAGTCCTTCACACACACATTCAAATCCTCTGCAGATACTGGTACATGGATTTTCTCACAGACCAAGAGGAAAGATGTTTATCAGGACCCCATGGGAAGTAAATCACTGACATTAATTTGATCATTCCAGTCTAAAACCCATTGCAATTTTTGCAAGCAAATTTTTTTCCTCCCCAGGAAAACTGGCCTTTCCCCTCCCCTCCAAAATGCTTTTCAGTGAATGAATTTTTTTCAAAAATGTATTTGATAAATAAAAGTGTTACAAAAATGTTCAAAAACATGACATCCATTTTTGAACACTATGAAATATAAACAACCAACATTTTGATTTTTTCATGAAAAACAATATTTATTCAAGCCTCATGGCATCTGTGCCAAAATAAAACACATTCTGGAAGCTCTTTAGAAGTTGGTCAGTGGGAATAATATTATTTGTGGGTTTTTGGTTGTTGTTCTTTTGCCACCAGATACTGTCAATTTTTTTTTTTGCCAGATACCCTTTTAAATCATTATTCATGCCAAGCAGTTTTTGCAAAACTAAGGAAAGATTGGCATGCTGAAAATAGCCAGCTATAACCCATAGACTCATCAGCACAGACATATCCTCATCCTCTCTGAGGATCCAAGAAGAGAATTTAGCCCTGAGTCCATGCTGGTGCTGTTATGACCAAAATTATACACAAGTCTGGACAGCACATACAACCTAAATATCAGACAAGGACCTTGGGTTTGGATCTGGCTTTGTGTCCAACCTCCAGTCTGAATCTCTCTCCCATTTGTCTTCAAACTTTTAAAAAGTTTGGAATCAGATCTGGATTTCATATCCCACTGTACAGGTGTGTCCTGATCTGATGTTTTGTTTCTATCCACAGTAGATCTAAGCTTTCTGAATTCATAACCAGAGATTTGTTTCTGCTGTGAAGCTGTGAAGTTCAGATCAAATCTTTGTTCCATAACTCAGAGCCAGAATTATTTACCACTTATGGAGTTCACACCCAACTCTGGATGCAGAATTTGGCTCCGAAGTTTTGGGTTGTATCCACTAAGGCACAATAAAAGCCTAGATCTGAGTATGGAATTCAGATCTGGGTTTTTTATTTCCGTACTGCTTGCGTGACCCTTCTGCCAGTTGAAGTCAGCAGCAACAAGGGCTGGGTTCAATATCTAGGGTTCCTTGTCAACAATACGACACAAAACTGGCTTGAGCCCACACCCAGTAACCTGGGACAATTACACACCACCCCTGAGCACCTCTGACAGGCAATACTTCCCCTCTTGCAAGCACACAGTCCGAGTATAGAAAAGGAACTATTAATAAAAAGGAGGGCCACAAGAAGGATTCATAAACATAAATCCATGAACAAGACACCCACCCCAGAGTACATTGGGCAGGGTCCTTTTGCTTCAGGTTCTTAAGTCCAGCAACTAAAAGTTCCTTTAATGTGCCCCTCCCTTCACCGCACCTTACTCACAGTTGCTGTCCTTGGTCAGTGCAGACCCAGAATTCAGAGGTGCATATGCAGAGCTCACCCCCAACCCCGGCTGGGGGGGAAGGGAAAAGAATGCACCTTGCGTGCTCCACCAGCTGCTCAGCACTCTGGGATGCCTTGTAATCCACTGGTGGCGGAACCTTCTCAAAAGTGGGGAGGGAGCAGGGGCCCCGCTCCCACCATGGCCCCGCCCTTCCCCTGCCCCCAGACAAGCTAGAAGCTGGAGCAGGCTGGGAGCCGCAGACCCTCCACTTGCCCGAGGTGGAGGGGGCCGAGAGCAGCCCCTGGTCCATGTCCCCAGCCTGTGGGCCCCCCATTGGGGATGGGGCCTCAGAGCTGCAGCCCGGTCAGGCTAAGAGCCATGTGACCAGGTAGCTGTGGGGAGCCATGGTGGACCCTCCACCTGCCCTGCGTGGGGGGCAAGTATATGGGCCAGGGGATGCTTTTGGCACCTCCACCCCAGGCAGGTGGACGGTCCACAACATGGTACCCCATGCTGCCGAACCAGGCTCCAGCTGTCAGCCTGGCTGGGGGGGACTTAGGGGGAGGCAGGCCCATGGCAAAAAGTGGGAGGGCCATGACCCCCTTTCAGTGATCCCACCACTTAATAGAGCTCTTGTGACTTCAGCTGTTAGTGGGGGAAGCCATTATGGCAATGCACACTGTCCCACAGCAGTGATTTTAGCTCTGTTGGTGCGTTATAGGACTTTCCGTTGAGCCTTAAGCAGCTCTGTTACTACACAGCGGAAAGAGGAAGGATCAAATGATGCCTAAGATCCTTGGTCAGCACCAGTACAACCCAGTACAAGTACCTATGCCCACCCTCTTGCAATCGCACTGGGCTTCAGCACCTATGTCCCCTGCCTAGTGTGTTCAGTTTAGTTGAGGTTGAGTCCCTCAGTCAGGGTATACCAAGCACAGTTCTACTGCCCTTGATTCACACAACAAGGATAACCACCCTTTAGTGCCCCTTCCCCCAATAACAAAGTGACTTGTTATCCAACCCCAGCCAGAAGTGATCATTTAATAGAATCATAGAATCATAGAAGATTAGGGTTGGAAGAGACCTCAGGAGGTCATCTAGTCCAACCCCCTGCTCAAAGCAGGACCAATCCCCAACTAAATCATCCCAGCCAGGGCTTTGTCAAGCCGGGCCTTAAAAACCTCTAAGGATGGAGATTCCACCACCTCCCTAGGTAACCCATTCCAGTGCTTAACCACCCTCCTAGTGAAATAGTATTTCCTGATATCCAACCTAGACCTCCCCCACTGCAACTTGAGACCATTGCTCCTTCTTTTGTCATCTGCCACCACTGAGAACAGCCTAGCTCCATCCTCACTGGAACCCCTCTTCAGATAGTTGAAGGCTGCTATCAAATCCCCCCTCACTCTTCTCTTCTACAGACTAAATAACTGGGGTTATATAACCCCCTCAGCCTCTCCTCGTAAATCATGTGCCCCAACCCCCTGATCATTTTCATTGCCCTCCACTGGACTCTCTACAATTTGTCGACATCCTTTCTGTAGTGGGGGGGCCCCAAAACTGGATGCAGTACTGCAGATGTGGCCTCACCAGTGCCAAATGGAGGGGAATAATCACTTCCCTCAATCTGCTGGCAATGCTCCTACTAATGCCTCTCAATATGCCATTAGCTTTCTTGGCAACAAAGGCACACTGCTGACTCATATCCAGCTTCTCATCCACTGTAATCCCCAGGTCCTTTTCTGCAGAACTGCTGCTTAGCCAGTCGCTCCCCAGCCTGTAGCGGTGCATGGGATTCTTCCGTCCTAAGTGCAGGACTCTGCACTTGTCCTTGTTGAACCTCATCAGATTTCTTTTGGCCCAATCCTCCAATTTGTCTAGGTCACTCTGGACCCTATCCCTACCCTCCACCGTATCTACCTCCCCTCCCACCTTAGTGTCGTCTGCGAACTTGCTGAGGGTGCAATCCATCCCATCATCCAGATCATTAATAAAGATGTTGAACAAAACTGGCCCCAGGACCAACCCCTGGGGCACTCTGCTTGGGCAAAGCAATCCCATCTGCTGAGCACTGAGGCAGGGTGGGTGTGCCAATGCAAAGGAGAGCAGCTCCTGAAGTCCTCTTCCACAGCTCATTACTAGATGACAGGGGAGAGCTCATTCAGATCCTGCTTACATTTGTCATAGCTGCAGTTCAAGAAAGCATCCTTAATCAGCAAAGCACTTAAGCACTGAAGTCAATGGGTCTTAAGCAGGCAGTCAAATGATATCCTGAATGGAGGCCTGTAAGAGCTATGAAGCACAGATCCAGAATTCAGCTCCAGAGTTGTGAGCTGGGCCCGCTAGGGAGCGATGACATTCAGGTCTAGATCTGGCTCTGGAATTCAGATCTGGAGTGGCATCCCATCCTCTTCCAACCTCCTATTGCTAAGAATGATCAAACCCAAATCCAGAACACGGATCTGGAGTTTGGGGGGGTTGGGCATCTCTCTGCCTATGTTTTCCATCAGAGTCTCCTCCACTGGCTGCAGCCCTGATGAGTGACTCATTACCAGTTTAAGAAATTTGACACTGCAGATATGACCCTGTGACAGCAGCTGTCTCAGAATGGGAACACCCACATCCCACTCCATGCCAAGTATTCATTAAAGTGAAATCAGTTCCTGCTCTCAGGGAAAAGAGCCATGGCTGCTGTCTTCCTCCCCGGGAACCTGCAAGACGAGGCAACTTGTTCAGTCTGCCTGGAGTTCTTCAAAGACCCCGTGTCCATAGAGTGCGGCCACAACTTCTGCCGAGCCTGCATCACCAAGAGCTGGAGAGGCCTGGAGATGGATTTCCCCTGCCCTCAGTGCCGGGAGATCTTCCAGCAGAAGAACTTCAGGCCCAACAGGCAGCTAGCCAACATGTGCGAGATCATCAGCCAGTTTGCAGTACCTGGGGCGAAAGGGGCTCTGGAGGAGGGACTCTGTGAGAAACACAGGGAAGCGTTCAAACTCTTCTGCAGGGATGATCAGAAGTCGATCTGCGTGGTGTGTGACAGATCCCGGGAGCACCGGCCTCACACTGTGGTGCCCGTAGAGGAGGCTGCCCAGGAGTACAAGGTACTATCTGTCTGTCTATCTGTCTGTCTGTCTATCATCAGATCTGTATGTCTATCTATATTTGTATTTAGCAAGTCTCCCTCTCCCCCTCTATCATCTACATCCCCCACTGCATCTATCTAGCTACACCAGTGGTTCTCAACCAGGAGTATACAAACCCCTGGGGGTACGCAGAGGTCTTCCAGGGGGTACATCAACACATCTAGCTATTTGCCTAGTTTTACAACAGGCTACATAAAAAGCACTAGTGAAGTCAGTGCAAACTAAAATTTCCTACAGACAATGACCTGTTTATACTGCTGTATATACCGTACACTGAAATGTCAGTAAAATATTTATATTCCAGTTGATTCATTTTATATGATAAAAATGAGAAAGTCAGGAATTGTTCAGTAATAGTGAGGTCGTGACACTTCTGTATTTTTAGGTCTGATTTTGTAAGCAAGTCATTTTTAAGTGAGGTGAAACTTGGGGGCTGTGCAAGACAAATCAGCCTCCTGAAAGGGGTACAGTGGTCTGGAAGATTGAGAGTCACTGGTCTACGCCACAAAAGTACACAGCAATCACCTAGTTCAGAGGTTTTCCACAGAGCACTCTTCTGTGAGGAGCTGGCACATCATAAACTACTGGTCTCTCCATTTTCTCCAGCTGCACTAAAAGACATCTTAAAAATACACAAAATACTTTCCTAATATTACCTTTCTGTATAAGCAGTTGCTGTGGCCGCTACCCTGATGTTATGTGATTGCAAATGGGGAGGGGGGATGCAGGATCATAAGTCTAGAAGACAATCTCTCTGTCAAGATGTGGTGCATACTATGGGAAAGTTGGAGAATGCTGGCTCCAGTTAATCTCCCTTAATTATATTGAATTTAAGCCATGTGATTGAAGGAGCCTGACGCTGCAAACACTTACTGTACTTACTCAGTTGCCTTGTTAGAAAACGAAGGGTTAAATGAGAGAGAGTCTCCCGATCTATTTTTGGCAAGGGAGAATTCCCAAGGATGAATAAGGTCTTTTGCAGACACTGATTCTTCTGAGATGGGGCTAAGTTTTCTGTTTATGTCTTCAATGGAGATAATTAAAATGGAATTTACAGCTGATAAATGCAGCAATACTGTGTGTGTGAGAATGTATTAGTGCGTATGTGCGTATGAGTTTCTTCTCTGTGTTTGTGTGTTTGCCTCTTTGTGTGTGTGTGCATGCACAAAAATGACTGTGTTCCTTCTCTGTGTATGTCTGTCTGTCTGTCTGTTTGTATGTATGCATAGGTCTGCCTCTTTTTGTGTGAGAACATGATCGTTTCATTTGCATGAATGTGTTTGTGTGAGTAACGCTGAGTTTTTTCTCTAGTGTTGTCTCTGTGCACTGAGAACAAAATACACCAACACAAATAAGACCCCAACAAAAACAAATAATAATAATCAAATATAATGTTTCCTGTTGTTCCTAGGAACAAATTCAGAGCCGGTTGGATTTCCTGAAAAAAGAGAGACAAGAATTGCTGGAATTTAAATCAAAGGATGATAAGAAAAGCCAAGAGCTACTGGTGGGTGCCTGCTATTAATAACAAGATATAAATGACAGGTTTCAGAGTAGCAGCCGTGTTAGTCTGTATTCGCAAAAAGAAAAAGAGTACTTGTGGCACCTTAGAGACTAACAAATTTATTTGAGCATAAGCTTTCGTGAACTACAGCTCACTTCATGGTGAAGTGAGCTGTAGCTCATGAAAGCTTATGCTCAAATAAATATGTTAGTCTCTAAGGTGCCACAAGTACTCCTTTTCTTTTTAAGATATAAATGAGTTAGGAGCCTAACTCTCATTGACATTTATGTCTGCACGGTGGTAAACTTGATTCTTCTTAGTGTGTAACACTACATTCCCATCAGGGGTGCCGGAACAGGTCGGACCAAGCGGCCATGGCCCCACACTTTTTACTGGGTGTAAGGGTGAGCGACGGCGGGAGGGGGCAGAGAGGAGCGAGCAGGGGGCAGGATCTTGGGGGAAGGGGCAGTGTAAGGGCTGGGCCTTGGGAGAATTGGCGGCATGAAGGAGGGGGCTCAGGGAGAAGGGGCAGTGCAGGGGTGGAGCCTCAGAGGGTGGCGTGTGGCAGGGGGTGGGGCCATGGTTCAGGCATCTGTAGGCCCCCCACCACTTTTAGGGTGCTTCTGCAGCTCCTGATTCCCATTGGGTTATTATGGAGATAGGTGTCGTAGAAATACTAAAACTGTCCTAAAATCTGATAAGGGACTTGTGATTTTTGATGCTCCCCACCACACAGTTTTTTGGTGCCCTTGCCCTATTTAAGACACCTCAGAGTCATGGAGCCCTAGATTTTAGAGGCCAGTCTGAGCTTCTGCTGACCCAGAGACCCCCCACCCAGTAATTTATGCAACAAGTCCATCTTCCCAGTTTGAGCCAAAGCATGGCTTTTAGAAAGACATCAAATCTTTATTTAAAGACTTCAGAGATGGAGAATCCACCACATCTGGTGCTTAATTTGTGCCAGTGCTGAGCCCCGGCACTTCTAGCCTTGGCAGTTCATAACCCCAGCACTTCTGGGCTTGCTGCATCAGTTATGAATGTAAGAAAATGGCTTGAGCCCTGGCACCTCTTTCATTACAAAATTAAGCACTGACCACATGCCTGTGGGAGTTGTTCCGAAGGTTAATTAACCGGTCAAAAATGTGCCCCTCATTTCTAGTGTGAGTTAAAGGGGCTTAGTTTTCAGGGGATGTGAGCTTAGCACTTTCTGAAATCCTGGACATTTTGTGGTGCCTCAAACTGGGCCCTTAAAAATGGAAACCCCACAAAATCATCGATCGCATTTGAGAATTAGGTCAGCAGCAACAACAGAGAGATTTTCCAGTGCAAAAGTAAGGTAGCTCTTGTCTAGTCAAAGTGCAACACAACTACATAGCAAGCAGTGCAAAATGCTATTTAAGTCAACATTTATTGACTGCTGGCTCTGACCTCCCGCTGGATCACCAGCTGTTGTCTCAGTAGAAGGAAAGGGGATCTGTTTATAACTTGAGACGCTCCTCTGGTGCTGAGCAAATACAGAGTGTTGAAACTGCGTAACTTGGGTGGGAGCTATGCAAATTGCCACAGGGCTGGATCAAGCCCCATGTTCCCATTCCTCTGTCACTGGTCATGCCCCACTGAGCCTCATATATCCTGATCATCCTCAGAGACCTCGAGTACCATGCAAACTTCTACACAGATTTACACAGTTTCCTGTGCTTAGTATCATATCAGCCTGCATAATTCAAGACTGAGGGGGGAAGGAGGATGTCACAAGGGAGCGGAACATAAATGCTTGATTTAGAGAAAATAAACAAGGGGGGGAATCCAGATTTAACTCGGAAAATTCATGCAACCCAAATCGAGGAGAAAGGAGAGAAAGAACCCAGGGGAAGTTTTTGACCATACATTGCATTAGAGCAATACATTTCATTCCCTATCCTCTGCTGCTATCTAGTGCTGCTATCTAGTGCCCGTTTCATGTAATTCCTTCAAAGCTAAAGTTTGTTGCCCTTCCCCCTTCTGTTTATTATCTTGCTATTATTAATTTTTGATTATTATTATTATTACAGTTCCTCGGAGCCCCGGTCATGGACCAAGACCTCATTGTGCTAGGCACTGTACTAACACACAATAAAAAGTCCCTGCCCCAGGAGTACTTTCTCCCTGCCAATCAAACAGTACTGTAGTGACTTAAGTGTAGACATTAGCGTTAGCGTGCAGAGTAGAAGTAATCTGGGACAGCCACAGGGCTGGCAGGGGAGAGGCTGACAGGCAGAATTCTGCCATTCATTGGTTGATAGCCTGGAATGGGAATGACAGCAGCCAGTCAGGTAAAGTTATTCCCAGCTGAACCTGGGCCATGACTGCCTACCACTTTATGCTAGAACGCAGCTCAAAAATAGCACTTCCAAGTTGTCCGAAAGTTTTTCGTGTCCCCCCAGGCCATTCAGATAAAAGGGAGAGTATTGCACACTAAAAACGGTGAGACTCATGGTAGAATCATGAGAGCTGGCAACACTGGTTAATAATTCTGATGACATTTCACCCCTAGCCAAAGGCCAGGCTGGCAGATGGTTAGATAACTGTCCCAGCAATCATTTTTGTGCCCTGTGGCCGGGGACACCTAACCTCACTTGTCTAACCAGTTTGCCTGGTCTTTCTCCTGGCTTTCTGTGTGACTGGATATCCCAGAGCGCATTGTTCCACACCGTGCTAGCATCTAAGCACTTTATCCCCTGCTGAGTCACATATATTTTGTCCAGACTACACCAATACAAGCACAGCCATGCTGTGTGATGGCTGTGTGTGCACAAATGCACTTCAACCCCAGTGGTGTGGTGATTAAACCACCATGTGCACACAACCAGCAGCCACAGGCATAGGCACCGACTCCACGGGTGCTCCAGGGGGAGGACTGGGGATGGGGCCCACTCGGGGGAGGGGGTGGAACTGGGCAGGAAGAGGCAGGGTTGGGGTAGGGTTTGGGGAAGGGGTGGAGTGTGGGCAGGGCCTGGGGCTGAGCGGGGGTTCAGCAACCCCAGGGACAGGAGGAAGGTGGCACCTGTGGCCACAGGCCCTAGTCTTTGCACCGTCTCCCAGTCTGCCCCTTAAAGTAGCAGAAGGGCCCCACCAACATCTGTAAAGCCATCACCACACATCCCTTCTCAAAACTCCCCTCTTCTAGGACGCGTATGGAAAGGCACACCCTTGCTGCGATCACTACCACATTTGTCACCCTGTTGCTCCCTCCCCACTTGATGGTCTCATCGATCCGCCTCTTCCATTTTGCCTCTTAGGGCACATCTACACTGCAAAATGAAGTCGGCCTAACTTATGTCAGCGTAGAATCGCTGCAGTAATTACATCACTTGGGTGTGTTTACACTCTGCTCCTTGTGTCGGTGGTGCACGTCCTCACCGGGAGTGCTTACACTGATTGTACTGTCACTGTGGAGCGGCTTCTGAAGGCCAGTAACAGTTGATGTAAGCAACATAGTGTCTACACTGACACTGCGTTGACCTAACTTCATCCACATTGACTCGATGCCTCTTGTGGAGGTGGAGTTATTAAGTCGGTGTAATGGGTGAGTTAAGTCGGCGGGAGCGAAATTTTAGTGTAGACACTGACAGAGTTGGGTCGACGTAAGCTACCTTGCAGTGACCTAACGCTGTAGTGGAGACCAGGGCTTAGTTTGTAAGCTCTTTGGGCCTTGAAATGCACCCTCAATATATAAATGATATAGTCAATATGTAGTTAGTTGGTTGGAACTGGGTTAAATGAGAGTGTAACTAACTGGTTGTGTGAATTTGCTTATAGTTCAGAGAGGGCATAAGGTGAAAATTCACCCATTTTCTTCACAAGTTAATTGGCAATCTAAGGTTCTCATCAGCCCACTATTACCATAATATCTAAGCACCTCACAGTCTTTAATGTTTTCATCCTCACAGCACTCCTGTGAGGCACGGCTGGTCTACTACCCCCATTTTACAGATGGCGAACAGAGCCTGAGCCAAAGCCCACTGAAGTGCAGGGAAAGACTCCCATTGACTTTAATGGGTTTAGGGTCAAACTGTGAGGCAGGAGCGCTGGAAGCTTTCTAGAAGTGTGGGTGGGGGGAGGCCAGCGGCACCTGAACCATAGTCCTGCCCCTCACTCTACCTCTTCCCCAGGCACTGCCCCTGTGCCGCCTCTCCCCTCAGAGGCCCCACCCCCGCACCGCCTCTTCTCCCTGAGGCCCTGCCCTGTGACATCTCTTCCACTCAAGACCCCGCCCTTGTGCCACCTCATCCTCTTGAGATCCCGCCCCCTGCTCGCTCCTCTCTGCCCCCTCCCCCCATCGCTTGCCCTTAAGGCAGGTAAAAAGTGGGAGGGCTAGCTTATTTATTTAAGATATGCTCTTCTTCAAAAGGAACTCTTTTTGGGGGGTGAGTTCTAAATCCTGTGTTATTCAGGAGGTCACATTAGATTATCTCAGCAGTCCCTTCTGGCACCGGAATCTATGGAAATTTGGGGGTTTTGGTTGAATTGGTATTCATCAGTGGAAACCTGTTTCAGCAAAAAATTCTGGCTAGCTCTATTCACTACCTCATGCTGCCATTGCATTCAGCGATGTACAATCCATCAAATGAGTTTACTGACCTGCTCTCTACCTGGTCATTTATTTTTGTTGAAGAAAACTATAGAGTTGGAGCGGCAGATGCTCATCTCTGAATTCGAGGGTCTACGCCAGTTTCTGCATGACCAGGAACATCTCCTTCTGGGCCAGCTAGAGAAGATGGAGAAGGGAATCGCCAAGAAGCAGAATGAAAACCTCACCGAGCTCTCTAAAGAGATTTCACTCCTCAACCAACTGATAACAGACTTGAAAGAGAAAATCCAACAACCAGTGCTTGAGTTGCTCAAGGTAAGGCTGGGGCCATGAGCTCTTGGACATGGAAGGAGAAGGCCTTTACCCATCAGCATCACAAAAATAAGACACCTCAATAATGGTGGCCATTTCCTCCCACAAAATACATACATAAATAAAACTGAATGGCCGGGTGTGGGGCGTGGATGGGAATTTTGATTTGAAAAATGTCCAGCCAGCTCTACTTCTGAATGATGGCTGCATTCAAAGCTATTGGGATTGGTACACAAAAGAGAGTGCACCATGGGGGAATTCATCCCCACCGCTCCATGTTATTTCTTTTAGCCCAAGCAGCTAGCTAAAACATTTGTGGCTTTGTGGGTCGTTCCAGCTGGGAGGAGAAATTGGGGGTGGAATCAGAGACCTTTCATGCAATCTAGTTCATTTACAAGTCCTGAACACAGGAGGATCCAAACAATAGAAGATCGTATCTTTACTCATATGTCCAAGCCTCTTCTAGCACGTACCACATCGTGATTGTCCAGGGTGTATCTGTAGCGTCTCTTCCAGCCTGTTCCGGTGTGATTCACGCACACACCCTCACCCAGTAACCAGCCCATATAGTTCTAATTCCTGGGCAAACTTGCATATCCCTATGTTTTAGGTGGGGGCTGCAATAAACAAGCTTAAGTGTTTTCTGCAGGTATCTGACATTCTCTCCCTAGCTCCTCAATGACATTTTGCCCAAACCACAACCCTCCACTGAAGCAGTGGTATCTTGTGTTGGGCTCTCTGCACAACACATTTCATCCATGGGGCCAAATCCTCAGCTGGTTGAAAATAAACACAGATCCATTGAAGTCACCTGTGCTGATATACACACAGGATGGGTATCTGGCCCGCAGCTCTTGTAAAATGTAAGGAACGAGGGGACTGTCTTATCTGGAATTATCAACGTGGGGAATGTCAGTGTAGGCATAGACACTGGCTCCGTGGGTGCTCCGGGGCTCAACAACCTACGGGGAAAAAATAGGGGGTGTTCAGAACCCATGGACCATGGCCCCACCAGCGCTCGGCCTCTTCTCAGGTGGCCCTGCCTGTGCTGCATCTCTTCCCCTGAAGGCCCCTCTCCTCCTCACTCACCCTTAAGGGAGGAGGGGGCAGAAAGGAGCGAACAACAGTGCAGGCACTTGGGCGAGGGGTGGGGAGGAGCGAGTGGCGAGCTGGTGGGGGAGGGAGTGTCAGGGGAGGGGGTGAAGAGGAGCAGGTGGGAGGCGGTCAGGGGAGGGGGCAGAGAAGAGCGAGTGGCGGGTAGGCGGGTGAGGGCAGCCTTGGGGGAGGGGAAAGAGTGGGGGGGGAAGAGACGGAGTGGGGGTGTGGCTTTGGGGGAAGAGGCCGAGCAAGAGTGGAGACTCGGGGCAGAGCAAGGGTGGAGTACCCACCAGCAAAAAGAAAGTCAGCGCCAGAATGTAGGGACTTGATTTGGGCCCTGACGAAGATTGAACCATGGTCTTTCAAAGCTAAAAGCACGAGTTTGAAGTCAAGGATAAGGACTCATACGTAGCAGTGCTCATAGACTTGCATTTGGTGGGTAGGCCACAGAGCGGGTGGGCATGAAGAACACACCCTGTCCAGTGAGTGACATGAATGCAAGGGCGTATCTCTTTCTTTCCCCCCTTCTAGGATGTGACGAGCATCTTGAACAGGTACGGAGCCACGTTTTTACCCTCCCTCATGCTTGTCTCGCGAGTGCTGCTGAACGGTCAGTGTTAGCCCTTCAGAGATAATCAGGGACACTTGGGCACACTGGGACAGAAAGAGTGCCTGCTGCTCCACACATACCCTGGGCTCCTTCTAGCTTCTTCTGTGGAAATTTAGAAACGCTCAGAAACTCTCAGATCTCCTTTTCCTACCAGGGAGCTCAGTCAAGTACCAGACTGAAAGCTGTAGGGACTGGAGTCCTGCTTTTATTTATCTGTGTAACATGCAACTCACTCTTTACGTATCCCTCGAGCACCATTTATGGCAGTGATTCCCAACCTGTGGGGCGTGGAGGAACACGGGGGCAGCAGCGGGGAGGGAGCACCACCCAATCCCGCTCCACCCCCAGCTCTGCTAAAGCCCCACTCCCAGCCCCAGACCTGCCCCCAGCCATTCCCAGCCCCAGACCTGCCCCCAGTTGTGGCCCCAGCCTCGGCCCCCTTACCCCTGTTCACATCCCCCACTCCGCTGGAAGCTGTGGCCCTGCTCCCAGCCCTGAAAAGTTGGAGGACCACTGATTTAAACCCTTAGGATGAAATTCAGCTTGGCACAGTGGCTCAGACTTGGCATGGCGCACCACCACGTAAGCCCCACTTATAGCCTGATCCAAGGCCCTTTGAGGTCGTTGGGCATCTTTACAGTGACTTCAATGGCCTTTCTCTCAAGACCTTGATGTGGGACTCCAGTGTTGCATAGTTCTATTCGCAGGCCCTAGTTCTGTCGCATAGTTCCATGAACAGGCCCTCAGAGTCAGTGACGGCCTTCCCCACCAAAGTAAAATAACCCTACCCTGAAGTATGGCACAATGGCCAGGATACTAGTGGAGGACTTTGAAATTCTGGGGTTAAGTCCTTGCTCTATCAGAGACTTCTTGGGAGATATCGGACAAGTCTCTTAGGGTACATCCACATGGCAAAGAAAAATCTACGGCTGGCCCATGCCAGCTGATTCGGGCTCAAAGGAGTTGGGTGTCTTGCTTGTTGTTTATAGGAGGCAGTTTGGCCTAGTGATCTGAGCATTAGATGGGGCTTCAGCAAACATGCCAGAAAATTGGGCTTGTTTTTGGCTTAATTGGCTTGTGAGTTGCTTGTTGGCTAGTTTTTGGCTTGTAGCTTGTTGTAGCTTATTGCTTCTTTCTTTTTATTGGCTCCCAGCAAACAGGGGCAAGGGGGGCAAGCAGGGGTAAGGGGCAAGCAGAGGCAAGGTGGGGGAGAGTCAGAGGTGCACAGCGGGCCCACCACAGTCCCAGACTGCATGTCAGGGGATATAGTCACATAGGGTGTTGGGATTCTTAGGGATTGGCTTGTTTTGGCCTTGTTTTTAAATGGGATTAGCTTGATTTTTGGCGTATTGTGAAAGTTGGGGTGCTTATTTACCGTGTGAAAGCTGGCAACTGTGGGCTTCAGAAGATGTGGGTTCTATTCCTGGCTGTGCCAGTGACTGCAGGGGGGATGATGGGCAAGTCACTTCCCTGATTTGAGCCTCAGTTTCCCGCTCTGTGAATGGGGATCATGATACCGACCTCCTTTGAAGTCTGCTGATGAGAAGAGCTAGGTATAATTAAAAGTAGGGGACAGCTCCCTCTCTCTGGCTTGGGTCAGCAGTCCACTCCCCTCCTCTTTGGCTGGCATGGGGAAATCTCCCTCTCCTGTTTCAATCTGTTTTATACAGTGCCCAAGAAGGTCCCACTCAAAGGGTGAGAAGAAGGGTTGGTCTCCTTGGGCTGTTCGGTCCTTTAGCTCTGGGCTGAGTCCTCCAGTTGTGGTGATAAATAATTAAAAACAAACCACAATATTAACAGAAAGGGCTTGAGTGTCTTCTCCCCGCAGGCATATCCCCACATCCACCTGGAAGAGCGGGGAGTCACCTATCTCTGCAGCACTGTACATGCTTCTCCTGGCCCCCTGGGTGGTGGGGATCTGTCCGTGACAAGCTGATGGGATGAGGATAGGGTAGGGCACTGATTCAATGCCCAGTTAAGTTAATTGGATTCTTTCCATTGACATCAATGGATCACATCCGAGCAGCGGAGAGGATGTGAGGACAGGTGTGCTAAATCCATGGTTTACTACACATGCTCCCCTGAGAAATAAGTGAGATAGATAGAGTGTGTGGGGATAGATAGATCTTGACGAATACTATACATTAAATTCATTATTTGCAGAATATTGTAATTTTTTTTTCAGTGAACATATTCAGCTAGCACTATAGCTGAAGAAATAATATTAACCAACACCACTTCAGTCTGACTAGCCCAGTTTTGTGGTGGAAGACATAAGTGGGCTTAAAATTTGTGCTGGCCCTTCTGCCTGGGGGGCACGGGGGGGGGGGTGCGTATGTGAATTTCACTCTCAAGCGCTAACACAAAACAAATTGGATACTTTGGTGAATATTTGTGAGCATTGGAGCAGCTCTATAGCTCATCATCATAACATAGAACAATTTCCATTTTTTCTTCAGAAGCAAGGGTCTGAAGTTTCAGAAGCCGGTTCCTGTCTCTTCTGATATGAAAAGCTCTATCAGCAATTTCTCTCTCAAGACTGTTGTCCTCAAGGCAGTGTTAAAGAAATTCAAAGGTGAGTGGAAGCAAAACCTCTAGTTTAAAATATACTTGGCCTTCAGTAATGTTTTCTATGGATTTTAGTGCTAAAGAGGTCCCTGATATGTTCAGTGCCCAAGGGAAAAGATAATGATTCTTTGTGCGTGTCTTGTTTAGCCTTTGTTAACAGATCATTGCACCAACTAAGAAGAGCCAGTAGATGGTGCTAAGAGATTTCAAAAGCATGAGAAATTAGTGAAACTAAAAACAACAGGGCCTTTCTTAGATGAAAATCCCATGAGATGAAATCACTCCTGAACAGAGAGCCTTTGCCACGGAAGCCCGGTTTTGAGGTTTTAACTGGTGCCTAGACCTCTGCAGAAGGGGGATTTTCACCTACTGACTTCAGTGGACAATTTGCTTAACTAAGATCCAAAAATAAGAACAAGGCCCAATCACATTAGACAAGCTCTGCAGAGCTCTGTGACTGCAGACAGACCCATGGGACAGAATTTGAGAGAGCCATTAAACATTAAGGCCAGTCAAGAAGTGACTGGCAATGATAATGTTTACAATGATTTTTCACTCATTATTGACATTCAAAAACAGTCTGTTAGCTAAGGGTGAATCCGCTGGGTATTCAGGCTCTCCTCAAGAGAAAAGCAACGAGGTGGAGTTCCCAAGGTTGCCAACGCTTGCCATTTTTATCACCAGTCTGCTGACACTGCGCATTGTGCTCAAAGCCCCAGCTTCCCAGAGTCAAGCTACTTCACGAGGATCTCTGCTGTCATATTTTTAAAAAGGAAGTTTCTAGGCCATGTGGTTGCACAGAAAAGCTTGAGAACATGGCCCAAGAGTGTAGCTTAACGTCTCAGAAACCAGACAGCGCAGAAAAGTAAGAAGAAAAGTATTAATATTTTAAGCCAATCTCATGACTTTTCGGGGGGTGGTGACTCATGACTTTTGAGCGCTAGGGATTGGCCATTCTGGGCGGCATGTATAAGAGGCCAGGGGAAGCTAAGCCTCCCAAAAAAAGGCCAGCCATGCAGGGTGGAACTGCCGCGGGTGTGGTGCAGATCACCCCTCCGGACCCACGCCAGCCAGTCGCGGCCTTTGGAGCGCTGGAAGTGAAACTCCATAGAAGTGGGGGATGGGTCCCTGGCTCCTCCCCACCCCCACTCTGCCTCTTTCCCCAAGATTCTGCCCCCCCTGCACCTCTACCCCTAAGGCCTCCCTCTGCCCACTTCTCACTTCTCCCCACCTTCTCCCACTCTGTTGCTAGCTTAGGGCAGGAAAAAATGATGGGGGTTTGGCCCCATGACTCCCTGGTGGCTTTTATGGGAAGGAGGAGGGCAGAAAGGATCGAGAGGCAGGTGAGAGGGCCCTAAGGGTGGAGAGGCATGAGTGGTGGGGGGGGGGGCGGCGGTGTCTCGGGGGAGGGGGCGGAGAGGCGCTAGCAGGGGACGAGGAGGGCTTTGAGAGAAGGTGCTGAGTGGGAGCGGGGCCTGGGGCAGAGTGGGGGTGGAGCGCAGGAGGGACCTCGGCGGGAGGAGGCTGAGCGGAGGTGGGCGGAGCCACGGTGCGGGCTCACTCATGCCCAGACTCTTCAAATGTGGGAGTCACGCTCCACCCGTGTTGGCTATGCTGAATTCCTCCCACCCCTAAGCAACTTGGTTATGCTGATCTAACCCCCCACATACACAGCTCTATGTTGGTGGGAGAGCTTCTCCCACTGACCTAGCTACCGCCTCTCAGGGAGGTGGATTAACTACGTTGATGGGAGAGCTCTCTCCCATCGGCATAGGAGCGTCTTCACTTAAGTACCACAGTGGTGCAGCTGCATCAGTACAGCAGCGGTAGTTGCAGTGTTTTAAGTGTAGACCTGCCCTAACACTGTCTACACTGAGGGTTAGGTCAATATAGCTATGTCTCTGTGGAACTTCCACACCCCTGAGAGACGTAGCTATGCTGAAGCAAGATGCAGCGTTGTAAGTGTCGACCTGCCCTTAGTGATGTTACTTGAAGTTAAGTTTGTCCAGCCCTTAGTCATGTTACTGGGAACTTACCCACAGGAGCAGTCCTGTTGAAGTGGCAGTATTCTTCTGAATAAAGTTTCCTTACTGATCCTCACTGGTATATCAGCATCGGCACTAACTGACTTTCTTCTTCTTTCAGAGACTCTGCAGGATGAACTGGGAAAAGGTGAAAAAGGTAAAAGGAACTTAGACTTTACATTGTGGTTGTAATTTGCAAAGGGTTTTGGCACAGGCACCAACTTTCTTCTTTTCGGGTGGGTGCTCCAATCCCGCTCTGCCCCGAGGCCCCACCTCCACTCCGCCCCTTCTCCCAAGGCCCCTCCCTTGCTCTGTCTCTTCCCTCCCTGACTCCGCTCCCTCTCCCCAGCGCCTCTTGCCCACAGCTGAACAGCTGATCACCACGGCTCACCAAACAGCTGACTGGGGGGTGACTGGTGGGTGGTGAACGCACTATTTTTCCCTGCCCCTGGAGTACCCACGGAGTCGGCACCTACAGGTTTGGTGAAAGAAAAATGACAATTTTAATTTTCTTCTTTCTCAATGATTTCCAGATGCAGTTGGCTTAGGGTTGGTCTATACTAAAAAGTGAAGTTGACCCAGCTGTGTCGCTCAGGAGCGTAAAAAATCCACACCCCACAGCGACAAAGTTAAGCCAACCTAAGTCTCCAGGTAGACTGCGCTAGGTCAACAGAAGAATTCTTTTGTTGACCTAGCTGCCTCTTGGGAAGGTGGATTACCTATGCTGACGGGAACTCATCTCCTTAGCATAGGTGGTGCCTACACTGAAGCTCTACAGTGGCCCAGATGCAGCTGTGGCATTTCAAACGTAGACAAGCCCTCAGTTCAAGAGTCAAAAGATGGATTTTCTCACTGAGGCTCTGCAAGTCAAGCTGGGTCCTTTCTGTCTGTTACACACACCAGCCTGCAGCTTGCAATGGAAAGCACAGAGATTTTAACTTACTCTGGTGTCATCCAATTCCCTCTGGCTTGGTTCCTCAGGCATTTCAAACAGCAAATTAAGGTCCCGATTTTGCCAAACTTACTCTGAGGTCTGGTCTAGAAAGTTTGACTGGCATAGCTATGTCAGAAATGTGAAAAAAATCATACCTCTAATGGATATCCAATAGAACCTCAGAATTACGAACACCAGAGTTACGAACTGACCAGTCAACTACACATCTCATTTGTAACTGGAAGTATGTCATCAGGCAGCAGCAGAGACCAAAAAAAAAAAGAAGAAGAAGAAAAAGAAAGAAAAGCAAATACAGGACAGTCCTGTGTTAAACATAAACTACTAAAAAAAATTGAAAAAAGGAAAGCTGCATTTTTCTTCTGCATAGTAAAGCTTCACAGCTGTATTAAGTCAGTGTTCAGTTATAAGCTTTTGAAAGAACCATAACGTTTTGTTTAGAGCAGGGGTCCTCAAACTTCATTGCACCGCGACCCCCTTCTGACAACAAAAATCACTACACGACCCCAGGAGCATGGACCGAACACTGAGCCCTAGGCAGGGGCTAGGTCAGGGGGTGGCAAAGCCAAAGCTCAAGGGCTTCAGCCCCAGGCAGGAGGCCTGTAACCTAAGCCCCGCCATCGAGGGCTGAAGCCCTGGGGCTTTGGCTTTGGCCCCAGGTGGTGGGGCTTAGGCTTTGGCTTGGGCCGCAGGTGGTGGGGCTTGGGCTTTGGCTTGGGCCCCAGGCACCAGCAAGTCTAATGACAGTCTTGGCAACCCCATTAAAACAGGGTCGCAACCCACTTTGGGGTCCTGACCCACAGTTTGAGAACTGTTGGTTTACAGGTTTCAGAGTAGCAGCCGTGTTAGTCTGTATTCGCAAAAAGAAAAGGAGTACTTGTGGCACCTTAGAGACTAACCAATTTATTTGAGCATAAGGTTTCGTGAGCTACAGCTCACTTCATCGGATGCATTCAGTGGAAAATACAGTGGGGAGATTTATATACACAGAGAACATGAAACAGTGGGTGTTACCATACACACTGTAAGGAGAGTGATCTCTTAAGGTGAGCTATTACCAGCAGGAGAGCGGGGTGGGGGGGAACCTTTTGTAGTGATAATCAAGATGGGCCATTTCCAGCAGTTGACAAGAACGTCTGAGGAACAGTGAGGGGCAGAGGGGAATAAACATGGGGAAATAGTTTTACTTTGTGTAATGACCCATCCACTCCCAGGCTCTATTCAAGCCTAAGTTAATTGTATCCAGTTTGCAAATTAATTCCAATTCAGCAGTCTCTTGTTTGAGTCTGTTTTTGAAGTTTTTTTGTTGAAGAATTGCAACTTTTAGGTCTGTAATCGAGTGACCAAAGAGATTGAAGTGTTCTCCGACTGGTTTTTGAAGGTTATAATTCTTGACGTCTGATTTGTGTCCATTTATTCTTTTACGTAGAGACTGTCCAGTTTGACCAATGTACATGGCAGAGGGGCATTGCTGGCACATGATGGCATATATCACATTGGTAGAAGTGCAGGTGAACAAGCCTCTGATAGTGTGGCTGATGTGATTAGGCCCGAGGATGGTGTCCGCTGAATAGATATGTGGACACAGTTGGCAACGGGCTTTGTTGCAAGGATAGGTTCCTGGGTTAGTGGTTCTGTTGTGTGGTGTGTGGTTGCTGGTGAGTATTTGCTTCTGGTTGGGGGGCTGTCACTAGCCATCACCTTCAGCCCCCAACTAAAACCTCTCCAACGCATCATCAAGGATCTACAACCTATCCTGAAGGACGACCCATCACTCTGACAGATCTTGGGAGACAGGCCAGTCCTTGCTTACAGACAGCCCCCCAACCTGAAGCAAATATTTCCCCATATTTATTCTCCCCCCCACCCCCCACTGTTCCTCAGACGTTCTTGTCAACTGCTGGAAATGGCCCACCTTGATTATCACTACAAAAGGTTCCCCCCCCCACCCCGCTCTCCTGCTGGTAATAGCTCACCTTAAGTGATCACTCTCCTTACAGTGTGTATGGTAACACCCACTGTTTCATGTTCTCTATGTATATAAATCTCCCCACTGTATTTTCCACTGAATGCATACAATGAAGTGAGCTGTAGCTCACGAAAGCTTATGCTCAAATAAATTGGTTAGTCTCTAAGGTGCCACAAGTCCTCCTTTTCTTTTTGTTGGTTTACAGTTACGGATCTTTCTGAGTTATGAACAACCTCCATTCCTGAGGGGTGCGTAACTCTGAGGTTCTACTGTAGCTGTGCTAGTAAGAGCCCTTGTGCAGATGCAATTATAGCAGCAAAAATACCTTGCTTGTACAGCTTATTCCGTTCAGGGAACTGGTTTAAGCTACACCAGCAAAAGAACTCAGCTGCGTCTCCACTTTGATTAGCTGTGCTACTATACTTTACTGATAGCAAACCCTTTTAAGTGTAAACAAGACCACAGTGGGCCTTTGCTCCATGAGAAATCAAGAGAGCACACTATGAAGAAGGGACTGATCCAAAGCAAATTGTTGTCCAATTTTCTTTTCAACAGGCTTTAGATCAGACCCTAAGTTATAATTCACAGCAATGTTATCAGCTCTCACAATCTTATTACATGTCTCATGATAGCTGATGTTTTATTTAAAGCCCCAGTACCGGGAATCATGTGATTCGAGAGAATCTCAGCTTTCATTTTTGTTTTAAAAGAATACGTTCCCAGCCCTGTTGGCTGTGGAAAAATTGGAAAAATGTGACCCGAGGGCATCCCAAAGGCTCAGAAACCAGCCAACAAATAACCCTACTTTTATCATTATTTAAACAAATCTCAAGATTTCTGTAGGGAGGGGGGTCAGACTTGTGATTTTTGAACATTTGGGGTTGACAAACTTGCAAGGGGTGAAATCCACCCAGGTACAGAGAACATAAGAATGGCCATACTGGGTCAGACCAAAGGTCCGTCTTGTCCAGTATCCTGTCTTCCAACAGTGGCCAATGCCAGGAGCTTCGGAGAATGAAAAGAATGGATAATCATCAAGTGATCCATCCTCTGTGGCCCATTCCCAGCTTCTGGCAAACAGCAGCTAAGGATACCATCCCTACCCATCCTGGCTAATAGCCATTGATGGACCAATCCTCCATGAACTTACCTAGTTCTTTTTTGAACCCTGTTACAGTCTTGGCCTTCACAACATCCTCTGGCAAGGAGTTCCACAGGTTGACTGTGGGTTGTGTGACAAAATACTTCCTTTTGTTTGTTTTAAACTTGTTGCCTATTAATTTCATTTGGTGATGCCTAGTTCTTGTGTTACGAGAAGGAGTAAATAACAGCATATGGCCCACCCATGACCTTAGTCCTACTCAAGGCCTATTTTGGAGGCCTAAGCTTGAGATAAATTATCCCTAGGCCTTGTAGTGATCTCTGCAAAGGTGTGAATTTCATCCAGTGACAATAGGAGGGGCAGAATCAAGACTGCAAACATTTTTTAAAAGTGCATAAAATCAATATTGCCCTTTAAATGAATCCAGGTGATTTCATGGCTCAGATATTTTGGGGCTACCCCCTCTGCCTAATGCGGATGCTCTCTGTTAACAAACAGGCCTTTCACCCTCACTCTATTCTAGTCCACATCACTTTCATGGCTGCCATGTCACCAGCTTTCACACCCATCTCTGTGGTGCTGCCACAAAGTCTTGGCCTTTTGCAGGCCCAGCTGAGGGCCTGAGCAAAGCCCCAAAGGGCCTAGGCTGAGGTTTTCAAGCCTGGGTGCCTAAAGTCGGACTCCTCAATTCATAATTGGGCAGCTAGATCTCTAAGGGCCTTGTTTTCAGAAGTGCTGAGCAGCCACAAATCCAGCTGAAGCCAATGGGAGCGGCCGGATCTGGGAAGTGAGAGCTGAACACTCTTAAATTTGAAGCCGTTTCGGGGAGACAAAACAGAAGCCGCATTGGCTGGGCCAACGGGCATACAACTGTGGGGCAAAATCCGGCCCCTATTGAAGCCAATGGCAGGTTTGTAACTCACTTCAGTGGGGCCAAGGTTTCATCCATGAGGACAAAGATGGAGCCTATTTAAGTTCATTGGGAAATTTCAGGCCCTTTTTTGTGGTACTGAAAAACTGGGATTTTCAGTGAAGTGTAAGGGAATTTAAACCTTGGAACCCAAATCCCTGATGGGTCTAAAACCCCAGATTCTGTTTGCCAGAAGCTGGGAATGGGCGACAGGGGAATGGATCACTGGATGATTACCTTCTTCTGTTCATTCCCTCTGGAGAACCTGGCACAGGCCACTGTCGGAAGACAGGATACTGGGCTAGATGGACCTTTGGTCTGACTCAGTACGGACGTTCTTATGTTAACACGACTTGACAGTTCATGGGAGGCAGCTGTATTGCTTGAGAACATGCCATTTTCACCTTGCAACTGCTGCCTATAGTCACAATTTGAGGTGACTTAGGGTGTGTCTGCACAGCAACTAGACACTCACAGGTGGCCCGTGCCAGATGACTCCGGCTCGCAGTGCTTGGGCTGTTTCATTGCTGTGTAGACATCTGTGCTTGGGCTAGAGCCAGGAGTCTAAGACCCTGTGAAGTGGGAGGATTCCAGAAGTTGGGCTCCAGCTCAAGGCCAGAAATCTACTCAGCAATGAAACAGCCCGAGCCCTACAAGGCCAAGTCAGCTGGCATGGGCCATCCACGGGTTTTGTGCTGTGTGAACATACCCTTAAGCTATCTTATTGTTTTAAGCCTGGCTTTGTGAATAAAGCATCGTTTTATCTACCCTCTTCCTTAAGACCCATCTGCATCCAATCTGAGGTATGGAGATATGTTTAGGCCAAGATTTTCAACACTGACTGGTAGGTATTCTAAGGATACTCAGTTTTTAAGAGGTTCTGGTTTTTTGAAGATGGCATGTCAAGCACCTTATGTGTCTCACATCAAGCACCTAAATACGCAAGTGACCTCATTTTTAGAAGTGCTGAGCCACCACAAATCCAACTGAAGCCAGTGGAAGCTGTGAATTCAGATCTGAACCATCTCAACTAGGAACTGGTTTGGACCGGAGGCTCCAGGTCTCGCTTGTTCTTAGGCCCCTCCCAGAAAATGGAGGCACCACCAATTTTGAAAAACTTGACCTAGGTATCAGTTGCTTTTTATTACAGCAGAACCCTCGTTTTACAAATAATTGGGGACTGAGGTGTTCATAACATTGAAAAGTTCATAAAAATGCACCTCGCAAAAGGACAGTGCAGGGGGGTGTGTAAGATGCAACAGGGGGCACTTTGTTGCTTTCTTCTAGTCCTTCAAACCACAGCAAAGTAATTTCCAGTGCACTGAAGGCATCAGAATGTGAAGGAACAAGGACAAGCTTTTCACTGACATCATCGTCATGATGAGATTTCCCCCTTCTACCCTCATTGGGAAAAATGGTCATTCATAAAATCAAGCGTAGGTGCCGAGTTACCGAGTTGCCGGGGTGTGCTCAACCCCTGTCCCGCCCCAAGCCCCACCCCCGCTCCACCCTTCCTCCAAGCCTCTGCCCTGACTCTTCCCACCCCAGTCCTGCCTTTTCCTTCCCCCATTCCTCCCACTCTCTCCCAATGCCTCCTACGCTGCAGAACAGCTGATCCATTGCAGGCGGGAGGCCCTGGGAGGGAGAGGAGCTTATGGGAGGGGCTGCCGGTAGGCAGGAGATGCCGGGGGGAGGGGGAGGCATTGATCCATGGGGCTGATAGTGGGTGCAGGGCACCCACTGTTTTTTTTCTGGGGGTGCTCCAGCCCTGGAGACCTATGGAGTCAGCACCTATGAAATCAAGCTTCTGGTGCAGATATAAAATTGCTAATCATTTGCATGGGGTTTGCATAGTTTCTCCTTCTACTGGTAATTCTACATTGTTGTTATTATTATTATCCACAGAGGACCTGACTCTGGATCCGGATACAGCCAACCAGCTGCTCATCTTATCCACAGATCTCAAGAGTGTGAGGATGGGATGCCGAAAACAGGAGCTGCCTGATAACCCCAAGCGATTCGACACTAACTCCCGGGTGCTGGCTTTGGAAGGATTCAAGTCGGGGAGGCATTACTGGGAGGTGGAAGTGGGGGCCTCAGATGGCTGGGCTTTTGGTGTGGCCAGGGAGTCGGTGAGGAGGAAAGGTCTGACTCAGTTTTCCCCCGAGGAGGGGATCTGGGCAGTGCAACAAAACGGAGGGCGCTACTGGGCTGTCACCTCCCCTCAACGCACCCCGCTTTGCATCGGTGAGAGGCTCAGTAAGGTCCGGGTTTACCTAGACTACGAAGGGGAAGAGGTGTCATTCTACAACGCTGAGAACATGCAGCACATGTTTACTTTTAATGTTGCCTTTAATGAGAGGGTGTTCCCCCTCTTTTCCGTCTGCTCCACAATCACCTACATTAAACTGTGTCCCTGAAACTTGCAAAACAATTCACTTAAGACTTGCCCGGGTGCCCCTCACAGAAAAAGCAGCCAGAAACCGTGAAGATGAGCATGGCATTAATGCAATAGCTAGGTTGTTAGCTAGCTAGCCTAGGCAGTTGCTTGTGTTTTCATGATCAGGTCATCTAGCCCTGACCAGAACAGGTCCAGACCACATGGCAGTTGGTCCATATTTGTGATCCATGAGGTTGGGCCGAAAGCTCCTTAAAATCAATAAACAGACTCCAGTTGACTTAAGTGGGCTTTGGACTTAAGAGGGCAGGTGCAATGAGGGGAGATTTTCAGAAAACTGCCAGTGTAGACAAAGATTGTCAGCAGGGCAAAAGCAATATGACCAGGTCTAAGGACTTGTAAATTACCACATTTAAGCCAAACTAATATAAATAAGAACTACTCTGATTTAAATGCATCTACATTGGGGTTTTGTTTTAGTCTAACAAGATCAATTTTAAATCCATATAGTTAAACTATTGCAACTTTTCTAATAAAAGCCAGGGTCTAACGCTACTAGAAACAGCTGACCCTTGTCCAAACTACAGCTTCCATCACTGGAGCAGCACCAGTCCAGCAATTGCTTAACAGTTACCCTATAGTAGTGGAGGCCTTAGTGAGAGCCTCTGATTGTTCTCTTTATTTGAAGGCTAGATGCTAGTCCTATTTGTGTGACCCATGCACCTCTTCTGTATCTCTTGATGTATAAGTTGTTTGAAAGTCAATGGCAAATAATTCTTTGCATGATGGGGCTTGGAAACTCACTGATTGTCAAAAGGCCTTGTAGTAGAAATAAAATCTGAAGGCACTCTATGAACGTTTATTTTGCTTTCATTTGATATTATTCAGAATTGACCTCATGTATTTTCCATATGATCAAGTCAAGCCGAGGCCCAAGGATTACACACCATTTAAAACTGGGCTTAAATGGGATGAAAGTGATATTTCGGTCTTGTGCTGGCTTCCTTCAGTGGGTGGAAAATTTCTCATAATTTATTTTTATTAGAAGCTCCCAGACTTAGGTATTTATACAGAAAACTTCGGTGTGGTGGGAACTTCTGTCTGGAAAACACCTTGTTATGTTGTAACCTTATAGAGACTAACAACCTGAATCTGAAAACCTGGGTAATGAGTCTCATGCAAATAGACTTTCCTCAGTATTTCAGGCTCCAAGACAGGTTGAAAATATCCCTAGGAGCATAAGGGAGAATTCTGAAGTTATAAGAACCCTAGCATGTAATGAAAGAGACATGGCATCCATTATCTGCTCTGCTACAAACTCCTCTTGTGAACTTGGACCACTCAATCTCTCTGTGTGCCTGTTCCCAATCTGTAAAGAGATTTCCCTTCGGGGGGAGGGATAGCTCAGTGGTTTGAGCAATTGGCCTGCTAAACCCAGGGTAGTGAGTTCAATCCCTGAGGGGGCCATTTAAGGATCTGGGGCAAAAATTGGGTATTGGTCCTGCTTTGAGCAGGGGGTTGGACTAGATGACCTCCTGAGGTCCCTTCCAATCCTGATGTTCTGTGATTCTGTGAATAATACTGAACTCCTCGCAGTGGTGCTCTGAGGATAAATACATTGACGATTGAGAGGTATGTGGACGCTATGTTAATGGGGACCATATATGACAGACAGGGGAATATTATCTTTCATAGTATTTCTGTGGTTGTCAGACTGGTGCTAGCTAGAGCCAAGAAGAGCAGAGATGAATGAAAATTAGGGAGGTGGGGAATGGTATTAACTTCAATTTTTGGTCCCTCAGAAAAGTGTTATTCAGGTTTATCTTGAGAGATCAGCGTGATATAAAATCCTAAATGAATCCGACAGAATATATTTCTTCTCATCATTGCACAATGTAGAAATGTGAGTGCATGCCACAAAGGATGCCACTGATTAAACCATGCGTATGCAGCAAACATCTAGGCAGAGGCAGTATTGTGTATGGGTTAGAAAAGGGGACCTGGAAACAGGATCCTGGATTCCATTCCTGGCTATCACAATGACATAATCTCTCACCAATTAATGCATCTAATGCATTTAATACATTCCTTAATAAAAATTTGCTTAGTGCTTTGAAAAAAAAAGTCAAGTGCCAAGCAATTAATACGATGACATATAACCTGCTGTAGTTGTTGTATGCAAATAAAGTCCAGCAAACACACAACACTGCAAATTATTAATTTCCACTTCTGGGGAGATATTTTTAACTTAACCAACCTTCAGGGTGCAAAAAACACACTCAGTGCAGCAGCTTGTAGCATTTCCACTTATTTTTTTCAAGGAAAGACCCAGCTGGTGGGCCGACTGCAGCTGGCGTAAGTCCCTTTTCTTGTTTCTTTCTCAAAGCTGGCTGAAGAGGGTAGAGGAAGATCCAACAAATGCTTTTTATGTGTATTTAGGTGCAAACATCACTCTCTGTATATTTCCATCAACTCCTGGTGAATTAGGATACGTTTCATTGGGTTCAGAACATTGATTACAATCTGAGCAAAGCACAGGTCAAAAGATCATCATCATTCTGCACTAGAGAGATTAAGAACTTGACTAAAAACCAAAATAAGAACAAGGCCCAATAACCTTAGACAAGCTCTGTGACTACAGAGAGATGCATGGGACAGAATTGGACAAAGTCATTCAAAACAAAAGGCCAGTCGAGAAGAGACTGGCAATGATAATGTTTTCAATGATTTTTCACTCATTACCTACATCCAGAAAGTCTATTAGCGAAGGGTGAATCCACTGAGCATTCAAGCTCTGCTCAAGTGGAAAGCAATGAGTTGGAGTTCCCAAGGTTGCCAATGCTTGTGATCTTATCACCAGGCTGCTGATACATGCATAGGCGCCGACTCCATGGCTGGAAAATTAGGCGCTGACTACAGGGAAATATTAGTGGGTGCTCTGCACCCACCGGCAGCCAAGCTCCCCTCCCACTCACCTCCTCCTCACCCACCTCCTCCCCTGAGTGCGCCGTGTCCCCGCTCCTCCACCTACGTCCCAGCACTTCCCGCCCTGCCGCCGCCAAAGAGCTGTTTGGCTGCTCCGGGAGATGTGGGGAGGAGCGGGAATGTGGTGCACTCAGCGGAGGAGGCAGGGAAGAGGCGGGGCCGGAGCAGGGATTTGGGGAAGGAGTCAAAATAGGGGCAGTGAGGGGGCGGAGTTGGGGCGGGGACTTTGGGGAAGGGGTTGGAATGGGGGTGGGGCAGGGGCCAGGCCTCATGGAAGGGGTAGAGTCGGGGCGGGGCTGGGGGCAGAGCAGGGTTGAGCAAAAGTTGGTGCCTATGGATACTGGGTGTTGTGACAAAGCCCCAGCTACCTGCCCAGAGTCACGCTATTTCAGGAGAAATAGCGTGACTCTGGGCAGGTAGGTGTCATTTTCTATAAAAGGAAGTTTCTAGACCGAGAGCTAAAACCAAGCTGGAGAGGACCCTGAAGGATGCCACCTGTTGGCAATATGAGGAAAACCTGAAATGGAAGCCAGAGTAGGGCAAGGCCTTCGAGGTGATATGCAACTGGGACGCCAGTAACTGCT
This sequence comes from Chelonia mydas, assembly GCF_015237465.2. Classification (NCBI taxonomy): domain Eukaryota; kingdom Metazoa; phylum Chordata; order Testudines; family Cheloniidae; genus Chelonia; species Chelonia mydas. The sequence continues at coordinate 33,526,438 of NC_051254.2, read as the reverse complement.
TCCTCCCTCAAGGCAGCTTCACCTGATTTGCTGGCTGGAGATTCATCAATAAGACCCAGCTCAACTGTGTCCCGCTGAAGGGGGCCGTCCACTAAGGGAATGGGGACAAGCCATGCAGAGTGTGCAACTATAGGAAGGCAAGGCACCGGACTGCTATGAAGAGAAACTGGAAGTATCTTCGGTATGACTGATTGCAAGTTGGAGCTAGACATGGGATTGCAGAAAGGAGCAGTGGGGCTATGGAATAGCACTTGCGTATATTGTACAGACACACTTATCTCAACCTGTGTATTATATAATTTTAACATTAGCTTTAATAAAATTTTTATATCTGTTCTTATCAGTTTAATTACTGAGGCAGAAACTGCACTTTGTAGAAGACTCGACCTGCTATCCTGAAGAAGACTACTATTTTGAAGATGGATTCTGCTGCTGCTTCAAAAGAAGATCTTCATGCTGCTTCGGAGGCTCCAGGACAGACCAAGAACACCCGCAGTGCTTCCAGAACATTGCTTCCTTGAAGAAAACCTGTGGAAATGCTGCTGTAGGGGGATCTTGCACCTCGAGGACGGCCTTCCTGGACATCACAGCCAGGACAAACATCGTCTCCCCAGCTCTTCAGGAGAAAGATGCCACAAGGAGAACTTCTTCCACCTCCTCTACTGCCCAGGATCCTGATGCTGGTTGTTGTCCTGCTGTGCAAAAAGGTACCTCAGCCGGCAGGACCAGTCTCTCCTCAGAGACCAGCCTCTCCTCAGAAACCACCCAGCGGGACCTCAACACCTCACTAGATGCCTGCCCAGCCAAACCTCTCCATACTACTCTCCCAGCGCAAGGAGAACCATCTAGTGAGTCCACTGATATGACTGAAGCCCATCTAGCAGAGCGAGAAGAAAGGGAGAATGATTGCCTCTACCTCCAGTATCCCCTCCCTATGGACATTGTCCTCTGGCCCTTCTGCTGTCCAGTCCGAGGATTCCAGTACATTGACAGTCTCAGCAGACACCTTAAGAAAATCCATGGCAAGCGGATTGCATTCCAGTGTGCCCTCTGTGACCTGCCTTTCGAGACGCAGAAGAAATGTAATTTGCATCAGGTCTCCTGCAAGGGACATCTCACCCCTGAAGAATCTCAACTCTACCAGACTATGTTGCCACCATCCCATCTCTGCTCTGAATGCAGAAACACCACATGCTCCAACTCCGGCTTCCGACTGCCCAAATACTCCGGCTACTACATCACAGCCAACTCCCCCAGAGCCAGAGCACGAAAAGGTGGTCCAACAATCTACTGAGGGAAGGACTACCCCTGTCCATGGGACCACCCAAAAGCATACTACCATTGAAGGAGTAAGTGCTGCCTTAAAAATCCCTAAGCTGGTCCCCACCAAGAGGAGGATCAGCGCTCCCTCGCAGCTTACCTGAGGCAACTCCATCTCCAGACAGCTTAGTGCTTCCTCACAGACTGTTCATCATGACACCATCATCAGAAGGGTCAGTGCCCCCGCGCAGGTAACTTAATGGGATGACGTGTGATCTGCTGCATTTGTTGTATGCAATTAAAGTGCAGCGAACACACAACAACACTGCAAACTATTGATTTCCACTTCTGGCAAGCTGTATTTAATTTAGCCAACTTTCAGGGTGCAATACACAGTCAGTACAGCAGGTGGTAGCGTTACCACACATGTTTTTCAGGCACAGAGCCAGCTGGCCAGCAGTGTGTATGTGGCGAGTCCCTTTTCCTGTTTGTTTCTTAAAGCGGGCTGCAGAGCTTGGAGGACGAGCCAGAGGAGACTTTGTATGCAAATCCTTACATTGCCATCGACTCCTGGTGAATAAAGATACTTTTAATTGGGGTCAGAACATTAATCCAGATCCTGAGCAAAGCACAGGTCAAAAGATCTTCACCATTCTGGGCACGACAGAAGAAGCTTTTATAGCTGCAGGCTCCATAGCTCAGGGGTTAGAGCACTGGTCTTGTAAACCAGGGGTCGCGAGTTCAAATCTCGCTGGGGCCTAATGTTGCCCTTTTTCACCCCATGTCCCTTCATTTCATTTTTAAAAGATGTTACTTATTTTAACAAAAGCTTTTATCTCACTTTCCAGATCAGTCACATTCCTTGACTTTTTTCAAATGTCAACTGGTGTCTTGGGCCACCAGTTAATTATTTGACACACAGGCGAAGTGACAAGACAAACTTTGAAGCCGAGCTATTCTTCAGCTTACTTTCACCAACAGAAGCTGGTCCAACAAGAGATGTTACCTCACCCACCTTGTCACTCTACTATCCTTGGGGCAACACTGCAAATGGTAAATTCTTAGGAAGGCTGGAGATATATAATGTTGGCGCATCTAAGCACCTGCAATCATGGATTTTAAAATTTAGTACCTGACAGTCTCTTTCTCTTTGGGGGAAGGTTTTTATCTGGAAACACTTGCTGCCTCAGTTTACATTACAAAAAGCATGGGGTGGGGGGAGGGAATCAGTAGGATAAAAATCTGCCGCTCTCTACAGCTGTTACCAGAAATTTAGGAACTGTCAGATCCGCTGGGTGATACGTTTTTCACTTATGTCGTTGGAAAGAAAGAATGACTGACTGGAGAGGGGAAGGGATTAAAGGGAAAAAAATGAATTAAAGTCAAGCCTCTCTTGTTGAAAGCTGAATCACTGAGCAGTACTGGGCACTGAAGCGTTGGCAGAGGAAGAGGAAAGTGAGCTGGAGCAAGAGAATGGAAGGAAAGTGGAAATGATTCCAAAAAAGCAAAGGGCTCATGCAGCGCGTTACCTAAAGACAGCTCTCAAGTACTTCCTCAGGTGTTTGTTGTTACTATGGCTCGTTGGTCTAGGGGTATGATTCTCGCTTTGGGTGCGAGAGGTCCCGGGTTCAAATCCCGGACGAGCCCTCTTTTATATTTTAAAAATATGTATTGGCACTCTAAAAAACGTGCACAGTTTGCCTGTGAACAGTACAAAATATGCCCTGCTGTACAAATGAACAGGGCAGTGACGTCCTTGTGCTTTTGCAGTGGTTGCTTCTCTCTGGGGTTGGGGACTTGCCACGTGGTCTGATGAGTTTTTGCTGAGCCAGGCAGCACACACAGGGATTATACAACGGAATAGCGGGAAGAAAAACAAAACAAACTGGGGAGGAGTTAACCAGGGCGAACCAAGCTGGTGGGGAAGTGGGGAAGAAGAGATCAATAGATTTGGTGGGGGAGAGGAGGAATCAAGAAACGATGTCAGGAGGCTGTAGATAAAACATTCCCTATAGGGTGACCCAGGGTGGCATGTACCCCGCCGTGCAGGGCTCCCTGCAAGTCACCCAAGGGGCTCATAGCTCCCCAGAGTGGGGGTTGACAAGCTAGAAGTGGCATAACAGCAGGGCATAGAACCAGGGGACTGAGGGGGGATGTTGAGGGCTGGGGGGCAGGCTGCCAGTATGGGGACCAACTGGGGTTTCCTGGGGGAGCTGTGTAAGAGGGGAATTCGTGGGCGGTGGGAATTGTTTTCAGGGCTCCTGGCAAAGAGCGCGGCACGGGAGGGGGGGGGGGGCGTGTTAAAGCGGGGCACAGACAGTAGCAGGGTTATTTTTGGGAAAGGGATGCAGGGGTGCCTTAATGGGCTGCTTGGTACGGGAAGGAGGGAGGAATTCGGGTTCCTTGAATGGAGACCTGCAGAGCCTAATTAAGTGGGTGCTTTGCTGCGGGAGATCGTTGTTTTTTGGGGGAGGGTGGAAACAAGACTGATTATTTCTGCTATAGTTAGAGACATCCGGACAAGCATAGCAGAGACCTGGGGGTGGGGGGATGGGGAAAGGCGAGTTAAGTCATTCCCATCTGCACACATGCGGATGGAGAAACAAAATTCACAGTTGTGCTGTTACTTACACAGCAATACAATTGCACCCGCACATATAGACAGGAACGCATCAGCACACCCACCCAGCCAGCCACCAGCACTGCTGCATACAGAAACTTGGGCAAATCACCCTCTTGGGCAAACAGCTCATAGAGGTGCAGGCACACAAATCACACTGTGTGTTTAGAGTAAAAAAAAATCACGGTAACATATTCACACACTAATCCTATACGGGCTGTGCAGGCAAAGCCATTCACTGCAAAACTGCAGGATAAATGCACCACAGAGTTTTCACCCTATAAATTCCGCCTACAAATTACCAGGCTGTAGCTCAGTGCAATGGAATTATGTAGCACCCAAAGAAACAACACTCACAGTAAAACACATTTAAGCGCAAGTACACATAAACCACACAATACTAAACACACACAAACGAATCACGTTATTGTGCGTGCACACAGGGAGGTATTCTTCGACCCACAAACTATTAGTCTGACTAGCACAATGAGATCCTCATCTTGGTCAGTCCACAAACACTATCCTAGTAGAGGATAATAGTAATAATAAAACTGACCTATTCATCAACATACATGCAAATACTGAAATCACATAGGCAGGCCTACACAAAAATCGCACATGGAGGTGAGCACACAGCTATCAGAGACATAGACATCACAATCAGTCCAAAACACACAGGAAGGTGTAAACCACAGATTAAGAAACACAACCACCAAGTCCAGAGGCATTTTTCAAAAAAGCAAAATCATACCTAGGCACATAAAGAACATGAACATACACATGTATGCACACGTTTAAAATGATCACACATACACAAACAGAAGCATTGTCATACGTGAGCCTACTCAAAGCTTCATGTCTGTATGTGCACATTCACAAACAAATCACACAATCATGCGCTCACACCCATTTACAAATATCACAGCAGTTAGGGGACATTTGTGAGTACACAGTTTCACTGTACACGAACACACATACAGACCAACGTAACAGTCACAACCATCTGCAAACACAAAGCCACTGATTAACAAAAACCAGTACACTTACTTGAAAACATCAGCAAAGACACACGACCCACGGATTAGACATCTCTAGATAATCAGGGAGCATATATTTCACAGTTGGGTTTCTGTAGTGTAGTGGTTATCACGTTCGCCTAACACGCGAAAGGTCCCCGGTTCGAAACCGGGCAGAAACAACTTTGCAATTTTGATGTGGTGAACACTGTGTCATAGGGTATTGTTTCCAAAGTATGTTAAATAAGAACCCGTTTTGGAGAAGATTAAGTCTTAACGCTTGTGGCACATCCGCTGTTTCTCGTCTTTCTAATATCCTGTAACCGACACACTAACTACATGGCATACAGGACAAATCCTGACAATTTGTATTTGGATATTTTTGGGGGTGGAAAAAGAAAACTCAGGCATCTCTCGTACATTTCTCTTGCAGTGAATTGCTTTGCCTATAATGTTAAAGGGAGGGAGCATTGGCTGGTTTGAGATCTACACTCTCCTAATTTGCAAGTCCCTTTTGTCCGGAAGAAGTGACAGACAGAGCAGCTTTGCAGGGATCCATACAGATCCCCCGCTAATGCCCTGAATAGTTGCTGTGCTCTCTGGGCTGGAGAATAAATCCACAGCTGTCATGCACAGAGGGATATTCCACTTCGGTTATTTTTAGCACCGTGAAAACCGTCTACAAACAGGACCTTCCTGAAAACTGCCCCTCTCTTCAGTGAAGGTCAGTGTTCTCTGGGACGGGGCTATCAGGCAAGTGCAAAAGCATATCTGCTAATTAGCACCTCGAAATTGAAAGTCTCCATTTAGCTATTTTAAAAAATGGATCCTAAAGGAAAGGCAAAGCACAAAATCAACCTGGCAGCGGTGGGATTCGAACCCACGCCCCCGAAGAGACTGGAGCCTTAATCCAGCGCCTTAGACCGCTCGGCCACGCTACCTTGCTTAACAAATTCCTGGGTATGCCCCTTTCCTTGGCACAGTGCTCTCTGCACCGCTGAAAAAACTACAATTTGAGGGCCAAAAGCAATCTGAAAGCGTGCTGCACGCATCTCACAATGCACAATAAAAAAAAGTATAGTTCTAATTACAGCAGCCATTTACTACTCAATTCAAAGTCAACCCCCGCTGCCTATAGTCCTGCTCGTGTGTAAGGTAGTTTGGCACAAAAATTGGCACACAAAGAAAAACTGAAGTAATAAAATATTTCCTTGCTAACCCATAGTGACATTCCTTCAGATGTGGGAGTTTACTATAAAACTAGAAGGGCGTGATCTGTCTTTTGACATAATTATTACCTGGCTGCATTTAAAAGAAGAAGAAGGAGGAGAGGGAGAGAAAGAGCAGAAAAATAAAATAATAGTAATTTATTATTATTATCATTATTATTACCGGCTTTCCTCCAGAACTGAATGATATCCACTCTCATCCTGGGTCTCTCTCTTTCCCCCCTCCAGTAGCAACTATCTCAGATATCAATGGCAAACTATTTTAAAACCCGAATGATTTTGCTAAGTGGTAACTAAACGAAAAAGCGGGGGAAATTCCTCTCCTTTTCATCATTATCTGCAGCCAATCCATTCACACTCGACGTTTCACATGCCCCCTACACTATCTACTGTCCTCCCCCCAACCCACCCCATGCACACACTTTCTTCTCTACCCCCTCCACGTCTTCTATTATTGTTGTTATTACGTAGATCCCTCGTCTTATGTCACCCTCCATTCCTGTGCTTACAGATAAGCACAGATGTAAGCACATGGGCTCAAGAAACTGTCTGTTGGCAAGTTGCCCTGATCGTTAACATGTTATGCTATCCATAGCTGAGAGATTCTTTCTACAGTTCACTTTATTGGTCTAGACCCAGCTCCTTAGTGTGACTGAAAGGTTTAATGTGACCTGTTGTGTTTTTTTGTTTGGTTGGTTGGTTTTTTTTAAGTGTCAGGCATCCTAGTATATTTTATGCTCTGTTGGAAATCCTCTGATTGTTGACACCAACGGCCAAGTGTTTGAGTAATGTCTGCTTGAGGTATGAATTGGGTCCCAGGTGCCCTGAAAGCTCCCAGCAGGGTGACTTAGGCCCCAGGTTCTAGGGGGCAGCCTCAGGGAACAAGAAGACCTCTTCATTATTGAGAGTCCATGTGGCGTTTTGCTGGCTTCTCTCTGTGGAATCTGAAAGACTGAGACTTCTGTGTTTGTAACCCTTTAAATCCCCAAACCAATTAGAGGAAAAATTCTGTCACTTTAGATAAGCTATTACCAGCAGGAGAGTGGGGTGGGAGGAGGTATTTTTTCATGCTTTGTGTGTATATAATAAGATCTTCTACACTTTCCACAGTATGCATCTGATGAAGTGAGCTGTAGCTCATGAAAGCTTATGCTCAAATAAATTGGTTAGTCTCTAAGGTGCCACAAGTACTCCTTTTCTTTTTGCGAATACAGACTAACACGGCTGTTACTCTGAAATCTATGGACAATTGAGGAGGCGACACATTCTGGGGAGTTTATGCCCTGAAGCCTGAGAAGTGAAGGTCTTGTAGTTTTTATATATGTATACTGCAAGTTTCTTTTCTATCTATCTATCTGTCTATCAGTAAAAGGAGAATGATGTCCTTGCAATTTCAAATTTAACTCCACATAAAGAATTTTCTTTTTGTTTGTTTTGTATTGTTGGGGTGAAGGAGGAGTGGATTAGATAGATAGACAATATTGTAACTAGTAGACTTGTGGAAGAAGCAAATTTACTGTCATTTGACTTCAAAAAATGACAGCCTAGAATAGTGTACTGGTAGCTCTTGTCCACGTAGAATGGAGCCAATTAGGCAAAAAGAAATAAATGGCAGGAGAATGGTGAGCTTTCTCTTACCCTTAACAAGGAAAAGAGGCAACTAAAGTCACAAGTAAGAGAGAGACAAGGTGGGTGAGATAATACCTTTTATTGGACCAACTTCTGTTGGTGAATAGACAAGCTCTTGAGCTCCACCGAGCTCTTCTTCAAGTCCTTCACCAACAGAAGTTGATCCAATAAAAGAGACTACTTCAACCACCTTATCACTCTTACAACTTAAAATAAAAAAAACTACAACAGTAGAAAGAGACAAGAAGCTTCCAGTGAAAGGTGTTTTACACTTGGCTCGTTGGTCTAGGGGTATGATTCTCGCTTTGGGTGCGAGAGGTCCCGGGTTCAAATCCCGGACGAGCCCTCTCTCTTTCTTAAAAAAAATCCTGGTCTTTAGAACATTTTCTCTTTTGTTATTCTCTAACTGATCAGCTCAGCTTTCAACAATCCCTATTACCAAAAAACCTAGTGGGCTGATGGTGACAACCCAGCAGCAGTGTTTCTGTTCAGTGAAAGTTACATGAGCCTTGATTTGGGGTTTTTTAAAAAGCTAAATCTTTCAAGCCTACACACAGCTAAAAGAGACCGGGGTTTCAAGCCCTGTCCAAGAAAGGAGCAGCTGTTTGTTCTCCTGGTTGAGTTTCCTGGTGCCTTGCAAGATTCTGTTTCTCTCAGTTGCTGGCCCTTTGCCACCGCTAGCTAGTTCTGCCACAAAGGGGAGCAGCAGATTGTGAAATAGACTGAGGCGACACAATTGTCTGTTCTGTTCATTCCTTCTGAAGCACCTGGTGGTGGCCACTGTTAGAGGACAGGATACTGGGCTAGATGGACCATTGGTCTGACCCAGTCTGGCTGTTCTTATAGAAGCCAGCTGCCTGCTGGTGTGACCTGTCGATTCCTTTTTGTTTCAGAAACTCTGGAATTGGGGGAATTCCCCCAACCATAAAATGCACAGGCAAGAGAAAGAGGGTTAGAACAGGGAAAGAGCAGCTGTGAGAGAGGCGCCGCAGGCAGCTAAATCTCCAGAGTGCCACCACCTCATCTCACATCGTCTCATCAGTCTCCCTGGAAATGCACCTGAAGGCATGCACTCTCAGAATCATGCTCACACAAAACTACACCTGGAGAAAGAATACAATCAAAACTCAAAAAAAGAGAGGGCCACACTATTTCACATGCTTACAGATGCAAGCTTCACACATATACCAGGTCCAACTTCATCCAGAAGGGGGCAGTACAGACACATAAATACTGCATCTGATGAAGTGAGCTGTAGCTCACGAAAGCTTATGCTCAAATAAATTGGTTAGTCTCTAAGGTGCCACAAGTACTCCTTTTCTTTTTGCGGATACAGACTAACAGGGCTGCTACTCTGAAACCAATAAATATTAAACTGCACCTATTTCATTAACAAAGGTTAGACCACAAAGGGATAAAAAAAAAACAAAGCAGATGGGTTTCTGTAGTGTAGTGGTTATCACGTTTGCCTAACATGCAAAAGATCCCTGGTTCAAAACCAAGCAGGAACATGCATCTCACCTCCTTTCTGCAGGGATAATTTTCCTTGTGTATCTTAAACTAATAACATTTCTTTTTTAAGTGCCTACAAAACATTCTTCTATTTTATGCAATCTCAAGAGCTGTCTGAACCTATACAATGGGCTCAATCAAGTTACAACAGATGAGCCAAAGTTATCTTGCCACACTGATATACTGGAAAATTGTTTACATGTATATTTAGATTACAATGTTGCAAAAGAAAAGGTGGCTATGAAACATATTGTAAAACAAACAAACAAAAGGCCTTTGGGCCATATCATGATCTCATTTACTCTGTGCTAAATTATTAGGCTCTCCATTTAGTATTATTGTTAGTAGTAATAGTACTCGTCATCATCATAGCTCTAGTAGCCCAACTCATGACCAGTGCTAGGTATGGTGAACACAGAACAAATAGAGTTTCTGTGGCAGTGTTGGTCCCAGAATATTAGAGACAAGGTGAGTGAAGTAATATCTTTGACTGGACCAACTTGTTGTAGTGAGAGAGCTTTGGAACTTATACAGAGCTCTTCTTCAGATTGTGTAAGCGCAAAAGCATGTCTTTCTCACCTACAGAGGTTGGTCCAATAAAATATATCACCTCCCCCGCCTTGTCTCCCACAGAACCAAATAGACAGTTCTTGCCCCCAAAGAACTTACCATCTAGAAGTCAGTGTGAGAGGAAAATCAACCTCAATGATTGGGGCTGGGGAAGGGGACTAAATGACCTGAATTTCCCTTCTTAAGTAAGGATGATTAAGTCTTTTGGGGATGGGGAAATACAGGAATGAAGCCAATAGATTTTTTGTTCAAAACTAGATATCAAATAAGATTCTAGAGAAATTAAACTAAAAACCTAGGGAAGTTAAAAGAGAGTGAGTCTGTGATGTGTTCGGAGCATGGACTGGCTCTTTCTGTGTGCTTGTAAAGTGCTTAGCATAAGAGAGTTCTGATCTGGATTGGGACTTTTGTCATCTCTCTTAACTCTGGAATCACTACAGCCATGATCATTTGACAGATAGATACAGATATTGTCTCCTGTCTATTATCACTCTGAGTCTACAGTCGGGCATTTCCCAACACAGTTATGTTGATTAGGGTGTGATTCCCCCCTCCCCCCCCTTCTAAATAACTTAGTGGCAAAACTCTTAAGTGTAGGTCAGGCCTCAGTGTAATCTTCTGTAGATGCTCATTTCAAAACTCCTTGACCAGAACGCTCTGGAACTGATTTCCATAGGTGCTGGGCACCTTTAGGTCATAGTGACTTCAGGAGGAGATTCAAGTTCTAGTGCTCTGACAAATCTGGCCTTCTGCCCTTCACGTGGGTTTCATTAGCTGCACTGATCCAGAGGTGCACATCTGTTCTGGCATGTATAGGCAAAGATGCCAAAACAAATTTAGCCTGAATGAGCAAGAGATGGGCTGGGATCCAATGGAACTGCTGGAGCATAGGTGTGACCCTCTCATGGAGACCTCTATCACTGAAATTCTTTCCCATAAGATGTTAGAATGGCCACTTATCTTGTCACCTTTAGAAACAATAGGTCTGACCTTCCTCTTTATCATTATAAAGCACTGGCTATAGAAAACATACTCTATAAACCTGTGGGGTGCAGACCCCTTCCACAGACCACTCTTAGTATGAGAGAAGGGGATCAAGACTTGTACTCCTACTCTCTGTCTCTCTCTCTCTCCAGTTTTAGTCTGCTGTTCATCACCATAGTATCTGAGAATCATCCCCATAAAATCAATAGCAATAGCCAACTCCCCTGATTGGTTTCATTGAGTCTTTGTCACGTTTCTCTTTTTGGGGTCAAAATTCTGCTTGGGGTAGGCTCTTGGGGTATGTCTTTTTTTATTTGGTAGGGATTTAAGGGTAGAAGTGAGCTTCCATATTTTGAATGTCATTGTTATGTCAGAGGGGTCCACAGGTCGGAGAACACAACCTAGTCATGCATAAACTTGAGGCCACAGAGATGAGATACAAGGGAAGTGGTGGATTCTCCATTACTCAAACCCTTCAAATCTAGCCTGGATGCCTTTCTGGATGATATGCTATGTCCCTCAACTGGGTGAAATGTAATGATCTATGGTATACAGGAGGTCAGATTATTTGATTTCTTCTGGCCTTAAACTCTCTGAATCTTGTAGTGAAGTTGTCAGCAGGCCCTGAATTAGGGTGACCAGACAGCAAGTGTGAAAAATCGGGACTAGGGGTGGGGGATAATAGGAGCCTATATAAGAAAAAGACCCCAAAATAGGGACTGTCCCTACAAAATCGGGACATCTGGTCACCCTACCCTGAATCAAGAATTTCCTTGTTTCCTCTGTGTTTGAATTCTTACCCATAATGTGGACATGATTAAGTTATTGCCCTGGTGAGAAGGTGGCTGTAAACAGAGACCAATATCTGAAGCTGAATGCAAAAGCTAGGTCAACTCTTCATGAATGGGTCTGTCTAATACTATATGTAGGTAACATCACCCAGCTTGTATACCACTAGTAGTAAACAGTAAGAGGAAATACAAATCAACTGAGAAAATGAGAACAATAGCATAGTGAAAGTTAAAGCAATGTTTTTATCACACCATTGATGCCAGATTTGATCTCCTGCTTCTGAGACGAGTGTGGTTCTTGATCCATCTTCAAACAGTTTCAATGGAGGCAAAAAACTTAAGTGGTTTTAAGAGGGTGCTTGATAAAATCATGAATAGGATTATATGGTGTGGCTACCTTCAGTAGCTGGACCTAATGATTCCAGAGGTCCTTTCCAGTCATACATTCTTAAGTCCTCCACTTCTCTGAGCAGGAGTTCTATATATTCAGCTGTGCTGCCCCTTACACCTGGGAAAAGCATCCAGTCCAAGTCCACCAAGTTACCCACTTGCCCTCCTTCAAGTACTTCCTCGAAACTCCCCTCTGCCAAGCTGTGATCTGACAGTAGCCAGGGAAGTGGTGAGCTGTGCTCACCATCCATGATTTGCTAACAACTGAGAGCAATCTGCTACTTTTGTTCCACTCTCTCTCCTGCCCTTTCTGCTTGTCTCATCCATCTCTTGTCTTTCAGCCCTTGTCTCCACTAAATAAGATTTGTGGGTATTGCTATATCAGAAACCCACTCTAGTGAAGACTCATAGCTCATATAAGAACATACGAATACCATACTGGTCAGACCAAAGGTCCATCTAGCCCAGTATCCTTGTTTTCCAACAATGCCAGGTGCTTCAGAGGGAATGAAAAGAACAGGTAATCATCCAGCGATCCATCCCCCGTCACTTCTAGCACCAATAGGGTGACCAGACAGCAAATGTGAAAAATTGGGATGGGGGTGGGGGGTAATTGGAGCCTATATAAGAAAAAGACCGAAAAATAGGGACTGTCTCTGTAAAATTGGGACATCTGGTCACCCTAAGCACCAGGGGGTCATGGTCCTTGCCTCGGGCACCTAAGCACTATGGAAATACAAACACATAACAATCGAGTAATTTTTCAGTATAGCTTATACTGCTCCCTGCTCCCTGAATGAAATAAGTTATAGCAGGAAAAAGAGATTAGAATTGTGCCAGCACTCAGGCCTTCTGATGGTATAAAAATGTCATAATGAAACCACCCCCTGATATGATTATATCAGCAATAGCTTCTAGTATAGACCTAATCTCTGTTTGTACACTCTTTGGGGAAGACACTGTTCTGTGATTCGTGTTTGTACAGCATTTCCACAATGAGACCCTGTCCTGGCTGGCATCTAAGTTTACTGTGGTATCATCTCTTTGGAATTATTCATATGTAATCACCAGAGGGCATCCCATTAGAAGGCAGTCTCTCACATGATGCAGGAAAATTCAGGCTCTGCAAGCATGGTCAGAGTCTGTAGGAGCTGTCTTGTCATGTAACTAATAAAGAGAGTTGTGCTTTAAACTCTATATCCCTGGTTTTCCTCGGGTTCCTGAAATACAGAGACTGCAGCACACTCACAGGGAAAGTACCTAGAGGTGACTGACTGTGTTATAATGTAAGAATGGCCATATTGGGTCAGACCAAAGGTCCATCTAGCCCAGTATCCTGTCTTCTAACAGTGGGTGATGCCAGGTGCTTCCGAGGGAATGAACATAATAGGGCAATTACTGAATGATCCATCCCCTGTTCTCCAGTCCCAGCTCCTGGCAGTTAGAGGCTTATGGAAAACACCACAGTATAAATGCTAAGTAATAACAGTAAATACTAATGATGAATAATGTAAATGAGCTTCCCTCTCATTAGTGATGTGTTAGGTCTCATTGAGCAAAGGGGTGGAAAGAAAGAAAGAAAGAAAGAAAGAAAGAAAGAAAGAAAGAAAGAAAGAAAGAAAGAAAGAAAGAAAGAAAGAAAAAGAAAGAAAGAAAAATTATGTGTATGATTTAAGAATGAAAGGACCTAATGATGATGATGATGTGAGCAAATGCACCAGCCACTCATTCCTGGCAGCATTCTCCCCTCTGGTCTGCAACATTACCTACCACTCCCTTCCCATTGCTGTTACATTTCAAAACATATGCACAGCATGGGAACAGCTCACAGTAATTCATAACAGAGCCTCCCCTTGCTTGTTCATGACCCTCAAGTGCCATCTTGTGGCCTTTTTGTATCACTGTTTTGTAAGAGTTGAAATCCCTGAAGACTATTGCATAAGTTGGGATTTATTTATTTATTTTAATCTACAGCCGTTTGCACTCTGAAATCTGCTTGCAGAGAATCTCTCTCTTGCTTTCTAACTATCTGTACAATCTGTATTTTAACAGGGATATTAGTTGTGATGCAAACTAGCTTCATTAACTGCCACTACGTTTAAGGTTAGGTCAGGTTTTTTGTTTTAATGACAGGTTTATGGTTGCTCATAACCTTTCTGAAAATTACTCTGTTTAATTATAATGCAAGAATATATTACATTTGTCTAATCATTCACTGGCAGCATTCATTTCCTCTCTCTCTCTCTCTCTCTCTCTCTCTCTCTCTTTCTTTCTTTCTTTCTTTCTTTCTTTCTTTCCACCCCTTTGCATTGTTGAGAACTGGGTAAACATTCCTGGATTTCTTCTCCATTTTCTTCAGAGCAAGATGTGCCAGGAAGAAGCCGGACAGGGTATTTTCATCCTTAACAGCAAAGACGTCTCCTTCTTTCTCTATCACCTTCTCTCACCTAAGCATATGAGTCCATTAGACATATTAAAAGCAGTGCAATGTGCAAATGCATTACCAATATTTGTTTCAAAGCAACGATAAAACAGAGTGAAAGTATAGACTGATCTGCACACAGTGGGGCTTAATGGCCTAAAACCTAATAATAAATACAAATCAAATTAATAACAACATTAATTTGTTAATTTTGCACCACTCAGGATCTCAAACTAGAGTTTATGTGGGACTTAAGTGGTTGCCTAGGCCGTGTATTGGCCCTCTGCACTGGGGCCCATCTCATCCAAACTCAGAATCACACAGTATTTTCAGAGCAGTAGCCGTGTTAGTCTGTATCAGCAAAAACAATGAGGAGTACTTGTGGCACCTTAGAGACTAACAAATTTATTTGGGCATAAGCTTTTGTGGGCTAAACCCACTTCATCAGATGCATGCAGTGGAAAATACAGTGGGAAGATATATATATATATATATACAGAGAACATGAAAAAATGGGGGTTGCCATACCAACTCTAATGAGAGTAATCAATTAAGGTGGGCTATTATCAGTAGGAGAAAAAAAAACTTTTGTAGTGATAATCAGGATGGCCCATTTCAAACAATTGACAAGAAGGTGTGAGTAACAGTAGGGGAAAATTAGAATGGGGAAATAGTTTTTAGTTTGTGTAATGAATCATCCACTCCCAGTCTTTATTCAAGCCTAATTTAATGGTGTCCAGTTTGCAAATTAATTCCAGTTCTGCAGTTTCTCGTTGGAGTCTGTTTTTGAAGTTTTTTTGTTGAAGAATTGCAACTTTTAGGTCTGAAACTGAGTGTCCAGGGAGGTTGAAGTGTTCTCTGACTGGTTTTTGAAAGTTATAATTCTTGACGTCTGATTTGTGTCCATGTATTCTTTTGCATAGAGACTGTCCGGTTTGGCCAATGTACATGGCAGGGGGCATTGCTGGCACATGATGGCATATATCACATTGGTAGATGTGCAGGTGAACGAGCCTCTGATAGTGTGGCTGATGAGATTAGGCCCTATGATGGTGTCCCCTGAATAGATATGTGGACACAGTTGGCAACGGGCTTTGTTGCAAGGATAGGTTCCTGGGTTAGTGTTTTTGTTGTGTGGTGTGTGGTTGCTGGTGAGTATTTGCTTCAGGTTGGGGGGCTGTCTGTAAGTAAGGAATGGCCTGTCTCCCAAGATCTGTGAGAGTGATGGGTCGTCCTTCAGGATAGGTTGTAGATCCTTGATGATGGGCTGGAGAGGGTTTAGTTGGGGGCTGAAGGTGACAGCTAGTGGCATTCTGTTACTTTCTTTGCTGGGCCTGTCCTGTAGTAGGTGACTTCTGGGTGCTCTTCTGGCTCTGTCAATCTGTTTCTTCACTTCAGCAGGTGGGTATTGTAGTTTTAAGAATGCTTGATTGAGATCTTGTAGGTGTTTGTCTCTGTTTGAGGGATTGGAGCAAATGTGGTTGTATCTTAGAGCTTGGCTGTAGACAATGGATTGTGTGATGTGGTCTGGATGAAAGCTGGAGGCATGTAGGTAAGTATAGCAGGTATAGTAGGTTTCCGGTATAGGGTGGTGTTTATGTGACCATCGCTTATTAGCACTGTAGTGGATCTCTTGTGTGGACTAGTCCAGGCTGAGGTTGATGGTGGGATGGAAATTGTTGAAATCATGGTGGAATTCCTCAAGGGATTCTTTTCCATGGGTCCAGATGATGAAGATGTCATCAAAGTAGTGCAAGTAGAGTAGGGGCGTTAGGGGACAAGAGCTAAGGAAGCGTTGCTCTGGGTCAGCCATAAAAATGTTGTCGTAGTGTGGGGCCATGCTGGTACCCATAGCAGTGCCACTGACTTGAAGGTATATGTTGTCCCCAAATGTGAAAGAGTTATGGGTGAGGACAAAGTCACAAAGTTCAGCCACCAGGTTTGCTGTGACTTTATCAGGGATACTGTTCCTGATGGTTTGTAGTTCATCTTTGTGTGGAATGTTAGTGTAGAGGGCTTCGACATCCATAGTGGCCAGGATGGTGTTTTCAGGAAGATCACCGATGGATTGTAGTTTCCTCAGGAAGTCAGTGGTGTCTTGAAGATAGCTGGGAGTGCTGGTAGCATAGGGCCTGAGGAGAGAGTCCGCATAGCCAGACAATCCTGCTGTCAGGGTGCCAATGCCTGAGATGATGGGGCATCCAGGATTTCCAGGTTTATGGATCTTGGGTAGCAGATAGAATACCCCTGCTCGGGGTTCCAGGGGTGCGTCTGTGCGGATTTGTTCCTGTGGCTTTTTCAGGGAGTTTCTTGAGCAGATGGTGTAGTTACTTTTGGTAACCCGCAGTGGGATCAGAGGGTAATGGCTTGTAGACAGTGGTGTTGGAGAGCTGCTGAGCAGCCTCTTGTTCATTTTCCAACCTATTCATGATGACAGCACCTCCTTTGTCAATATCATCCGTGTTCAGGAAAGCTCTATAGCAGGTGCTTGAGAGGCAATAAGACCATAACATAAGAACATGAGAACGGCCAGACTGGGTCAGACCAACGGTCCATCTAGCCCAGTATCCTGTCTTCCGACAGTGGCTAATGCCAGGTGCCCCAGAGGGAATGAACAGAACAGGTGATCACTGAGTGATCCATCCCCTGTCGCCCATTCCCTGCTTCTGGCAATGTGAACTCGTGGGCCAAGCACAGGAGTGGGAGTCAGGAATTCTGGATTCTATTCCAAGCTCTGCAACTGAGCTGCATGATGACTTTGGGCAAGCCACTTCCCCTTTCCGTGCCTCAGTTTCCTCACCTATAAAATGGGGGTAATGATAATGTTCCATCTTTGTGAAGTGCTTTGAGATCTAGGTTTGTTAAGGGCTCTAAAAGAGTTGGGTATTTTTAAGTCCCACTGACTCCAATGATTAGTTGAGCATGTGCTTACATGCTTTCCTCAGTATTGTTGCTTGCCTTAATCAGCTTTGGAAATTTCAGCCTGTGATTTCAATACATTTGTAGCCAAAAATTCACCTGAGTTAGAACATTCTTCAAAGCGTCTCTGAAAGCAAAGGAAAATAATCTTCTGCCATTTTTATTTGTATTTTTGTTGCTTCTTTACAATAGAATCTTTTTGCCTTTCCCCCCCAAAAGTCTAATTTTAAAAAACAAACAAAAATTAGGACTATCAAACTGAAATTTTTTTTGCTAACTCCAAGGTGTGAATGGGGAATATTAATTAAAGAAGTAGTGGTGACAAATATTCATCAGTGAAAGCTTTTCTCTCAACTGCACATCAGGTGTTTGAGTTGAACATATCTGCAAAGGAATAAAATAAGGTTAAAAAAAGCACAAATAATTTTAAATGATGTGAGGAGAAATAGCCTCCCCATATGTCACTTGCACAATATTTCTGATAGCAGTTCTCCAGTCATCTGTAGGAGAAAAAGAGTAGACGAGCCTGAATATTTAAATGCAAAAGACGCTTTCAAACCTTCTTTTCTACTACTACTACTAAATAAAGGAACAACAGAACAGTAGGGCCCACTATGTGGAAAGCACCATCCACACACACACTCAAACACCCACTTTCCCCACCTCTTTGAAGGTGGTCATTAAAACAATGACACCCAATAAGCACAGTAGGCCATTCCTTATCTCTAACGAACTTTTGATCCCTGGATATACTGGACTCAGTTTCCATTTGAAAGTGGATCTTCATGCTTCCTTCTCTGGTGGCCTGTATGTTCCACTCTCTTTTAAAATTTTGATTGATTGCTTCTGGTAAGGAGCATCTGGGAGCAAGGATATAAACAACCCAAGGTGTCAAGAAAATGAACTTTATTTAAAACGGCATCTCTCAGGCCTCTATTCTCCACCCTAAAGAAGAAAAACAAATGGGCACAACCACACTCTGCCTCTCCTCCACTGTCTCCTTGGCAGCTTACCTTTAACACAAGATGCTCTCCTAGTTACCTAGGTTTTCATACCCATATCACCCCACTGGTGTCTAGTGAGGCACTATATGGCTAAAGTGGGATCACCCAATGACACTCCCAACCTAGCACAGAGCCTTAGATCCAACCACATGGAACTCTATGCATTGAGCTGAAGGTGTATCTCCATTTGCCTGAAGCAGCTGTAGGCTATTATCCTCTTTTGGGACCATCCATTAGACGGCGGATGATCAGTATGGTCTAGTTAATACTTAGTCCTGCCATGAGTGCAGGGCACTGGGCTAGATGACTTCTTGAGGTCCTTTCCAGTCCTATGATTCTATGTGCTAAATCAGTGGGTTAGATAAAGATACAGAGACAGCAGCTTTTTCTTTCCTCACCGATTCTTCATAGATTATAAGGCCAGAAGGGACCATTTTAATCATCTTGTCTGACCTCCTGCATAGCCCAGGCTAGACAATTTCAGCCAGTTATCCCCAGTCTCTAGCCCAGAGGTGGGCAAACTACAGCCGCGGGACCGTCTTGCCTGGCTCCTGAGCTCCTGGCCCGGGAGGCTCGCTCCCGGCCCCTCCCCTGCTGTTCCCCCTCCCCATTGCTGCCGGTGCAATGCTCTGGGTGGCAGAGCAGTGAGCTCCTGGGGCAGCGCAGCAGCAGAGCCCAGCCTGACCCGGTGCTCTGTGCTGCATGGCGCGGCTGCCTGTCCTGGTGCAGCTGTGCCGCCAGTCACCGGTGCTCCAGGCAGCACGGTAAGGAGGCAGGGAGCAGGGGAGTTGGATAGAGGGCAGGGGACTTCAGGGTGGTGGTCAGGGGGTAGGGGTGTGGATAGGGGTCGGGGCAGTCAGAGGGCGGGGAACAGGGTGGTTGAATGGGGGCGGGGGTCCCTGGGGAGCAGTCAGGAAGGAGAGGGGGGTTTGGATGGGGCAACGGGGGGCAGTCAGGGGCAGGGGTTTCAGGGGCAGTCAGAGGACAGGGAGAAGGGGTGGTTGGATGTGGCAAGGATCCCAGGGGGCCATCAGGAAGGAGAGGGGGGGTTAGATGGGGCGGCGGGGGGCAGTCAGGGGCAGGGGGTCTGGGGGCGGACAGGGGACAGAGAGCAGGGGGTGGATGGGGCAGGGATCCCAGGGGGACTGTCAGCGGGTGAGAAGCAGTGGGTGGGTCAGATAGGGGGTGGGGGCCGGGCCATGCCTGGCTGTTTAGGGAGGCACAACCTCCCCTAACTGGCCCTCCATACAATTTCAGAAACCCGATGCAGCCCTCAGGCCAAAAAGTTTGCCCACCCCTGCTCTAGCCCATAAGTTATGGCTGAGTTAAAGATCTTTTAGGAAGAGATATCCAGTCCTGATTGAAAGACTCTCAGTGATGTACAATCTACCACATCCTTAGGCGAGTTATTCCAATGGTTAATCCTCTCACTGTTAAAAAATTGTGCCCTACAAAAAGTCTGAATGTGTCTTGCTTCAGCTGCCAGCCTCAAATGTTTCCCTCCCATTTCCCCCGCCCCCACCTTCAGCAATTATGGTTTCTGATGCTTGTACTTCTTCCTCAACTCTGGTGGCAAAGCTGGGTCAAGTTCTCTTTCTCCCTGTCCAGTATTTCTCTCTCCTCTTTCTCCAGCCAGATGAGGAGGAGTGCATTTTGGGCCAGGAACACACAGCACACACACACAGGTAGGGCCACACCCCACTGCAGACACAGACTGAAGTCAGCTCTGTGTGAGAGGACTCCCCCAGCACTCAAGTGCACACACCTTTTTGGGAGATAACCCCAAAATAATACTGTCTTGCGCTTTATAGAAAAATCTGCACAGAGCAAGCTCATAAAAATCCGCCCTCTTCCTCAATGTGAAGAGAGATGTGCACATTTCTTGCCCTCCCAGTTAGAAATTGCAGAAACTGGGTTTTATTATAAATAAGAAATAAGTTTATTAACTACGAAAGATGGATTTTAAGTGAATATAAGAGACAACAGACAGAACAAAGCAGATTACTAAGCAAATGAAATCAAACATGCAAACTAAGCTAACGAGGAGTCTTCACTAAAGAAATTGGCTACAAATAGTATTTCTCACCCTAGATAGTGTTGCAGGCAGATTACAGAAAGTCTTGAAAGGCAGCTGCACTGGTCTCCCTCTTGAGACCTCAGGTATTATTACTCACAAGCTAGGCACCCTTCCAGCTTGGGTTCAACCTTTCTCCCCTGAGTTCAGTTTTTGCTTCCAGGTGTTTTTTCAGTATCTCCTTGGGTGGGGAGGCAGAGGAGAACCATGATGATGTCATTCCCCTGCCTTCTATAACTCTTGTGTAAGGCAGGAACCCTTTGTCTTCTAGTGGAAAACCACTGGCATTCCAAAAGAGGAAGAGGGGTATCCAGTACCAGGTGACTCGGGCCCACATCTCCACATGGCTGTGGTAGCCATTGCTCATAGGCTGCCTCCAGGGTCTACAAGAAGACTAAGCTCTTTCACAGTCCATTGTCTCTGCTAATGACCCATCAGCCCCCTCTGACTTTTTCACTGTTGTACCTGAAGGGCTGGTTGGGCATGACACCCAAAGCAACGCATTTGAAATACAGGTACATAGTTAATATTCCTAACTTCAGATACAAAAATGATACAGGCATACCAATTGATAATCACATTCAGTAAGTCATAACCTTTCCAATGATATCTCACATGAGCCATCTTGCATAAAGTATATCTCCGTTATGTCATATTCATACCATAAGTATATTTTCATAAAGAATATGGAGTGAAAAGTCACAACTTGTACTCACTTAACATCTCTCTCTTTGTACTTAAATAAACTTATTTTATTCTTTAATCAAAACTAATCCTGTGTTGTGAATTGTTTGGGTAACTCCATTTCAGGTAGCAAACAACAGTATGTCAATCCCCTTTGAGAGGCAACAGACCTAATCTACCTTGACTGTCCAGGAGAGGGCTGGACAGTGCAGAATACACTTCTTTGGGGAAAATCTGGGATGGGAAGTGTGTTGGGGTCACTCTGCAAGTGATAACAAAGGCTGCTGGAAGCAAGAGCGTGGCTGGTGTGTTGTGGACAGGCTGCTGGGATCAGAGTTGCTGGACCAGGGCTGTGGCTATACACAGACACCCAGGGTGTGACCGGCATCCTGGCAGGCTGACTGTGAGCGACCCAGGGCTTGTCTACACTGGCACTTTATAGCGCTGCAACTGTCTCGCTCAGGGGTGTAAAAGAACACCCCTGAGTTTCAGCGCTGTAAAGCACCAGTGTAAACAGTGCACCAGCGCTGGGAGCCGTGCTCCCACCACTTGTAGCTACACCCCTCGTGGCGTTGCCAGTGTAGACTAACGCCCAAGTTGGCGGCTACAACAGCAAAACATTGTGAGGCACCCAGGGTAGAGGGTAGAGGGCAAGGTGACGCAGCCCCTCCTAATGGACTTTGTGTGAAGCTATAAACTAAGGTTGGAACCCAAGCAGTTATAACCTGTCTTCCCGTAGTTCCTAGAGGCCCTAACCAGGATTTTAATACAAATGGCAATTGTTCTAGGAAACTTTAGCTCTGAAGTAATAAACACACCCCTCAACAACAAGAGTAACTGGGTGGAACTTCATGTCCTGTGATATACTGGGGGTTAGACTAGATCAGTGGTTCTCAACCTGTTTACCATTGTGGGCCGCATAGGCAGATCTCTATGTCACTATATATACTATTTATATCGTGGGCAGCACATGAACCTCCTCCCGTCAGGGAGGCTAGCCCCCCGAACCTGCCTGAGGCCCCTCCCCTGCCCCACCCCTTTTGCCTGCCAGAGACCCGTATCCCCCCCCACCCCCCCCACCCCCCACTGGCTGAAGGAGCCCAGCCGAACCAACCTGAGCACTGGCCTGTTCACCTGAGCCGCCTCGAGCCCTGGACCACCAGCTGGCCAGCCCCCGCCTTGCTGGCCGCCCTGAGTCCTGGGACGCCGGCCTCACCTGACCCCTGGGACACCGCCCACCTGACCCCTGGGACACCAGATGGCCTGAGCACCAGCCCAACCCGTGGGCTGGCCTAAGCCACCCCCAGCCACGGCCTTCCCAAGCTGAGTCCCCGCCGGCTTCTGGAGACAGGGGGAGCGAGGGTGGGGACTCAGAGCGGAGCATGGACGGGGCCACGGCCTGGGTTAGGGGAGACTTAGCCTCCTCTGGCCTATTATACCCCCCATCCATGACCTGTATGGCCCTGAGGATGTCACACGGGTAGCAGCTAAGTGCTGATTGGGCCACAAGCAGCTCACGGGTTGAGAACCACTGGACAAGATGCTCATGTGGGTCCCCTTAGGCATTAAACTCCATGAATGTATGAACTTGAATAACCTTGAGAGCAAAAAGCCAGAAGGACAGGGTAAGGAACAACTGAAGGTGGCCAGTTTTCATATATTATTAATTAATTGATTAATTAATTAATTATTACAATTTTTGAACTGCAGAAAGAAATCAGGGAAAATATGCAGATGTTTTGTTTCTTTTTAAACCAATATTTAACTTTTTTTTAAACCCAACCAGTTGTAGAGATGGTTGATTCCTTCATGCATGCCCCCCTTTATCCCCCCTCTACCTGTTGCCCTCCCCTCCAACCACCACCAAAAAAGAAACCTCCAGAATCTCAATTTTGGAGAACATTTTACAAAAAATATTGTAAATCTCATTTGTCCAAACCAGTTCTAGGTGTAACCCACTCCTGTAGGAAAGAGAGGGTAAAACTGACTGCCTTAGGGACTGTTCCCAATGGCAATGTACAGAACCTAGATATTAGGGCAAAAGGTGCTTTAAAGACACTAAGAGATGGTGGTTAGTAGTTCTTCTCTTTTAATCTGACTTACTCACAGGTGCTGCCACAATGAAAGTCAGTAAAATTAATTTATTGTATAGAGATGCCGCCTTAATAATGTTTGATATTGTATGCTGTAATAGAAGAGATTATGGGTGTAACACGACAGGCATCAGTGGGATTATATAAAGACATTCGGGGGAAAGAAGCTAGCTGCTACAGGTAGACGTAAGGTGTGGCATGATTATGTTAATAGATCTTGGCAGAAGGTATTGGCACTTGTTTGCTGAAAGTGAGCCATACACGCCTACGGTTAAACTGAAATCTGGCATAAGAAGGCACAACCCCAGTGATATCAGTGTAGTTTTGTTTCCAGCACCAGCAAGAACTATGACCTTTGTAAATGTCACTGAAAAGTAAATGATCTAAAAAATGAAGGAAAATATGAGCATTAGTGATACAAGACATGATATAATCTATGATTGTAAGCCCCTTAGGGCAGGGACCAACTTTTTGTTCTGTGTTTGTACAGTGCCTAGCACAATAGGGTCCTGGTTTTCCCTAGAGCCTCTAGGCACTATGGTAATACAAATTATTGACCAATGTATCCTGGCTAGCATATATATATATATATATATAATCCACCCCATATGTACTTTAGTATGCATTAAGCACAAATACCATTAAGCACACATATTATGGCAGTTATCTAATGTAAATTTACTAAAATTCTGTTCACTTATTCTAAGTATGCTATAACACCTTCCATTAGCCCAGAGGTGCCCAAACCGTGGGGCCTGCCCCCGTAGGGGGGTGCGGAGGAAAGTGCAGGGGTGTGTGGCCAGGGCCCGGGCCAGCCCACACAGATTTTATGCTTATAAGAAGCACAGGGGATCTTTTTTTCACGGGAAAAGGCAGTAACCCGCATTTATTGAAGATACAACAATTAGCATATGTATTCAATCTCACCATACACACACACAAACACACACACACACACACACACACTGTCCCGCCAGTCAATGTTATAGTTACCAGTCCAGAGTCCGGATCAACCTAGTGGCCAGCTTGGTTGATCACCAATAGGGAGGAGCACATTCCTCATTCACACGCAAAACAAAATTAATTTATATAGAACATTTTGAACAGGAACATCGAGTTGCAATGCAAAAGAAAACAATCATTGCATGCTTTTACTTATTTTAAAATGCTAAACCTACAACAAATTGGTGACCCTCAAAGGTCTGTCACTGCCTTGAAATCAGCCCAGACACAGAATTACGCCATTCCTTTCTGCTATTCAAAAAAGGGTGGCTGGCAGGATATGATCAAATCATACACCAATACATTTAATACATGTTACATTATTAGTCTTTATCCTTCATTCTCAGTTATATAAAATACAAACATCAAATCCTACTACTACACAGAGCCGGGGAGGAAGCGCCACTCACCAGCTCCACTCCTGGCCCTGGCTCCAGCCCCGGCTGCTGCTCCCCGCCCCAGCTGTGGTCCCAACCTTGGCTCCCTTACTCCATCTGTGTCCCCCCACCTTCTCCCCCCGGGAGCCGCGACCCTGATCTCAGTCCCAGTCCGGGGTGCGGGGGAGGGAGGGCGGGTGGTGCAGACAGGGATAAGAGGGGGCAGGAGGTAAAAGGTTTGGGGACCACTGCAGTAGCCGAAGTAAGCTCTGGCTTAAGTAACCATGCAAGCTGTCAGGGTCAGGACATAGGAGTAATTTATCACCGTGGCAGGAAGGCAGTTACTCTCACAGGCCAGTACTGGAGGTCCCAAAGGAAGTGGACAAGACATATAATTCTTCTACGGTAGTACAAACCTAGGAGGTGCCTTCATGCCCCTTGGTACCTGGAATGCATGTGTTCAGAAGAAAGATAAGGGGGTTCCCCAATGTACCAGAAAAACAAAGTAGAAATATGATTGGTTAAATCTAGTTTCAGATTATGTACACAATACCTTTTACTTGTACACAGGAATGGTAGAAAAAGATAGATTTATGGGTGTAATTTTGGGAGCACACCTTCTTTGTAAGGTCAGTGTATCAACACTGCATAAGATGGTTTCCCATAGACTGGTATCGTATTACAACTTTCTCCTGTTTTATATTATTATTGAATACAAGCAATAAACCTGACTGCCATTCAGTGTTCCCTCTAATTTTTCCCACCTATGTGCAGAAAGAATTTTGTTATTTGCACCAATATGGAGGTGATGTGTGGTGGGGGTGGGGCTGAGGGGCTTGGAGTGTGGCAGAGGGTTCAGGGCTGAGGCAGAGGGTTGGGGTGTGTGTGGGGGGGTGAGGGCTCTGGCTGGGGTTGCAGGCTCTGGGGTGGGGCCAGGGATGAGGGGCTCAGGGCTGGGGCAGAAGATTGGGGTGTGGGGAGGGAGGGCTCCGGGGTGGGGCTGGGAATGATGGGCTCAGGGCTGGGGCAGGAGGTTGGGGTGCAGGGGGTAAGGGCTCCAGCTGGGGGTGCGGGCTCTGGGTTGGGCCTGGGGATGAGGGGTTTGGGGTGCAGGCTGCCCCAGGGCTACGGCGGGGAGAGAGGACTCCCACAGAGCTCTCTCCCTGCAAGAAGCACCTGGTCTAGAGGGGAGGGGTGCCTCTCCCTGCTCTGGCAACTCCAGGGCTGGGGCCATGGGAGAAGTGCATCTCCCATGGTCACGGCAGGTCTGGGCCAGGGTTGGGTTGGGGCCGCGGGATAGGTGCATGTCCCCTGGCTGCGGCAGGTCCATGCTGGGGCTGGGTTGGGGCCGTGTGAGAGGTGCCTCTCCCACAACTGCAGCAAGGGCTGGGCTGGGTTGGGCTGGGCTTGTTTGCGACGCGCTGGGGCCAGGGGAGGGTGTTATACCAATAAAATAAAAACCAGCAGGATCTTATTAAAGGGGAAAAGGCAAAATGCCACATTTATTGTGAATACAGAAAGAATCATAGTAAGCAGTTAGTTACAGCTATAACATTCCATTCAATTTCATATTTATTCACACATTCAGTCATACACACACACACACACACACACACACACACAGAGGTTCTGCAAGATTGTTATCATAGTTACCAGCCTTAGAGTTGCTCATGCCAAGCCACTGGCCAGGCGGCCTGGACATGAGGAGGGAGCAGGGCCTTCTCAGATGCTCATCTGATGCTCCTGGAAGCTGGTTTGCAGAATCAGACCCCAAAGTTCTCACTTTCTAGAGTCCATTTTTATAGGAATTTCTTCCTATGCCAGTCTATGGGAATTGCTTCATCACGCTGTTGCTGAATCAATCAGCAGATGGCACATTCCTGACGTCTCCGTGCTGCCAGATGTTATCTTGTTCTTTGGTTCTCCCATTCTTGAGGCTGTTCGGTGGATTCCAGTCTGCCCTCCGGGGGTCCTCTGGTTATTTCCACTTGACACCTTCTTCAGCCGACTGACACTGGATTCTTAGGCTGGCACCTCCCTGATCATTCAGTTATTATCCACACCAAGCATCCATACACATACATCCTCTATCTCTATTTTAATCACAATTATTAACAAAGCGAGATGAATACAACAAAAGGGCGAGGAGTCTCTCTGGGTGCTGTTTCTGTTGTTACAGAGTATTACTTTGAGTCTCTCTCTGTGTGAGGGGTAGTGTTACAAAGAATTGCTTTGAGAACAGACTCTGTCTTAAAATGTACTAACACAATTAGCAGCTTGCAAGTTACACACAGAGAGGGAGAGAAACAGTAAAAACAAGAGACCAAAAACCAAGAGACCTCTTAATTAGTAATACCCTGGAATTTAAACTATGGGGAATCAAACTCATTTGTGATTTTAATACAGAACTTCTTTAATATGATCCAACAAGGGGCGCATCTCCCCCAGCCGCGGCATGTCCATGGCTGGGCTGGGTCGGGTCCAGGGCTGGAGGAGAGGAATTCCCCACGGCTGCGCAGCTTAGAGGGAACTTAGCTACCATTGGTTCTTTGGTCTCTTGGATATATTTCATAATGAACCAAAGTGCGGCTGAGCAACTGACTATGCAATTTACCAGTAAAATAATAGTAGATACGAGCATACATATCCTGAACCCAGTGAGAGGAAAACTACATAGGGCATGAATTCATCAAACTGACTCCTACTTTGTGGGCTATATGAGGAAAAGGAGATGGAGTGAGAGAGGGAGGAGAAAGAACAAGCTCTGGAAGTGCAAAACCACTGCAGTGAGCATTGGTGCCTCGATGGACGTACTGGGATATACAGGAAATACATGGAAGAGCTATATCGTTTTACCATTTCTTTTCTATTATCTTCCTTGCTGTCTTATTTAAGTAATTCTGTTATGTTACTGTGACATATCCAGGGTACAATCCAGACTAATAAGTAGCTGTGTCACCCCTGCCCTCTAACCTGGTGTGTCCTTTACATTACATTGCTGCAGTAGCTTCCAGTCTGGACATCTCATAAACAAGCTCCAGCTTGCAAGTCACTCCCAGCTACATCTGTGTGTGCTGCAGTCAGCCAGCCATACCTTGGCTCTCAGCAGCCTTGGTTATGTTGCAGGGTGACCCCAATATACCCCCAGTCCAGGATCTTCCCCCAGAAATGTAGGTCCAGCCCTCTCTTGGACAGTACAGATATGTTAAGTTTGTTATTCCTGTAAGGGAATCATACACACAACTTGTTACCCCAAATGGAGTTCCCCAGCCACTTCAACTTGAAGGCACTGGATAAGATAAAACAATAAAACTTGGTTATTAACTACAAAGAGATTTTAAGCGAGTACAAGTAATGAGGCATGAAAGTCAGAAATGGTTACAAGAAAAATAAAAAAAAACACAACTAGTGCCTAACTTAATAAACTACATTAGATTCAAGAAAAGTTTTCTAAACCACATCCTTCCAGCAATCTTACTGTCCCAACAGTTTAGGTCAGGACCCTGCCCTCAGAGTCCAACAGCTGCTTCCTTTGTCACTTCAGTGCAGTGAATGTGATGAGCAGGGAAAGAGAGAGAGAGATGCTTTGGGGTGTTTGTCCATCCTTTTTATAGTTTCAGTCCCCTTCTTGAAAAAACTTTTCCAGCTGGATACCAGGAGACAGAATATCTATGGGGAAGGATGTTCCTTGCTGCTTTTTTCTGACCTGTTTGAGCTTCTTTTGTTTCCCTTCCTGCTTGATGACTCCATTTACTGCTTACATCCTTTGAGACCTGTTTGCCAACCTCAGTTTGGAACATTTGCCAATAACATCATACAGGGAAATCTTATAACTTCACATACAATGCTGCTACACACATTTTATTAGGACAATAATGTTCAGCAAATTATGATAGATGAAATTTATAATAGATAGTATCCACTGTTATAGATTGATAGTAGACGAGGGTCTAGGCTCAGGGATATATGAGAGGATACTGTCATTTCACTATTCCTTTTTCAACATCTTTCTCATCATCTTTGTTCAATGAATAATCCTTTTATTTTGTGAATTAACTGAGAGAAGTTGTTAGTTAATTAACCTGTGTACAGTGCTTAGGCACCCATTTGCAAATGCCGATATCCTATTTCTTTCCTGCAATTCATTTTTCATACCGACTTAAACCAAGGAAATCTTAGTTTTGGCCTGGCTGTTTCATTGTGCAATGTTACCAATTTATTTATTTTACACAAAGCTACAGACACCTGGATTATTAGAAACTTGATGCTTTACATGTGTTAGGCCAGTGAAATGGTGTTCCCTGGAGTCAGAGAGTCCACTGACATTTTGGGGACAAAGACCAGGGTTTGACAAATAGCCATGAAGGCCAGTTGGCTGAGGAAAAAGTATATGGGGATGTGAAGGCAGGAGTCCACTTGGATTAGAAACAAGAGGAGTGTGTTTCTGGACATGGTGGTAAGGAAGGCAAGTAAAATCATGGTAAGGAGGAAGGTGTGTGTCTCCGTTTGGTTCAGAAGCCCCAGCAGAATAAATTCTGTCTGTGAAGTTACATTTGCCCTCTCTGTTTCTGCTTCACTTGGTTTGACCTGATGGAGAGAGTTTTAAAAAAGAAAACAAACAAACAGCCCTCTTATGAAATATATACATCACATAGGGCAACAACAAGGGAGTGTAAATGAGAACCCAGATTCTGCCTTCTGTGAACAAACAAACAAAACCCCAGCCATTCTGCTTAAAGAACACCATGTGCCGTACTTCCCGGAAAGTTTTAATTATTTAGGTTAAAACCTTTGAAGGATGACCTCTGATTTTGGGTGACTACAGGTTTGATGTCCAGTTTGAGACACTTTCAGCTTGGATTTCACTTCTGATGAGCACCCAGAAGTTTAAATCAAGTCACTGGAAAATACAGGCACTCAGCATCACTGAGCATGAGTATCCATGGCCAAGATTATGCAAAGTATCTCTTGATTTTTGGTGCTCACCTTCAATCGCATCCTCCTCACCATAATCAATTATTCATGATTAATTATGATTAATTATTAATATTATATTTCTTTAAATTGCTGTTCCATAGCCAAGCAGAAGCACAATATTTAGCCTTGCGGATCATTTTCCCATTTGGAGAAGTCAGTCATGCAAAGTCAGGCATTTTCTTGGTGCACTTTGTTTAAAAGAAGTACTAAAAAAATTTTCATAGCACTGGTAACAAACTTCACACGGAAGCTAAGTAAGCAGAAACCTCAGGACAGTCACTGCTACCTTGTTCCAAGAATTGGCTGTCTTTAGCCTCAGTCTCGCTCTTTCTCTTGGGTTTTTTTCACATCTGAAAACTTCTCAAAACTATTTCCTCTTCCTGCCCTCGTTTATGACCTTTACCCCCCTGCCCAATTACTCTAAGCTCTCCACCCTCCTACAAAGATCCCATGGCCCTCAAAGTTCAGCTTGGGAAGTAGCCCTGCTTTCGTGCATCTGCTCTGCAATACAAAGGAACCTCAGAGCTTTAACATGTAGGGTACATCATAGACTCATAGAATATTAGGGTTGGAAGAGACCTCAGGAGGTCATCTTGTCCAACCCACTGCTCAAAGCAGGACCAGCACCAACTAAATCATCCCTGCCAGGGCTTTGTCAAGCCGGGCCTTAAAAACCTCTAAGGATGGAGATTCCACCACCTCCCTGGGTAACCCATTCCAGTGCTTCACCACCCTCCTAGTAAAATAGTGTTTCCTGATATCCAACCTAGACCTCCCCCACTGCAACTTGAGACCATTGCTCCTGCAGCTGGGACTCGAGGTGAGGGGGATGGGGCTGGAGTTGGTGCTCATGCCGCCTCATGCTCCAGGGCTGGGGGCACTGAGGTTGGGAGCACTGGGGCTGCACCTCCCACCTGGTGCTCTGGGACTGGAGGCACTCGGGGGCCTGAGGCTGGAGCGAGGGGAGGGGGGTGACCACGGGGGGGGGAGGGGGCGGCCTCTGGGCTCCAGCGGGTGTGTGTGTGTGTGTGTGTGTGTGTGTGTGTGTAAGAGGCGGGGGAGGGGCAGGGCCTCTTGCAGAAGGGGCAGGGCTCGGGGTTAGCCTCCCTGAACGGGCAGGTCATTCACCCTTCTTGCAAAAAGGATTTGCACTGTGGCAATGGCCAGTTGGCCAAGGCTTTCAAAAGGGACTTGTGACTTTAAGTGCCTCAGTTTACCAGTGCCAGATTTGAGACTCTTCTAAAGAAACTTGTGTTTCAAAAGGCAAGCGCTCAGCTCATTCTGAAATCAGGCCTCTAACAGACACATTATGTTGGGCATGCAAAACTGGAGGCATCCAGAACTTGAGGCAATATTTGCAAATGTTGTCCTTAGGTGGTTGAAAACAAGAAGAGAAACTTTACACATGTGATTAGACTCACTGAAGTCAGTGGGACTCCTCACAGCATGTAAAATGCAGCAGCTGTACACACTTTTGCAGGATCCGGGCTTTTACACTACCTCTCCTTCAACACAGGCTGATACTAACAGTACAAGCTGGTTATGAGATGCAAAATTGTGAAGTGCGTAAAATCCACTGTGTTCCCTCCATCAAAGTGTGATTTCAAGTGTATTAGAAGCTAAAATGTATGATCTGATATTATAAAATGTAATCTATGTATCTGATATCCATCACTAAAAATGCCTTATATGTAAAAGAATTGCTATTATGACAAATGAAAATTATAATCTATGTCGTTGTTCTAATTTGGGGATCTGCTTTTATTATTTTTATAAATGAATGTTTAAAAAGAAAATTTGAGTCTGTCAGGTGATCTGTGTGATCTGTTCTGATTAATGAGTGTTCTTATTATTTAAAATAGGGACTGAAAATATATTTTGGCCAAAAAATCTATGCAGCTGCTTCTCTGCTCTCTTGTTGTAAGACATTTTATGCAGAGTAATTATCCTCCTAAAAATAAAAAAGGCAACCAAAGTCTTGAAAAACTGAACACGTAACCTAGAAACACAAGAAGCCAGTGACTGCCTACCTCCATCTATCCCATCTTGTTCTGTCAGCTCTCTAGAAAAGAGAGAATTGTTCACCTTTTTTGGAAAAATGCTGCTGTTTGTTTGAAATCAAGCCGTGTGTCTTATCATTCTGTTCTGTTATATTCTTATAATCTATCTGTCTCCCCATCACTGTGGTATATGGTCATTCATAACCGACACACATTTATGAGCTGAAAATGATTTCAACAAGTACATAAATAAGCAACCCATGTAAGTCTTCTTTGCCGCTTTTACATTTACTGCGGAAAAAGTCAAAATAATGCATAATAATAGGCACATAGAGTGCTCAGTCTAATTAACGTTGCATTCATTTAGTATAGGGCAGTAGTATTATTCTCAGGGATTCATTTAGTTTAAAAGTGTTAAGGCATAAATATTCATGCCTGAAGGCTGAAAAAGAATTTAATGATTTTTTAAAAAACAGGTTAAAAGATGCCACTTGGAAACCCCCAATCTATAAGAACTATAGTCTGTAATTAGTAACCAAAAATACTGCATGAGACACTTGACTCTCTAACCTAGGTCTAAAGCTACCCCAGTCAATTGCTTACTAAAGAAAAAGGAACAATAACTGGTGGAAGAAAATACAATATTTCAATAGTTTGAGTCAAGGTTGGGACCATTACATCAGCTCGAAATTAATACTCTAAGGGGACATATGTATCTAAATATTAATTGTTTAGTAATTAATTTTCTAGTAATTAATTGTTTAGTAATTAATTGTTTAATTAATTTAATTAAAAATTAATTAATTTTAGTAATTAATTGTTTAGTAATTAATTGTTAATTAATTAATTGTTAATTAATTAATTAATTAAATGTATCTAAATATTACCTACATATGTATCTATTACCTACATATGTATCTAAATATTACCAGACTTTGGGGAATACTCTCCTAAGTCTTTAATTAAGGTGCAGTTACAGGAGGCAATGTAGCCCTAGGCAATGCCCCCCTCCCCCCCGCGGACATGCTTTGAAACTCTGCAAGTTTCTCCTTGTGGGTCTTTCCATTCTTCTGTCATGAGATCAGGCCAGGTTCAGAGACCCCAAAAGAGGGGAGTGGAGTTGGCCCTCCCTTCCAGAGTCAGTAGAGGATTATGCTCTCACCCAACCACACACTCACCCATGCACTCAATTCACAGATCTCTGGAGATTCACCTGGATCTTGAGAGATGGGTGGAGTTCATGAGCATCCATTTAGCTGTTTCTTGCTTGGACATTAGTTCTCTGTAGAGGCCAGGGTCATCCACGTAGATGGCTCCTGACTTCAGAATACTTTTCAGCTTTATCCACATACCCCACACTTTGAAAGCATGGGAGTCAAGCTCCTGTGGGCTAACACCAGCTGCCACATTACCTGTTGCCCCCACTAACCTCTCTGTCCCTTCCCCCTTACAGTCTTAGAAAATATCCCAACAGGGTTTTGCAAAGGGGTGATGCTACTGAGCGTTTTGTATCCTAGTCTCCAGTCCTCCCCATTTGTAGAACCCATTCTCTGCAGAGCAGAAATTCACCCTCCCTCTGCACCGGGCCAACTGTTATGTACCCGTTAAGCCCTGTTTTGCAGGAGCGCTCTTGCCATGGTGAACAGCCTTTTCCTTGACTCTCTGCAGAGAGGTGAAGTTCACACTTGTTTATCTTTTCTCACATGACTAGTCCTATTGAAATAAATGGGACTAGCCTTGACCAAAGTTACTCCACAAAGAAAAGCAGTTTAGGGGCAAATATGTCTTCCACTAAATTCAGTGCTGATGAAAGCACAATCCCATCACCTTCAGTTTGTTCCATGTTTCATCGTTCACCATTAACTGTTACTAACTGGAAGAAAGTTACACTGGGCATCACTGGTCATTGCTTTTGAGACCTGTAGTAACTGGTTGCTCTGTTAAGTTTTGGTGGAGGAAGTTATAACTCTTGAGACACAGAAGAGAAGAAATCAAAAAGCTTCCAAATTTTTTTTTGATGGTCAATGGAGTCCCTTAAGAGTGAAAGCAGAGAGTCAGCACAAGGCTGTTTTGAGCTTGAAGTGGGATTAAGAGCCATAATTGTGATGTCCATCTAGACAGGGGCATACCCACCTGTCTGTAGTACTCATATAGAATCATAGACTTTAAGGTCAGAAGGGACCATTATGATCGTCTAGTCTGATCTCCTGCACAACGCAGGCCACGGAATCTCACCCACCCACTCCTGTAACAAACCCCTAACTTATGTCTGAGCTACTGAAGTCCTCAAATTGAGGGGCTGGGCCACAGTTTGGCTTTTAGGAAGCTTTTGCCCATCCTGCCCTCATCCCAAATTCATTTGTAACAGTAAGAAAACTTTGAGCAACAAGGAGACTCAGAGACCCACAATATTACCGCTAAAATCCTCACCCACCCCTGGAGCTGGGCAAACAGAAGTTTTTGGTCGCTGGCAATTCCAAAAAAAGAGATAGAAAAAAACTGGTTTCAGGTTGGACAAAACTACATTTTTTCCAAATTTTTGATGAACCAAAAAGCTTAAAAATGAAACAAAATGCAGGAACATTTCAAGGGTTGTAACTTTTTGAATTTTTAAAATAAAGCTGAAGGACATTTTTAAACAAAAAATTGTTTCAAGATGAAAAATCAAAATGGTTTGTCTGGAAAGTGTCTAAATGAAATGCTTCGACTTTTTAAGAACTGGGGGAAGGGTCTGGACGTGAACAATTCAGCAGACCGGATACGAATTCGCAAACTGCTGAATCTGCATTTTTCCCCTAAAATTGGTTTAGATGAAAAGTTTCGCCCAGTCTAGTCCCCACCACTGAGGGGCACTGTAAGAGGGATCAGCTCTTCTAGCTGGTTCCCCAGCCCAAGTCTGTCTCCATTTAATGGATCCCTCCCCCCCACTCCGCTTTAGGGTTGCCAATTTTAATTGGACAGATTCCTGAAGATTTTATCACATGACATGAGCTTTAATTAAAAACTAATCTTGAATTCCTGCAGACTCCCGGTCATCCTGGAGGATTGGCAATGCTACTCCAGTTTCCTGGGCCACACCCGTGTCCCCACCTAATGGGTCCCTTTCTCTGGGTTCCTGGGTGAAGCGTCTGTCCTCCATGAGCAGGTCTCCTTCACCATTCTCCAGGGCTGGGTCTCGATTCCTGTTTCTGGTTCCCTGGGCCTGGGCCCCGTCCCTGTCACGCACTGCGGGGAGCTCAGATTCCTGTGAATCCTGCGGACTTCCAGGCTGCTGGGAGGGATGAGTCAGCACCTTCCTGAAGACGAGTCGCGGGTAGGCAAACACTTATCCTCTACCTTTCCAAAACCCACATCGGTATAGTAAGACTAGCACCCCCACCACTGCCACCACTCCACGCACCATGAGACAATTCCAGGACGCTGGCTCTGAAACAAAAGAGAGAGAAAGGCCCCATAACTAAGGGAGTCCGTTAAATCATCCCACTGCTGCCATGAGGATCCCAGAAGATGAAGACGTTCCTGGGATACAGTAAGAGCTGAGTTGGGTCATGCGCACATGGGCACCACTCAGAGCAGCGGGAATGAGATCTCCAGGCTCATTATCCCCATCGGCCAACCTGACGGAGGGAGAAAGGTGAGCCCGGCGAAGCAACCCCTGTTCCAGAGTCTGGGAACTGTGATTTTTAAGATGCTCCAGGATGGGGTCCCTCAGGTCTTAAGGTTAGAGGGGACGTTAGGATCATCTACCCCAGCGTCTCCTGAAGTGTGGGGAACGGCTAGCCATGGTGGGAAGGGTGGGGTTTGAAGATGTATCCATGAAAATGGGGGGTGGGGTCGCTAACACATTGCTGACGGGTGAGGGGCATGATTGGTTTCTTTGCCTTGAGGAGGGAGCTCAGCTTTTAAAAGTTTTGGGAACAATAATTTAGTCTGAGCCCTGGCATAACCCAGGCCAGAGAACGTCGCCTACTGATTCCTGCACCCAGTCCAGTAATTTATGGCACTGGCTTGTCATTGAGAGGGATTTTATCATATGCTGAAATCCAGCTGCAGAAGGGAAAGGGCATTAGAAGCTGAAAGACCCCAGAAGTGGCTCTGGTTTTCTACTTGAAATAACCACCCAGGGCTGATTTTCCCCAGCCCAGCGCCTTGCAGTCATGCACCCAGCGCCGAGTGAGTTCGGTGTGCAGGCAGGCTCCCAAATCCAGACAGTGGCTCTTCACATCCACTTTGCCCTGGTGTCAGGGACTGCCCTGAGCGCCCATCCTGCAAACATTTACACACCTGAGCCCTCCCACTGCCATCCAAGGATACTCCTACGTGGCTAAAGCGTTTGCAGAGGTTTCAAGGAGCTGAGGCTCCGTGTAAAAGGAACATTACTTCAGTTATTCCAATCTTAGGTTTATGAGATGCTTCTGCCCGCCCCCTCCCTCCACAGCTGAGTCTCCCACCCGGTGGAATTCTCCAAGGAACTTCCCACTCTGAGACCCTAGACACCATGGCCAGCGCTAGCTGTCCCTCTGGCCCAATCCCATGCTTCAGGACATAGTCTGAACGCCACCGAGGTCAGTCATTAATTCCCCACCTGCATTTACAGGCCACAGTGTCTAGGGTCTTGGAGTGGGAAGTTCCTTGGAGAGTGACCAGAGAGATTGAAGTGATAGCTGGGAGTGCTGGTAGCGTAGGGCCTGAGGAGAGAGTCTACATAACCAGACAATCCTGCTGTCAGGGTGCCAATGCCTGAGATGAAGGGGCGTCCAGGATTTCCAGGTTTATGGATCTTGGGTTGCAGATAGAAGACCCCTGGTCGGGGCTCTAGGGGTGTGTCTGTGCAGATTTGTTCTTGTGCTTTTTCAGGGAGTTTCTTGAGCAGATGCTGTAGTTTCTTTTGGTAACCCGTAGTGGGATCAGAGGGTAATGGCTTGTAGAAAGTGGTGTTGGAGAGCTGCCGAGCAGCCTCTTGTTCATATTCCGACCTATTCATGATGATGACAGCACCTCCTTTGTCAGTCTTTTTGATTATGATGTCTGAGCTGTTTCTGAGGCTGTGGATGGCGTTGTGTTCTGCCCGGCTGAGGTTACGGAGCAAGTGATGTTGCTTTTCCACAATTTCAGCCCGTGCACGTTGGCGGAAGCACTCTATGTAAAAGTCCAGTCTGTTGTTTCGACCTTCAGGAGGAGTCCACCCAGAATCCTTCTTTTTGTAGTCTTGGTAGGAAGCTCTCTGCGGGTTAGTATGTTGTTCAGAGGTGTGTTGGAAATATTCCTTGAGTCAGAGACATCGAAAATAGGATTCTCGGTCACCACAGAACTGTATCCTGTTCGTGGGGGTGGAGAGGCAGACGGAGGGGCCCCGAGATAGGACAGATTCTTCTGCTGGGCTAAGACTATAGTTGGATAGATTAACAATATTGCTGGGTGGGTTAAAGGAACCACTGTTGTGTCCCCTTGTGGCTTGTAGTAGTTTAGATCGTTTAGTGTCCTTTCTCTTTTGTAGAGAAGCAAAGTGTGTGTTGTACATGGCTTGCCTAGTTTTTGTAAAGCTCTCCAACACCACTTTCTACATACCATTACCCTCTGATCCCACGGAGGATTACCAACAGTTAGTGCCTGTCTCACTCCCCACAACCTGCAAGGTCCCATGCCAGCAAAGGGAAGCTGCTCCCAGATCTGGAGCTGCATTCCCATGTCCTGAGGGCTGTCCTGCACCATGGTCTCCATGGGCAGGTAGGTCCTCAACCTCCATCTCTGTCCCAGCTGCAGGATGGCCTCTGGTTCCTGCTCCCTCAGGCACCTGGAGATGCTGAAATACGGGTGGGGTTGGCAGAGCAGGAGAACACCCCATGAAGTTAAGAAATGGCAGTGAGAGCCTTTTCCCTCCCTGGGAGATTACGGTGTCCCTCTGTGGGGACTCCCTTCCTGGCAGATGCTGTGCTTTCGTTCCTGGACACTGCCAGGAGGCCCAGCTCCCAACCCTAGCAGCTGGGCTGTTCCATCCCCTACTGTGTACCCAAACTGCCTTGAAAGGACTATCCAAGCCCCTCCCAGGCCTGCTCCCATTGCGGGTCTCTCTCCTGGCTGAGCACAGGCTATTCTTATATCGCCCAAAAGGCCTGGATCCTAGTTACAGGCTGCTCCTTCTCACGTGACCCCTGCACTTATTCCCTTCACCTGGGGATAGGTTCAGTTGAGCTACTACCCCTTTCATGACCATCTCACCCTGGGACAGCCTGAAACTGGAAACCTGTGCTCCAACAGGAACTGTTTGCTAGGAAAGGTGCTGAAGACACAATGGAAGAGGAAATCCTTTGGACTGGATTGAAATTATTCCAAAGGAAAGTGAATGAGAGAAAATGTCCAGCGTTATCCTCCGAGCGAAAGAAAAAAATGAAGGTCAGAAAGGACCATTCAGTCCATCTTCTGTGTAACACAGGCCCTAGAACGTCACCGAGTGCTTCCTCCAGGAAACCCACGACATGTGACTGAGCCAGAGCACGTCTTCTGGAAAGACATCTTCATGCATTAGAGCCAGCTGGTCAGAAACAATCTTTCTTCTGCAGTGACGTGAAGTTAAAGGACACGGAGAAGAAGAAAACCTCGACTTGGGTTGTTGCTGGAGCTGAAGCAGAGAGGCCAGGACAAACACGGCTAGGGCCCAGGACTGACTATCAGCAGATCTGCCGTTTTCTATTCCTGGCTTTTTGACCATGAGCAAATCTCTTTGCTTCTGTGTGCCTCAGTTTCCACGACTATAAAATAAAGCTACTCAAGGTTCTGTTTTTTTCTCTCCTGTTTTTCAAGGCGGGACACTTAGATACATTTGG
This sequence comes from Chelonia mydas, assembly GCF_015237465.2. Classification (NCBI taxonomy): domain Eukaryota; kingdom Metazoa; phylum Chordata; order Testudines; family Cheloniidae; genus Chelonia; species Chelonia mydas. Next base: position 33,488,061 of record NC_051254.2, on the reverse strand, counting down.
GGCCTGTCTATGCTACCGGTCTAGAGTGTCTTTGTAAGCTGATGACCCCCACATGTTGTTCAGAAGCTATGGATGACACAAGCTCCTAAGTTTGTTCTGTGCTTAGCCCCTATGGCACAGCTGGGCTGGGTGGCCTTTTCTCGCTGTGCTGTGTGGAGCAGGTTCTGGGCACTAGGGATATCAAGAGGCTCTCAAGGACTAATTCTTGAAAATAAATATCAATGAAATGCAACCCAAATAAAAACTCACTCCTGCTAACATTGGTGGGTGATAAAATAGTAGCAGAGTGGTAATGAATGAGGAGGAGAGGGCAGTGACACAGAGCAATCGGATTCCTTGAGAAGCTGGAGCCATTCAAAGAAAACCAGTTTGAAAATACCCAAAGGAAGGGTCCTATAGCTAGCAACAAAGCATGCAGGCCACACCTACAGAATGGGGAAGTGTATCCAGGAAAGCACTGACGGTGAAGAGGATTTCGGGGCCATGCTGGGCAAGCCATTCAACAAGAGCACCCAGGGTGATGCTGTGGTGAACGGGGCTAAAGCCATCATTAGATGTATGAAAAGAGCAGTGAGGCGCATAGGGAGGTGACACACCATGCGGAAGACTGATCATGGAATACTGCATCCAGTTTTGGCATCCACCTTTGAAAAAAGATTTGGAAATATTGGAGATGGGGCAGCAAAAAGCAATGAAACATTTTGAGCGCTGGAGAAAAATGCCTGCGAGTGAGCTATTGAAAGAGCTCAGCCTGTTTAGATGATAAAAAAGATCGGGAGGTGACGTCATTGAAGTGTTGAAGTGACTTCATGGAGAGAAACTATCGGGTATGAAAGGGCTCATTGATCTAGCAGAGAAAAGCATAAGAAGACCCAGTGGCTGGAAACTCAGAAGAGACCAATTCATATGAGAAGGAGGGCACACATATTCAACCGTGAGGATGAATCACCAAAGGAACAAACTAGAAAGGGAAGTGGTGGGAATTTCCCACCTCTTGATGTCTTCTAATGAAGACTAGATGCCTTTCTGGAACGTGAGTAGTCAAAAACTAGCTCCTATGCTCTACCGAAAGCATGTGATATGCAGGGGGTCAGAAGACACGCTCTAATTGTCTCTTCTGTCCATAAAGTCTGCTAATTTATGAAAAACTGAGCGTTGCATGGGGAGAAGCCTCTGATGTTTTACTGTGTTCGGCTTGAGTCCACAATGAACGCTCATTGAGTGGGGTGATCAAGGGGAAGCAGCTCAAACATCCAATGTGGCTAGACAGGGGCAGGACATCAGCACTGCAGGGGAGGGGTGGGTGTGGCAGTGACATCACAAGGGCCTTTGGCAGGACCTCAGCCTATTGGACAAAGGTGGTGGGGAGGCGATGACCTCACAGAGGCATCTTGACATCAGCCAGGCAGGACAGGGGTGCAGGACAGGGGCCACCTCGGAGATCCCTGTGGCTTTGCTTCAGTACGTCTCCTTCTCGAGGTCTCTCCTGGAGGACTGAGAGAGCATTCACTTGCACGTTCGTGAGCGCAAGGAGGACCCTCTTCGGAGTTTTCTCCTTTTCTTTTAGTAGTTTTGCTCGAAAACAGACGTCCCTGTATAGAAGGTAAGAGCCTCGGAGAGGTTTGGAACCTGTTCAGTCTGATCCATCAGGTGCCGGCTGATTTTTAGGAAAGGAAAACACTAGATTGTGGGGGCAGCATTTTATTTCCGACCTAGGACTTTGTCCCTTAGAATTACTGGGGACATGGGGATTTCTCCTTTTTGTTTTCCCTTTTCCTGTCTCTCCCTCCTTTCTTGTCTTCTCTTGCATCTTTGTCCTTTTCCCCTGCTTTCCTTTCACCACCAGGACCTGTCTGTGCGTGTGGAGTTGGGGACGGAGCGGGAGCGGGGGGGGGTTTGCTCTCCAACTCTCATTGCGGGAGGCCCTCCCAAAGACATGTGGCTGGAATGGTGCTCTAAGAGTGCCTCCCTCCGGTGGTGACCCGGGACATGTGGTGAGAACTCTCAGCTTTCTGCTTCTCAGAGTCTCAATGCTGATTGGGGGAGTTTGGGGCTACTGTGAGGGAGGAGGCTCAGGACCTTGTTACTCTTTTAAACCAAGGAAATAGGCCATAACCAAATATGTATTTGATTGCTCTTGCCGCTTTTCTCCATTCATTGTCTTTGAGCAGTGTTCTGCACCCCCCCTGCTGCTGGCTGAGTTTCTCCGTCCCTTGGCAATAAGACAGACTCTTGTTTTCACAGCCAGTCGATCGCCCTCGTGTCATCACCCTGCCTGCTGGCCGGGCAGGGTAACTCCTGAGGTCACCACCCTCTCCAGCCTGCCTTGGGCTTGGGGAGTGAGGAGGAGGGCGAGGGACGTCTGCTGACCCTGCATATCCGCCATCCATCATCCCATCACTGAGAGCAAGTGAGTGGCATTAGGGTTCCTCGGTGGCTTCCCCTGTCTGTGTGGGGAGAGGCAGAAACAGGGGGAGAGGATATCTCCAAAGGGGGATTTCATTTGCAAACAGCCCCCAAGAGCCCCTCACTCTTCGACCGGGCAGGGGCTTCTCCAGAGCCATCTCCAATGTCTTTGGAAAGGTTCCAGCAATGGGGCTCCCAGCCCTTCCCTTGTGGGACACTGTTCCCCAGGCTGAGAGTCTCTGAGCTGGGCCAGACCCTGTGAGCTGCTGAGCAAGGAAACCAATGGGGAACAAGGAGGGCCCTGGTCTTCCTGTGCTTAGGGTCTTTGTGACTTTGACGTGGGGAATGGTTTCCCAGGAGAAGTCGGGACTCCTGGCTTCTCTTCTTTCTCTACCCTGGGAGGGAGTGTGGCCTGGGACGACAGGAGGGGGCTGCTTATCCAGAGGAACCGATGGTCTTTGGGACTGACCCCATTGCTGGAAAAGGATGAGACTTCCTGGCTATTGCAGCAGCAGGGATTACGAGGGGGAACGTTGGGAGCAGATCATGCAATGAACTCCTGCCCGTGTGTGTAGATGGCACTCCCTGCACTCCTGTGGGGGCAGAGGGGGCTGCTGTGGTTGGAGCAGGGGGGAGAAGGGACGGAAAAGGGCCAGGAGTGAAAGGCTGCCTTGAGCCCAGACTCACCCCTGCTCCCCGCTCGGTTTCAGGATGGCCAAGCTCCTGCGGATGTTGCGGAGGAAGGCTCTGCAGGTGACCCCAGAGCCTGAGGGAAGCAGCTGCCGTCTTCCGACGGGGCAGAGCATCCCCTGCATCCCCGCTGGCGGGGAAGCAGCTCCCGTCCAGTCCAGATGGCGGAAGTGCCCGGCCTTCTGGAGAAGGAACCCGGCTCCCGGCGCAGGCGCCGAGCTGGGAGAGGCCCCGACCAGGCCCCGGTGGAGCTGGCCCAGGCTGCGGTTTTGCAGACAGGACCCAGCCCAGGAGGGGCGCCGGGCAGGGTGGCTCTGGGGCTGGTTGTGTGGGCAGCAGCGGCCCCAGGAGCCCAGCCCTCGTTCCCATCAGGAGGCCTCGCCCTGCCCGGTCTCTGAGGCCCTTCCAGCCCCTGCCGGCCAGGAGGGGGAAGGTCCCTGTCCCAGCACCGGCAGCTCAGCCTGGGACAGCGGCAGCACCTGGGCCTCTGGCAGCAGCCAGGCCGACGGGCGCCACTGCTTTGCTCCAGGTGAGGAGCCAGGCTGGGCGCCGGGAGGGCTGAGGACGGGATGTGAACCCCCTGGGCCCAGACGCTCTCCCAGGGATACGGGGGGGGGGGGTCCCCAGCCCAGGTGTCTGGCCTGAGCCCCGCGAGCCCCACGGACAGCAGCAGCCGTCACACAGCTGCCCCTTCCGCACGGGGACCTGGGGGTGGGGGCGTGAAGAGCTGCTGCCACCTTGGTCCTTGCTGCTCCGGGCGGGGGGAAGAGGCACCTCCCCTGGAGTCCTGGGCAGGGGTGGGGGGCTCTGCTCTGGGCTTCTGCAGCTGTTGGGGGCTGAAGGCATCCCTGAGAGGGAGGTTTGGGGCCCCATCTGCCCTGGGTGCCTGAGGTGGGAAGTGGGGTCTTTAATCCTGCTCTGCTCACCATGCCCCTGTCCTTCCCTCCCTGGTGCAGGGAGCCCCCTGGATTCGGAGCAGGAGGAAGGGGTGGACGTGGCCAAAGATGAAGCTGCTCTCAAGGTCATCCGAGAGCAGCTCCAGTGCAGACATAAGGTACAAATGTTCCCCACCTGGGCTGGAACCAAGATTGCCCTGTCCCTTCCCAGCATCCCCACCCCCTGCCGAGGGTCTTGTCCCTCCTGATCCACCACCCCTAATGGGGCCCTATTACATCCATGATGTGGGACCCCCAAGATGGGGATGTTCGTCCCACAACAGCCGAGGTCGTCTCCCCCCACAGGCACTGTCCCGGTTCCTGATCCTGCTTGTGTAGGAGTGGTGGGGGATTTGAAGAATAGACGGGTCCCCACAATCCCCCATTGAGGCCTGAGCCCTGGAGCTGGTGTGGGTGGGGCAGGAAGGTTCCTCCCTAACTGGTTCTCTCTCGCTATACCCCACTCCTGGTGGGTACAGGATGAGGGGCAGCAGCTCCTGTTCCTTCAGGCCATCTACCCCGCATGTCTGGCTGCACGGGAGAGAGGGGAGGACACGCTGGAGCCGCGCTGTTGCAAGGCGGCTGTGGTGAAGAGGATCGTGGTGAGTGAGACACGCCATACGGCAGCTGGCAGGAGGAGAGAGACATGGGATTGGCAGGGGTATGGCCAGGCTAATGGGTGGGGGCTGGGTGGTGTTGGAGGGGGCAGCAGAATGGGGACAGTTTTGACAGGGAGGAGGAGAGAAGGGGATTGGGAGTGAGCTGGGCAGGAATCCGGGAAGGGGGACAAGTCGGATGGGCAGGAAGGAATCGGGAGAGCGGGAGGTGGTGGGGGATCCTGCTGGCCATGTGGGGCACTGGCTGTGTCATCTCCTCACTGGGAGGTGTCAGTCGGGCCTGAATCTCACACGCTCCTTTGTCTCCCTCGCGTCTCACAGGAGCTCATCGAGGAGCTTCCCGAGGACTCGTCACCCAGCGCCGTCCTCGCCCACTCCCTGGCTGCAGTGGGCAACCTCTGGTACCGAAACAGCCCCACCCCCCACCCCGCCGGCTCCCCTCACCCCAGTGCTGCTCAGGCCCAAGGCTGGGAGTCACCGTCACTGTCCTCCCCAGGTCACCTCCCAAGAGTGGCGCCTCTGGCAGAGATGGTGGGCTGGGAAGGGTCACTCTCTCCTGGCGGGGCTCTTCTCTTCACTCCCATAACATGACAGGGGTCTTGGGGAGGGGCTCACTCCCGGGCTCAGATACAGGAGGGGCAGCAGGCTCCAGGGAACAGGAGCTATTCCTGTCCTGCCACTGTCTGTCTGGGACGCCTTGGCCTTGTCATTCCCGAGCTCAGTGCCTCAGTTTCCGTTCTTGCCAGCCTGTGCCTATATCCCTGTGGGTTGGTGTCCGTGTTAGCGACAGTCCCACCCCTGTACTGCACAGTCTAATAGCAGCTCCTCTCTCTTGCCAGCACCATGAAACCTGCTCTGGAGCCAGACCTAGAGACCCACCTCTTGCGAGCTGCCCTTCACTCCGTCTTCACCCTGGGCACGGAGAGGGACACCACTGGCATCCAGGTACATCCTCCTCCTCCATCCTCCTCCTCTTCCAGAGTGGTTCTTGGTCCTGCTCCCTTGATTCGCTGGAGCTCCAGATTTAGGGGTGGGGTAGCGGAAATGGAACAAGCTGCAGGCTTGGATCCTTCCCTCCAGCAGGGAAGAGATTACCCCTCTCTGGGGGATTTCTTTCTTTCTTTCTTCCTTTCTTTCTTTCTTCCATAAGCCGTGTTTTGCCCAGAAGCCCAGCTTCCATCCATAGCAACTTGGCTGTTTCGTACTCTTCTGCCTACAAGGCCCTCTCCAGAGACCTGCTAAGCTCATGGATGAAAGGTCCAGGGGTCATCAATTCTTGCGAATTGCCTGCAGTGGGATGTGAAGGAGAGAGGCCAGGAGATGTGTTTGGGAGTCTCCCCAGTGCTTCCCAGAGACCCCTCTTCCCATCCTGTGGCAGGTGTAGGCTCAGGTTCCCTAACTCTGACCCATGCTTTGCAGACTCTGCACAAAGTCATCCCAGAGGTCCTGGATGCCATGCTGGGGAATCTGCTGGCAGAGTCCCCAGACACAGACAGGCTCCACTTCATCTTGGAGGTGAGCCCCATTTTACCTTAACTCTTTGGGGGACTGGTAAGGAGAGACTGGAAGATCCATTTTCGACTCTGTCCTCCTAGCTGGCTCCCCAGTGGGCCGTCCTTGGTTGGGGAGGTCAGTGCAATGCAGTGGCAGGTCCTTCCTTCTTGAGGGACAGAGGAAGGAGCTGGGACTTCAAGCCAGAGCTCTGGTTCTGCGGAGCACGAACCACAGGGCTCCTGGCTGTCTTGGGGAGTGAGAGTCTGAAAACCCACCCTTCCCCCACCTCTCCAACACACACACCCCATGAGATTTGGGAGATGGTTCTCAGAGAAGAGGCACACGCTCCTTCCTAGAGAAACAGAAGGACCCCAGGGAATCAGCCCTTCCCTCTGATCTGCTCTGAAATTCCTGGGGGGATTGTGCTCTCAGTCACTCCCTACACCCCCCCAAGGATTTGCGTAGCAGGGAAGGGCGAGGGTTCAGTCTCCTTTCTGGTGAACTGTTCAGGAAGCAGGAGTTCTGGGAGGAGGGGACCAGCCCCGACCCCGAACATTGTCCCAATCGAGAGAGATGCTGACAAGTTGTGACCTGCAAGGTACAAGCTGTGTCCTGGGGGAAAGAATCCCCTTCTAAAGCTGTGCCATCAAGGCCTGAGATATTCCCCCCTGCGCAGAATGTCTCAGGTCCCTGGGGCTGGGGGCGTGGGGCTCATTTGCAAAGCAGGTGCAGCTGGCCATTGAGTCTGACCTGCCTCCTTTCCCCACAGCATGTCAACTTCTGGGTCGTGTCCAGGGTGTCCCAGGAGCGAGCCAGGGCCATCAGGAGCAGCACAGCCCTGCTGAGATACACAGTCACCCTCCCTGAGTTTGACGTAAGTGAGCTCCGAGCCCAGCTTGCTGGCTCCCGGCGGAGGCGGGCTGGCTCCGGCGGGCTGCAGGATCTGCTGTTGCCGGGGCTGTGGCTTAGGAGGGTTCTTCATGGGGAGGCAGGGTCAGAGCAGGGACTGAGCTCGGCTTGAGTCAAGTTCTTCTTGTCCTGGTTCAGTGTTGTCCCTGGGCCTTTAAGGGGCCCATGCTCCAGCCCCTGCTTGGCATCCCAAAGCAGCTGCGGGCTCCCTTGGCAGCAGAGCAAATGAAGGCTCGATCTCAAGCTCCTCTCCCCCAGCATCTCCTGCAGAGGGGCTAAGGGGAAGGAGCCCTCTGGCCCAGGGGGGACAGGGAGCTGAGAGGAAAATGCTGATGGAGTCCCCTCTCCTCTCCCTTCCATTAGATCTCAGCCGAGTTCCCCAGGATGGGGCACCATGTGGCCCAGCTGGCTCTATTTGTCAGCGATCCAGACAAGGACATCAGCCGGCAGGCCAGGGAGGGGACTTACCGGCTCTACCAGCTGCTGCTCCGACAGAGGGGTAAGGAACCCAGCTGGGACACGGAACCCAATAGGGGACTGAGAGTGACCACAGGTGGAGAATGGGACCCCAGACCATTTCTCTCCGACTGACCCCAGCTGGAGGACAAGTCTCTCTCTGCCTCTCTTCTTCTCCACTCCACTGTGGAGCCACCAATGGGATTGGAAGGACACAGAAACTGCAACCAGAAGGAGAAAAGTCTCTCTCTCTCTCTTCCAGGCCTGACCATACATGACGCCGAAGATCTCTGGTGCTATGACTGGCACCAGGACAGAAGGCTCTTGGGATACAAGAATACGGCCAGAGTGGGGGAGGTAAGGGCACTGTGCCAGGGCATGACACAGCTCAGGGAGTGGGGCTGGCTGGGTTCCCTGCAGTGGATGCCTCCTGGAGACAGGAAAAGAGCCCACTCCTTATTTCCAGTTCAGAGTTCCTCAACCAGCAACCAGTGGGACAGGCTGGTGCTAAAGGTCCCACATTGGAACCTCACGAGTTGCCGTGATTTGAGTGTCTTACATGGCTGCATTGCTACGTGGCATAAGGAGGATCCCCGGGTGGGTGAGTTAATATAGGATTATGGCTCTGGGTGTCCCTCTGCTCCTTGTCCCCCTGGCTGATCCCCAAGTGTCTGAGAGGAGAGCACTGGGTCAGTCAGTCACGACTGCTTGATCAGACCCTTGTTTAATTCCCTGCACCCTGTAGAAGCAGAGAAAGGAGGGGGGCTTTGCCCTCCATTGCCAGTCAGGAAGCAGAATGCCCCAACCTGGGAACTGGGTAGGGGACACAGTGAGCTCCAGAGCCAATATGGACCACATGCGCCCCCCTCATGTCTCCAGACCTGGCCAGGGAATGGCAGAGTATCTGGACCTCAGCCACTGTTCCAAAGAAGCACATTGTCACTGGCCCAAGTTGCGGCTACTTGCTGCACAAGTAGAAAATCAAAGACACCCCCCCCCCGCCCCCGTCTCACAACTGTAGTGAGAATATCCAATCCTTCGAACACACCGTAACACAGTGCCTCCAGACTGGAGTCAAAGGTGAAATGGGTGATTTCCACAACATCACAGAGGAGGCCTTGGAGTGGCTCCTGGATCGACAAGGGCATCTGCAGAACGCTGCTCCACAGAGGCTCCATGAGAGAGACTGTGTGAGCTTGTCCCACCTCACACACGCTGAATTGCTGCAGCGGAAGAAAAGTCTCCGAGGAGTGTCTGGGATGGGGACTGGGCCATGAGTCTCCTTGTCCTTGTCAGGCTGCAGGTTGGATTCCCCTTGAAGAAACCAAGGAGCTGCAGAGGCCATTCCCAGCGACGAGAGAAATCACTAAGCTGGGGTGAAGAGACCTTTGGCTGTCAGCTCCAACCCCCTCACCCCCCACAACACACACACACTCCTCTAGCCGCTGAGATGCAGGAGATCTCTCTGCTGGGAGCAACACAGGGTCCCCTGTCGTCTCTGTGCCCTGCACAGCAGAGTGGGCCTGCTCACACACATTAGAGATCCATTTCCAGCCCATCCTGGCCCCTGCCAGAAATTGCCCTCCCGAAAGAGCCACTGGAGGCTTTGGTCCCTAAGCACCTGCCACCTTTTGCTAAAGGGGCTTCCCTGAGCCCTGGGACCCTGAAAGCCTCCTGGGGAATGAACTGCCTTGGCCACAGCAGCTCTCTTCCCCGCCCTTTGGGGCACTAGACGGTGATGCCATTGTACGGCCAGGACTTGGAGGCTGGCTCTGGGCAATCTGCTCGAGCCTCGTGTCCTCTTGGTTCTAGGTCTTTGGAAAATTCTTCTGCGATGGGCAGAAAAGATCCTTTCTGCAGACAGCAGTGCTGGCCATCCACGACCCCCTGCTACGAGTCAGCCAGGCTGGGCTGGTGCTCGTCTACTCCCTCCTGGGGGAAGCCCAGCAACTGATGGGGGTCACGGTAAGCAGCTGCAATCCACTCAGGAGCTTGGGGTGGGGCCCAGGACCTCATTCCCATCCGATCGCCATTCGCTGGCCTAGTAGCAAGGAGCCTAGTGGGGACTTCTGGACTTCATGGACTTCTCTTCTTAGGATGTGGTGCTCTGCTATCACTCCTGGGAAGGACAGGAGAGTCCCCTAAGTACCCTCTGGGAACCTTTCCTGCCCCACAGAGCTGCACCCATTTCCCCATAGCCTAGTATCCCTGTCACCCGAGCCACCATCGAGAGTTGCTCCCATCCCTGGCAGCCTGGGAGGCCAAGGACTGACTGGAGATGGCGACTGACCAGGAAGGGCTGAGGCACATGGGCGTGGGAAGCTGGTCTTGCTGCTGGTAGGGCTGGACCCGCTCTCGAGCCATTGGGAGGATTCAGTCAGCAGGGGCTGCTGACCTGCCCCCTTCACCAGGGCTGCCATCCTGTGGCTTCAGCTTTTGTCACTGGGGTGACTTGGGGAAAGGTCTCAACCTCTCCCCATCCCACTTCACTGCTGCCAGAATCCCTCCTGCCCCCCGCCACCCTGCTACAGCCCCCTCCCTGCCCTACCTGGGTGGGGATGGAGGTAGGGGTGGAGGAGAGGGTTCTCCGAACTTGAGCGGTGTCCCCAGGTGGGTTGGAGGTGGAACAGCTGTCAGGGGCACTGATGGGGAGGTGGCAGGAGATCACCCAACAAGGAGGGGGGTTGGCACTGGAGATCACTAGAGAGGACAGCAAGCCTCCATCCTGGGGGTCGGGAGGGTGAATCCACCACTCAGACATGAGCAGCTGCTGGGTGGAAATGATGGTGCTGGTTCCAGGTGCCCTTAATCCTCCCTGATTCCTGGGGAGCGTCTCAGTCTCTGACATGTTCCCGTTCCCCTGCAGCACGAGGATGTCACAGCCAAGATCATGGGCCAGCTTCACATCATCAGGCACTTGCACCAGATGCCCGAGGCACTGCAAGGGCTGTGGCTCGTCTGATGCTCTGAAAGGTTCCCCTCCCTGTTCAGCAAGTCCCACTCCCTGCTGCAGGTACTGCTCTGTCTCACTGTAAATGCGGGGCTAGTGGAAGCGGAAATGGAGGCCTCCTAGAGAACAGACTCTCACCTCCTCCTGATCAGCAATGGGGTTTCACCATCCTCTCAGCAAACCTGTCAGCCGGGCTGGACCAGATTTGAAGGAGGAGGGTATCTAACAGGGTGGCTTGGCCTGTGGCTGCCAAGCCTGGGGCTAGGCCAAGTTGATGACCAAGTGAGCCCCACCTGAGAGGAAACGAGGGGAAACAGCAGCACAAGTACAGAAGCAGACCGAGCTGCTCAGTAGACGGCCTCTGGCCAAAACCTGGAGTCCAGGGTAGGACTGGGTTCTCTCACCGACCCTAAGGAAGGGGACATAGAAGACCATAGAAACCCAAGAAGGGCAGGCCGAGCCGAAATCAGGCCGAGGAAGAGCTCCCCACAAGGGTGGAAGGCCTTGTTTCTGTTCAAGACATTTTTGGACTTTGTTTGGAAGGAGCACGACCCAGGAAGGAGTGGACTAGAGGACAGTCACCTGGTTGGAGGGCCGAGTTCCCAGCCAACAAACTGCAAGCGTGAGTATCAGCGGGGTTGCTAGCCCAGCGAGAAAGCGGTGACACGAGGCCTGGCCAGCATCTAGCGGTGAGTGAACTCTGGGACGCACCTGGTTCCATTCTGGAAACAGCCTGGTATTGGAGAGTGGGTGGGGAGAGCAGGGGGGTGGGAGGGGTTCCTGAGGCTGGGGTGGGGAGGAAGCTGTGGGGCTGGGAGGGGAAGGACATGGCCCAGCTTGTGGGAGGGATCTTGCTGGCTGTGTCTGGAGCCCTGTGTAGCCTCTTCTGTGGGAAGTTCCCATGGGTCAGTGGGGCCTGAATCTCTCCTGCTCCTTTGGTCTCTTTGGACTTCACAGGAGGTGTCTGGTGAACTGCCCTTGGACTCTGGGCCCAGCACCGCTCAGAAATTATTCGCTACCTTCAGAGAGACAGGGCACAGCTCAGCCTCTTGGGTAGGCTAGAGACTCAAACTTCACTCGAACACACAACGCTGAGGTGCTTTGGGAAGCACAGTAACAAAGAAGAGATTTAAGTGACACTAAGCAAGAGAAAGAGACAAATTTCAAACAGACAAAGAAAACACAACACACTTTGTAGTGACTAAAACGGAATCTTAACAAGTCACAATCTTTGCCTTAGCAGTTTCCAGACTAACATCTCAGCTTTCCTAACAGACCTTCTTTGATGTCCCTGTAGGGTAGAAAACTTCTCTGTCCAATCCGCTGATTTGATTGCTTCGTCTTCTGCTTTCAGACCCTCTGTTCTCCTTCTGGGCTGCCTGGACCCTGACTAGAACATCTCTCTGGCCCAGCCTCTTACCCAGATGTGTGCTGCAGCCAGCCCAGCACAGGGAGCAGTGGAGACAGACGATCTCATCCTGTCAGACCAAGAAACAGGGGTCCCAATAAGGCTTAGATGGAAGATCCCAGGCATCTCCTGGAGGTAAGAACCGTCCACTCTTCCGGGCACTTGGGGCTGTTGCAACAAAGAGGGGGCTCCTGTTCCACAGCCTATTTGTCCTCATGACTGTGTTTTTTTATTCTCAGAGGGTGCGTCTGGGACCCTGGAGACTCTTTCATGCAGCAGGTTTGAGCGGTGAGAGATCAGTCACTGTCATGACCCCCAGGTCATTAACCCGGGTCTCCAGGGTTCCTGGGAGCAGCCACCCTCCAGCACGCCACCTGGAAGCCTACGAAAAACTGCTTACCTAGGACTGACGAAGTCCAGACCCAATTTGAGGCTCCATCCCTGAGGACCTATTGGCAGAGTCCCAGAACAGCTAATCGGCCCCCGGGACCTCCTTAAACCAGCAGCAGGAACAAGGAGCTGTCTGAACACCCGAGCTCCTCCCCGGCTCTGGACCGTGTGTTGGCTGTTCCTGCTCCCGCTCCCCAGGCTTGATTTCCTGGCATGCGGACTCGGGGTGACTCATCTGACTTGAGGTGCTGAACAGAATTTGGTCTTTTGCTTCTCCTCTTACAGTGTCCTGACCCAGCTGACTCTCGACTCCTGCCTTGTGAGTGTGGACTCTGCCTCTGACCACTAGGTCTGGCTGCCCATGACTCAGCCATGATTCTGACTTTTCGACAATTCCTCCAGTGCCCTTTTCTGCTCTCCAGCTCTGCTCTCCCAGCAAGACACACCGATCCCTTGGCTCCCAGAGTCCTGCTTGCCTGCTATTCAAGGGCTCAGGGGGAGAGCTTATCTTGCCCCCTCCCGCACCACGGCTGCTTTTCCTCGGGGACTCTCCCTAGCGCAGAAGAGAATCCGTCCTGGCAGCAATTCAGGAAGTCACGGAAGGGACGGTCTGCTCAGCTCCCTCTGCAATGCCACTGCCCGAGACCATTACGAGTGGGTGCCCAGTGACTGCGCCAGCAGCTCCTTGAGAGACTCCTGGGGCAGGGTAGTCGTGTTTCCCGGTGACCGCGGGAAGTCATGCAAAGGGTGCGGCATTGAGGAGACTCTCCTGCTGTCCCAAAGGGTTTCTGTTCTCCTGCACGGTCAGACCGTGGGGCCGGGTGGCAGAATGGGGAAGAGCTGGTTGGTGATGAGTCGGAGGATTCACCATAGAGGTGGCAGCAGCTGCAGATCCTGGAGTCCCTGTGGTCGGGTTACCATGCGTCCGGATTTTCCCGGACATGTCAGGCTTTTGGGGTTTTCAATCGCTCTCCGGGAGGAACTTGTAAAACTCTCCAAAGGGCCGGGATTTCCCTCCCAATTGAGCACTCTGGGGGCGGGGCAGGGGGAGCTGCGCGCTCTGCGGGGGAGCACGGCACTGTGTCTGGCTCCGCACCCCAGACACACTGCTCTGAGCAGCAGGGTATGGGGGCCGGGGGGCTGGAGAAGGGGCATGGGGTCCCAAGGGACAGTCAGGGGACAGGGAGCAGGAGGGGTTGGATGGGTCAGGGGTTCTGGGGGGAGCCTGTCAGGGGGTGGGCATATGGAGAGGGGTCGGGGGAGACAAGGGACAGGGAGAAGGGGGGGTTGGATGGGGCGGAGGTTCGGGGGCAAAGTCAGGGGCAGGGAGCAGGGGGGATTAGATGGGTCGGGGGTTCTGTGGGGGCAGTCAGGGGACAGGGAGTGGTTGGATAGGTGTGGGAGACCCGGGGGTCTGTCAGGGGGCGGGGGTGCGGATAGGGGGCGGGGCAGTCAGGGGACAGGTAGGGAATGGAGTTCTAGGGGGGCAGTTAGGGTGGGGGGGTCTCAGGAGGGGGCAGTTGGAGACAGGGAGAAGAAAGGCTTAGATAGAGGGCGGGGTCCTGGGAGGGGGCGATCAGGGGGCTAGGAGCAGGGGGGGTTGGATGGGTTGGCGGTTCTGTGGGGGGCAGTCAGGGGGCAGGAAGTGGGAGGGAGTAGATAGGGGGCAGGGCTACAACTCCTCCCTCCCCCCCGCAAGAGTGTTCTCTTTTTGGAAATTTCAAAATTGGTAACCCTACCCTCTGGGCCCAGCCTCCACTCCTGAGAGTTCAGGCGAACCTCCCCCTGTTCTCAGGGAGTCTTTGGCTTTGGCGGCTGGGCCTGCCTGCCGAGACAGAGGACTCAGTGTTTCCATCAGGCTGCTCAGTTGCAAATGCAGCCACCCAAAGACGTGAAGAATGGAAGCGAAAGAGCAAAGCTGGACCCTCCGCTGAGCTCCTGCAATCAAGTGAGCCCAGCGTGGGAGAGACGAGGGAAAGCTGCAAGGTGGCTGGTGGCTGCAGGAATCCAGGGGAGGAGAAATAAATAGTTCATGATGAATCCTAAGGGCTTTGTCTTGTGTGGTGAAGGGTTTAAAATGGCTCTAGTTACTATCACATTCAACTTTACAATCGCTGTGTCTGATTGAAGGGCAGGTCTGGAAAGGTCAGAGGTCACTCGAGGAGCTTCAAGTCTCCGATTCTGTCCCTATTGCCTGCTTTGACCAGCTCATCTCACCCCAACACCTCCCTCAGGTGGTCGCAGTGGTGAGCTCTTTCCCTCTTTGTCTGGATTAGCCGCCAGCATGGGGACAGGATACATGTGGCCAAGGAAATGGAGAGGCATGGGGGTCACTTGCAGAGGCATGCAGAGAACTTGCAGAGTTGCCTGTCAATGCAGCTCCTCTGGGGGAGCACGGTAGGGTCCCGTGCACTCAGGGGCACCATTTCAAATTTTGGTGGTGGCGGGGAGGATAATTTCACCATGATTCCAGGGGCTACTTAGGCACCTGAAAACTCTAGGGTTTTGCAGATAACTTAGCAAAGAGCTGACAGGAACGCTTGCCAGACTGCTTTCCGGGGAAGACAGCTCTAAGAATGGATCCAGGGAATGGTTCCGTATCTCTGAGCTGTTTGGACACTTTCAGGGAACATTCCCGATGCAAGACAGAGATCCCCAAAGTTATCCTGGGTAACCCTGAGAGACTTGTGGAAAACTAGCAGATACCACATCTCTGCTGTCACTTTGCACTGATAAACTTGGACTGTCTGAACCTGTTCATGTATTTTACCTGCTTTAAGCTCTCAAGAACTTTCACATATAAAAGAAAGAAAATTAAATAAATGAGTGACGTAGTTACACTGATATAGGGCCGTAGCGTAAACCCGACCTCAGAGTTGTCCCATTGAAATGGAATTATTCACAGCAGTCATTAAAGTTAAACATGCACGTAAGGGTTTCCAGGGCCGAGATTAAGGCCACAGTTTATGAGAGGTGCCGACGCAAGAAGAGAAGAGCTGTGCAAAAACTGAAATACCACTTGGAACCTGGCCCAAACAATGCAGCATGAAAAATAAACTCATCTTGTTATACAGTAATAGAGCTGGTTCAAAACAGTTTTACACTCACAATGCAACCTTTGAACTAAAAATGCCACTTTGGATTACATTGATCATTTGAAAAAAGTTCCCGTTGAAAAAAAAACATTTTGGATTTCTCTGCCCACTTGAGAGAGAACGTGGAGTTTTTCCCACCAAAACGAAACAAAAATTTGATCATTAAAAACATTTGCAAATAAGTTTGAAGAATATGGGGGTGGGGGAGGAAGTGGTTTCTTCTTCAATTTTCATGACCCTCCCCACCCCCGCTCTTTTTGACCAGTTCTAATTATGAATAAATGTCCGTATGTCCATGAATGATAAATACGTCTGCTACTGAAACATTTACAAACAAGGGCTCTCATCAGGAGCACTGAGGTCACATGATGTAGAGAAACACCCAGGCCTGCAGGGTTCACATTCTCAGAGACATAAACCGCCCCAGGACGGGAATGTCACACACAACACAGCGTGACTGGCCTGGGTTGGTGAGGTGCATGTTTTGCTGTTGCTGGCGAATTGTGTTTTTTTGAGGTGTGGGGGGAGTTATATTTGAAAGGAGTTCTTCATCCTCTCCCACTCTCAGCCAGGGGAGACCAGGGCCCACCACTTTTTACTGGCCATAAGTGTGAGCGACTGGATGAGGGGGGAGAGACGGGAATGTGTGTGGGGGGGCGGGTTTTGGGGGCAAGGGGCGGCGTGAAGTGGGAGCTCAGGGAGAAAGGCGGCATGAGGGGGGGCCTCAGGCAAAGGGGCGGTTTGAGGGGGCCGGACCTCGAGGAGAAGGGGTGGCACAGGGGCTGGGCCACAGTTTGGCTGCCAGCAGCCCCCCCACTTTTAGGAAGCTTTTGCCCATCCTGCCCTCATCCCAAATTCATTTGTAACAGTAAGAAAACTTTGAGCAACAAGGAGACTCAGAGACCCACAATATTACCGCTAAAATCCTCACCCGCCCCTGGAGCTGGGCAAACAGAAGTTTTTGGTCGCTGGCAATTCCAAAAAAAGAGATAGAAAAAAACTGGTTTCAGGTTGGACAAAACTACATTTTTTCCAAATTTTTGATGAACCAAAAAGCTTAAAAATAAAACAAAACGCAGGAACATTTCAAGGGTTGTAACTTTTTGAATTTTTAAAATAAAACTGAAGGACATTTTTAAACAAAAAGTTGTTTCAAGATGAAAAATCAAAATGGTTTGTCTGGAAAGTGTCTAAATGAAATGCTTCGACTTTTTAAGAACTGGGGGAAGGGTCTGGACGTGAACAATTCAGCAGAACGGATACGAATTCGCAAACTGCTGAATCTGCATTTTTCCCCTAAAATTGGTTTAGATGAAAAGTTTCGCCCCATCTAGTCCCCACCATTGAGGGGCACCGTAAGAGGGATCAGCTCTTCTAGCTGATTCCCCAGCTCAAGTCTGTCTCCATTTAATGGGTCCCTCCCCGCCACTCCACTTTAGGGTTGCCAATTTTAATTGGACAGATTCCTGAAGATTTTATCACATGACATGAGCTTTAATTAAAAACTAATCTTGAATTCCTGCAGACTCCCGGTCATCCTGGAGGATTGGCAATGCTACTCCAGTTTCCTGGGCCACACCCGTGTCCCCACCTAATGGGTCCCTTTCTCTGGGTTCCTGGGTGAAGCGTCTGTCCTCCATGAGCAGGTCTCCTTCACCATTCTCCAGGGCTGGGTCTCGATTCCTGTTTCTGGTTCCCTGGGCCTGGACCCCGTCCCTGTCACGCACTGCGGGGAGCTCAGATTCCTGTGAATCCTGCGGACTTCCAGGCTGCTGGGAGGGATGAGTCAGCACCTTCCTGAAGACGAGTCGCGGGTAGGCAAACGCTTTCCCTCTACCTTTCCAAAACCCACATTTCTACAGTGAGACTAGCACCCCCACCACTGCCACCACTCCACGCACCATGAGACAATTCCAGGACGCTGGCTCTGAAACAAAAGAGAGAGAAAGGCCCCATAATTAAGGGAGTCCGTTAAATCATCCCACTGCTGCCATGAGGATCTCAGAAGATGAAGACGTTCCTGGGATACAGTAAGAGCTGAGTTGGGTCGTGCGCACATGGGCACCACTCAGAGCAGCGGGAATGAGATCTCCAGGCTCATTATCCCCATCGGCCAACCTGACGGAGGGAGAAAGGTGAGCCCGGCAAAGCAACCCCTGTTCCAGAGTCTGGGAACTGTGATTTTTAAGATGCTCCAGGATGGGGTCCCTCAGGTCTTAAGGTTAGAGGGGACGGTTAGGATCATCTACTCCAGCGTCTCCTGAAGCGTGGGGAAGGGCTAGCCGTGGTGGGAAGGGTGGGGTTTGAAGATGTATCCATGATAATGGGGAGGGGGGGTCGCTAACACATTGCTGACGGGTGAGGGGCATGATTGGTTTCTTTGCCTTGAGGAGGGGGCTCAGCTTTTAAAAGTTTTGGGAACAATAATTTAGTCTGAGCCCTGGATAGGGGTCGGGGCAGTCAGAGGGCGGGGAACAGGGTGGTTGAATGGGGGCGGGGGTCCCTGGGGAGCAGTCAGGAAGGAGAGGGGGGTTTGGATGGGGCAACGGGGGGCAGTCAGGGGCAGGGGTTTCAGGGGCAGTCAGAGGACAGGGAGAAGGGGTGGTTGGATGTGGCAAGGATCCCAGGGGGCCATCAGGAAGGAGAGGGGGGGTTAGATGGGGCGGCGGGGGGCAGTCAGGGGCAGGGGGTCTGGGGGCGGACAGGGGACAGAGAGCAGGGGGTGGATGGGGCAGGGATCCCAGGGGGACTGTCAGCGGGTGAGAAGCAGGGGGTGGGTCAGATAGGGGGTGGGGGCCGGGCCATGCCTGGCTGTTTAGGGAGGCACAACCTCCCCTAACTGGCCCTCCATACAATTTCAGAAACCCGATGCAGCCCTCAGGCCAAAAAGTTTGCCCACCCCTGCTCTAGCCCATAAGTTATGGCTGAGTTAAAGATCTTTTAGGAAGAGATATCCAGTCCTGATTGAAAGACTCTCAGTGATGTACAATCTACCACATCCTTAGGCGAGTTATTCCAATGGTTAATCCTCTCACTGTTAAAAAATTGTGCCCTACAAAAAGTCTGAATGTGTCTTGCTTCAGCTGCCAGCCTCAAATGTTTCCCTCCCATTTCCCCCGCCCCCACCTTCAGCAATTATGGTTTCTGATGCTTGTACTTCTTCCTCAACTCTGGTGGCAAAGCTGGGTCAAGTTCTCTTTCTCCCTGTCCAGTATTTCTCTCTCCTCTTTCTCCAGCCAGATGAGGAGGAGTGCATTTTGGGCCAGGAACACACAGCACACACACACAGGTAGGGCCACACCCCACTGCAGACACAGACTGAAGTCAGCTCTGTGTGAGAGGACTCCCCCAGCACTCAAGTGCACACACCTTTTTGGGAGATAACCCCAAAATAATACTGTCTTGCGCTTTATAGAAAAATCTGCACAGAGCAAGCTCATAAAAATCCGCCCTCTTCCTCAATGTGAAGAGAGATGTGCACATTTCTTGCCCTCCCAGTTAGAAATTGCAGAAACTGGGTTTTATTATAAATAAGGAATAAGTTTATTAACTACGAAAGATGGATTTTAAGTGAATATAAGAGACAACAGACAGAACAAAGCAGATTACTAAGCAAATGAAATCAAACATGCAAACTAAGCTAACGAGGAGTCTTCACTAAAGAAATTGGCTACAAATAGTATTTCTCACCCTAGATAGTGTTGCAGGCAGATTACAGAAAGTCTTGAAAGGCAGCTGCACTGGTCTCCCTCTTGAGACCTCAGGTATTATTACTCACAAGCTAGGCACCCTTCCAGCTTGGGTTCAACCCTTCTCCCCTGAGTTCAGTTTTTGCTTCCAGGTGTTTTTTCAGTATCTCCTTGGGTGGGGAGGCAGAGGAGAACCATGATGATGTCATTCCCCTGCCTTCTATAACTCTTGTGTAAGGCAGGAACCCTTTGTCTTCTAGTGGAAAACCACTGGCATTCCAAAAGAGGAAGAGGGGTATCCAGTACCAGGTGACTCGGGCCCACATCTCCACATGGCTGTGGTAGCCATTGCTCATAGGCTGCCTCCAGGGTCTACAAGAAGACTAAGCTCTTTCACAGTCCATTGTCTCTGCTAATGACCCATCAGCCCCCTCTGACTTTTTCATTGTTGTACCTGAAGGGCTGGTTGGGCATGACACCCAAAGTAACGCATTTGAAATACAGGTACATAGTTAATATTCCTAACTTCAGATACAAAAATGATACAGGCATACCAATTGATAATCACATTCAGTAAGTCATAACCTTTCCAATGATATCTCACATGAGCCATCTTGCATAAAGTATATCTCCGTTATGTCATATTCATACCATAAGTATATTTTCATAAAGAATATGGAGTGAAAAGTCACAACTTGTACTCACTTAACATCTCTCTCTTTGTACTTAAATAAACTTATTTTATTCTTTAATCAAAACTAATCCTGTGTTGTGAATTGTTTGGGTAACTCCATTTCAGGTAGCAAACAACAGTATGTCAATCCCCTTTGAGAGGCAACAGACCTAATCTACCTTGACTGTCCAGGAGAGGGCTGGACAGTGCAGAATTCACTTCTTTGGGGAAAATCTGGGATGGGAAGTGTGTTGGGGTCACTCTGCAAGTGGTAACAAAGGCTGCTGGAAGCAAGAGCGTGGCTGGTGTGTTGTGGACAGGCTGCTGGGATCAGAGTTGCTGGACCAGGGCTGTGGCTATACACAGACACCCAGGGTGTGACCGGCATCCTGGCAGGCTGATTGTGAGCGACCCAGGGCTTGTCTACACTGGCACTTTATAGCGCTGCAACTGTCTCGCTCAGGGGTGTAAAAGAATACCCCCGAGTTTCAGCGCTGTAAAGCACCAGTGTAAACAATGCACCAGCGCTGGGAGCCGTGCTCCCACCACTTGTAGCTACACCCCTCGTGGCGTTGCCAGTGTAGACTAACGCCCAAGTTGGCAGCTACAACAGCAAAACATTGTGAGGCACCCAGGGTAGAGGGTAGAGGGCAAGGTGACGCAGCCCCTCCTAATGGACTTTGTGTGAAGCTATAAACTAAGGTTGGAACCCAAGCAGTTATAACCTGTCTTCCCGTAGTTCCTAGAGGCCCTAACCAGGATTTTAATACAAATGGCAATTGTTCTAGGAAACTTTAGCTCTGAAGTAATAAACACACCCCTCAACAACAAGAGTAACCGGGTGGAACTTCATGTCCTGTGATATACTGGGGGTTAGACTAGATCAGTGGTTCTCAACCTGTTTACCATTGTGGGCCGCATAGGCAGATCTCTATGTCACTATATATACTATTTGTATCATGGGCAGCACATGAACCTCCTCCCGTCAGGGAGGCTAGCCCCCCGACCCTGCCTGAGGCCCCTCCCCTGCCCCACCCCTTTTGCCTGCCAGAGACCCGTATCCCCCCCCACCCCCCACCCCACCCCCACTGGCTGAAGGAGCCCAGCCGAACCAACCTGAGCACTGGCCTGTTCACCTGAGCCGCCTCGAGCCCTGGACCACCAGCTGGCCAGCCCCCGCCTTGCTGGCCGCCCTGAGTCCTGGGACGCCGGCCTCACCTGACCCCTGGGACACCGCCCACCTGACCCCCGGGACACCAGATGGCCTGAGCACCAGCCCAACCCGTGGGCTGGCCCAAGCCACCCCCAGCCACGGCCTTCCCAAGCTGAGTCCCCGCCGGCTTCTGGAGACAGGGGGAGCGAGGGTGGGGACTCAGAGCGGAGCATGGACGGGGCCACGGCCTGGGTTAGGGGAGACTTAGCCTCCTCTGGCCTATTATACCCCCCATCCATGACCTGTATGGCCCTGAGGATGTCACACGGGTAGCAGCTAAGTGCTGATTGGGCCACAAGCAGCTCACGGGTTGAGAACCACTGGACAAGATGCTCATGTGGGTCCCCTTAGGTATTAAACTCCATGAATGTATGAACTTGAATAACCTTGAGAGCAAAAAGCCAGAAGGACAGGGTAAGGAACAACTGAAGGTGGCCAGTTTTCATATCTTATTAATTAATTGATTAATTAATTAATTATTACAATTTTTGAACTGCAGAAAGAAATCAGGGAAAATATGCAGATGTTTTGTTTCTTTTTAAACCAATATTTAACTTTTTTTTAAACCCAACCAGTTGTAGAGATGGTTGATTCCTTCATGCATGCCCCCCGTTATCCCCCCTCTACCTGTTGCCCTCCCCTCCAACCACCACCAAAAAAGAAACCTCCAGAATCTCAATTTTGGAAAACATTTTACAAAAAATATTGTAAATCTCATTTGTCCAAACCAGTTCTAGGTGTAACCCACTCCTGTAGGAAAGAGAGGGTAAAACTGACTGCCTTAGGGACTGTTCCCAATGGCAATGTACAGAACCTAGATATTAGGGCAAAAGGTGCTTTAAAGACACTAAGAGATGGTGGTTAGTACTTCTTCTCTTTTAATCTGACTTACTCACATGTGCTGCCACAATGAAAGTCAGTAAAATTAATTTATTGTATAGAGATGCCGCCTTAATAATGTTTGATATTGTATGCTGTAATAGAAGAGATTATGGGTGTAACACGACAGGCATCAGTGGGATTATATAAAGACATTCAGGGGGAAAGAAGCTAGCTGCTACAGGTAGACGTAAGGTGTGGCATGATTATGTTAATAGATCTTGGCAGAAGGTATTGGCACCTGTTTGCTGAAAGTGAGCCATACACGCCTACGGTTAAACTGAAATCTGGCATAAGAAGGCACAACCCCAGTGATATCAGTGTAGTTTTGTTTCCAGCACCAGCAAGAACTATGACCTTTGTAAATGTCACTGAAAAGTAAATGATCTAAAAAATGAAGGAAAATATGAGCATTAGTGATACAAGACATGATATAATCTATGATTGTAAGCCCCTTAGGGCAGGGACCAACTTTTTGTTCTGTGTTTGTACAGTGCCTAGCACAATAGGGTCCTGGTTTTCCCTAGAGCCCCTAGGCACTATGGTAATACAAATTATTGACCTATGTATCCTGGCTAGCATATATATATATATATATATAATCCACCCCATATGTACTTTAGTATGCATTAAGCACAAATACCATTAAGCACACATATTATGGCAGTTATCTAATGTAAATTTACTAAAATTCTGTTCACTTATTCTAAGTATGCTATAACACCTTCCATTAGCCCAGAGGTGCCCAAACCGTGGGGCCTGCCCCCCTAGGGGGGTGCGGAGGAAAGTGCAGGGGTGTGTGGCCAGGGCCCGGGCCAGCCCACACAGATGTTATGCTTATAAGAAGCACAGGGGATCTTTTTTTCACGGGAAAAGGCAATAACCCGCATTTATTGAAGATACAACAATTAGCATATGCATTCAATCTCACCATACACACACACAAACACACACACACACACTGTCCTGCCAGTCAATGTTATAGTTACCAGTCCAGAGTCCGGATCAACCTAGTGGCCAGCTTGGTTGATCACCAATAGTGAGGAGCACATTCCTCATTCACACGCAAAACAAAATTAATTTATATAGAACATTTTGAACAGGAACATCAAGTTGCAATGCAAAAGAAAACAATCATTGCATTCTTTTACTTATTTTAAAATGCTAAACCTACAACAAATTGGTGACCCTCAAAGGTCTGTCACTGCCTTGAAATCAGCCCAGACACAAATTCTGGCTGATGTATCTCTACCAATGGCCCATTACGCCATTCCTTTCTGCTATTCAAAAAAGGGTGGCTGGCAGGATATGATCAAATCATACACCAATACATTTAATACATGTTACATTATTATTCTTTATCCTTCATTCTAAATTATATAAAATACAAACATCAAATCCTACTACTACACAGAGCCGGGGAGGAAGCGCCACTCACCAGCTCCACTCCTGGCCCTGGCTCCAGCCCCGACTGCTGCTCCCCGCCCCAGCTGTGGTCCCAACCTTGGCTCCCTTACTCCATCTGTGTCCCCCCGCCTTCTCCCCCCGGGAGCCGCGACCCTGATCTCAGTCCCAGTCCGGGGTGCGGGGGGAGGGAGGGCGGGTGGTGCAGACAGGGATAAGAGGGGGCAGGAGGTAAAAGGTTTGGGGACCACTGCAGTAGCCGAAGTAAGCTCTGGCTTAAGTAACTATGCAAGCTGTCAGGGTCAGGACATAAGAGTAATTTATCACCGTGGCAGGAAGGCAGTTACTCTCACAGGCCAGTACTGGAGGTCCCAAAGGAAGTGGACAAGACATATAATTCTTCTACGGTAGTACAAACCTAGTAGGTGCCTTCATGCCCCTTGGTACCTGGAATGCATGTGTTCAGAAGAAAGATAAGGGGGTTCTCCAATGTACCAGAAAAACAAAGTAGAAATATGATTGGTTAAATCTAGTTTCAGATTATGTACACAATACCTTTTACTTGTACACAGGAATGGTAGAAAAAGATAGATTTATGGGTGTAATTTTGGGAGCACACCTTCTTTGTAAGGTCAATGTATCAACACTGCATAAGATGGTTTCCCATAGACTGGTATCGTATTAAAACTTTCCCCTGTTTTATATTATTATTGAATACAAGCAATAAACCTGACTGCCATTCAGTGTTCCCTCTAATTTTTCCCACCTATGTGCAGAAAGAATTTTGTTATTTGCACCAATATGGAGGTGATGTGTGGTGGGGATGGGGCTGAGGGGCTTGGAGTGTGGCAGAGGGTTCAGGGCTGAGGCAGAGGGTTGGGGTGTGTGTGGGGGGGTGAGGGCTCTGGCTGGGGTTGCAGGCTCTGGGGTGGGGCCAGGGATGAGGGGCTCAGGGCTGGGGCAGAAGATTGGGGTGTGGGGAGGGAGGGCTCCGGGGTGGGGCTGGGAATGATGGGCTCAGGGCTGGGGCAGGAGGTTGGGGTGCAGGGGGTAAGGGCTCCAGCTGGGGGTGCGGGCTCTGGGGTGGGGCTGGGGATGAGGGGTTTGGGGTGCAGGCTGCCCCAGGGCTACGGCGGGGAGAGAGGACTCCCGCAGAGCTCTCTCCCTGCAAGAAGCACCTGGTCTAGAGGGGAGGGGTACCTCTCCCTGCCCTGGCAACTCCAGGGCTGGGGCCATGGGAGAAGTGCATCTCCCATGGTCACGGCAGGTCTGGGCCAGGGTTGGGTTGGGGCCGCGGGATAGGTGCATGTCCCCTGGCTGCGGCAGGTCCATGCTGGGGCTGGGTTGGGGCCGTGTGAGAGGTGCCTCTCCCACAACTGCAGCAAGGGCTGGGCTGGGTTGGGCTGGGCTTGTTTGCGACGCGCTGGGGCCAGGGGAGGGTGTTATACCAATAAAATAAAAACCAGCAGGATCTTATTAAAGGGGAAAAGGCAAAATGCCACATTTATTGTGAATACAGAAAGAATCATAGTAAGCAGTTAGTTACAGCTATAACATTCCATTCAATTTCATATTTATTCACACATTCAGTCATACACACACACACACACACACACACACACACACACAGGTTCTGCAAGATTGTTATCATAGTTACCAGCCTTAGAGTTGCTCATGCCAAGCCACTGGCCAGGCGGCCTGGACATGAGGAGGGAGCAGGGCCTTCTCAGATGCTCATCTGATGCTCCTGGAAGTTGGTTTGCAGAATCAGACCCCAAAGTTCTCACTTTCTAGAGTCCATTTTTATAGGAATTTCTTCCTATGCCAGTCTATGGGAATTGCTTCATCATGCTGTTGCTGAATCAATCAGCAGATGGCACATTCCTGACGGCTCCGTGCTGCCAGATGTTATCTTGTTCTTTGGTTCTCCCATTCTTGAGGCTGTTCGGTGGATTCCAGTCTGCCCTCCGGGGGTCCTCTGGTTATTTCCACTTGACACCTTCTTCAGCCGACTGACACTGGATTCTTAGGCTGGCACCTCCCTGATCATTCAGTTATTATCCACACCAAGCATCCATACACATACATCCTCTATCTCTATTTTAATCACAATTATTAACAAAGCGAGATGAATACAACAAAAGGGCGGGGAGTCTCTCTGGGTGCTGTTTCTGTTGTTACAGAGTATTACTTTGAGTCTCTCTCTGTGTGAGGGGTAGTGTTACAAAGAATTGCTTTGAGAACAGACTCTGTCTTAAAATGTACTAACACAATTAGCAGCTTGCAAGTTACACACAGAGAGGGAGAGAAACAGTAAAAACAAGAGACCAAAAACCAAGAGACCTCTTAATTAGTAATACCCTGGAATTTAAACTATGGGGAATCAAACTCATTTGTGATTTTAATACAGAACTTCTTTAATATGATCCAACAAGGGGCGCATCTCCCCCAGCCGCGGCATGTCCATGGCTGGGCTGGGTCGGGTCCAGGGCTGGAGGAGAGGAATTCCCCACAGCTGCGCAGCTTAGAGGGAACTTAGCTACCATTGGTTCTTTGGTCTCTTGGATATATTTCATAATGAACCAAAGTGCGGCTGAGCAACTGACTATGCAATTTACCAGTAAAATAATAGTAGATACGAGCATACATATCCTGAACCCAGTGAGAGGAAAACTACATAGGGCATGAATTCATCAAACTGACTCCTACTTTGTGGGCTATATGAGGAAAAGGAGATGGAGTGAGAGAGGGAGGAGAAAGAACAAGCTCTGGAAGTGCAAAACCACTGCACTGCGCATTGGTGCCTCGATGGACGTACTGGGATATACAGGAAATACATGGAAGAGCTATATCGTTTTACCATTTCTTTTCTATTATCTTCCTTGCTGTCTTATTTAAGTAATTCTGTTATGTTACTGTGACATATCCAGGGTACAATCCAGACTAATAAGTAGCTGTGTCACCCCTGCCCTCTAACCTGGTGTGTCCTTTACATTACATTGCTGCAGTAGCTTCCAGTCTGGACATCTCATAAACAAGTTCCAGCTTGCAAGTCACTCCCAGCTACATCTGTGTGTGCTGCAGTCAGCCAGCCATACCTTGGCTCTTAGCAGCCTTGGTTATGTTGCAGGGTGACCCCAATATACCCCCAGTCCAGGATCTTCCCCCAGAAATGTAGGTCCAGCCCTCTCTTGGACAGTACAGATATGTTAAGTTTGTTATTCCTGTAAGGGAATCATACACACAACTTGTTACCCCAAATGGAGTTCCCCAGCCACTTCAACTTGAAGGCACTGGATAAGATAAAACAATAAAACTTGGTTATTAACTACAAAGAGATTTTAAGCGAGTACAAGTAATGAGGCATGAAAGTCAGAAATGGTTACAAGAAAAATAAAAAAAAACACAACTAGTGCCTAACTTAATAAACTACATTAGATTCAAGAAAAGTTTTCTAAACCACATGCTTCCAGCAATCTTACTGTCCCAACAGTTTAGGTCAGGACCCTGCCCTCAGAGTCCAACAGCTGCTTCCTTTGTCACTTCAGTGCAGTGAATGTGATGAGCAGGGAAAGAGAGAGACAGAGAGAGAGAGATGCTTTGGGGTGTTTGTCCATCCTTTTTATAGTTTCAGTCCCCTTCTTGAAAAAACTTTTCCAGCTGGGTACCAGGAGACAGAATATCTATGGGGAAGGATGTTCCTTGCTGCTTTTTTCTGACCTGTTTGAGCTTCTTTTGTTTCCCTTCCTGCTTGATGACTCCATTTACTGCTTACATCCTTTGAGACCTGTTTGCCAACCTCAGTTTGGAATATTTGCCAATAACATCATACAGGGAAATCTTATAACTTCACATACAATGCTGCTACACACATTTTATTAGGACAATAATGTTCAGCAAATTATGATAGATGAAATTTATAATAGATAGTATCCACTGTTATAGATTGATAGTAGACGAGGGTCTAGGCTCAGGGATATATGAGAGGATACTGTCATTTCACTATTCCTTTTTCAACATCTTTCTCATCATCTTTGTTCAATGAATAATCCTTTTATTTTGTGAATTAACTGAGAGAAGTTGTTAGTTAATTAACCTGTGTACAGTGCTTAGGCACCCATTTGCGAATGCCGATCTCCTATTTCTTTCCTGCAATTCAGTTTTCATACAGACTTAAACCAAGGAAATCTTAGTTTTGGCCTGGCTGTTTCGTTGTGCAATGTTACCAATTTATTTATTTTACACAAAGCTACAGACACCTGGATTATTAGAAACTTGATGCTTTACATGTGTTGGGCCAGTGAAATGGTGTTCCCTGGAGTCAGAGAGTCCACTGACATTTTGGGGACAATGACCAGGGTTTGACAAATAGCCATGAAGGCCAGTTGGCTGAGGAAAAAGTATATGGGGATGTGAAGGCAGGAGTCCACTTGGATTAGAAACAAGAGGAGTGTGTTTCTGGACATGGTGGTAAGGAAGGCAAGTAAAATCATGGTAAGGAGGAAGGTGTGTGTCTCCGTTTGGTTCAGAAGCCCCAGCAGAATAAATTCTGTCTGTGAAGTTACATTTGCCCTCTCTGTTTCTGCTTCACTTGGTTTGACCTGATGGAGAGAGTTTTAAAAAAGAAAACAAACAAACAGCCCTCTTATGAAATATATACATCACATAGGGCAACAACAAGGGAGTGTAAATGAGAACCCAGATTCTGCCTTCTGTGAACAAACAAACAAAACCCCAGCCATTCTGCTTAAAGAACACCATGTGCCGTACTTCCCGGGAAGTTTTAATTATTTAGGTTAAAACCTTTGAAGGATGACCTCTGATTTTGGGTGACTACAGGTTTGATGTCCAGTTTGAGACACTTTCAGCTTGGATTTCACTTCTGATGAGCACCCAGAAGTTTAAATCAAGTCACTGGAAAATACAGGCACTCAGCATCACTGAGCATGAGTATCCATGGCCAAGATTATGCAAAGTATCTCTTGATTTTTGGTGCTCACCTTCAATCGCATCCTCCTCACCATAATCAATTATTCATGATTAATTATGATTAATTATTAATATTATATTTCTTTAAATTGCTGTTCCATAGCCAAGCAGAAGCACAATATTTAGCCTTGCGGATCATTTTCCCATTTGGAGAAGTCAGTCATGCAAAGTCAGGCATTTTCTTGGTGCACTTTGTTTAAAAGAAGTACTAAAAAAATTTTCATAGCACTGGTAACAAACTTCACACGGAAGCTAAGTAAGCAGAAACCTCAGGACAGTCACTGCTACCTTGTTCCAAGAATTGGCTGTCTTTAGCCTCAGTCTCGCTCTTTCTCTTGGGTTTTTTTCACATCTGAAAACTTCTCAAAACTATTTCCTCTTCCTGCCCTCGTTTATGACCTTTACCCCCCTGCCCAATTACTCTAAGCTCTCCACCCTCCTACAAAGATCCCATGGCCCTCAAAGTTCAGCTTGGGAAGTAGCCCTGCTTTCGTGCATCTGCTCTGCAATACAAAGGAACCTCAGAGCTTTAACATGTAGGGTACATCATAGACTCATAGAATATTAGGGTTGGAAGAGACCTCAGGAGGTCATCTTGTCCAACCCCCTGCTCAGAGCAGGACCAGCACCAACTAAATCATCCCTGCCAGGGCTTTGTCAAGCCAGGCCTTAAAAACCTCTAAGGATGGAGATTCCACCACCTCCCTGGGTAACCCATTCCAGTGCTTCAACACCCTCCTAGTAAAATAGTGTTTCCTGATATCCAACCTAGACCTCCCCCACTGCAACTTGAGACCATTGCTCCTGCAGCTGGGACTCGAGGTGAGGGGGATGGGGCTGGAGTTGGTGCTCATGCCGCCTCGTGCTCCAGGGCTGGGGGCACTGAGGTTGGGAGCACTGGGGCTGCACCTCCCACCTGGTGCTCTGGGACTGGAGGCACTCGGGGGCCTGAGGCTGGAGCGAGGGGAGGGGGGTGACCATGGGGGGGGGAGGGGGCGGCCTCTGGGCTCCAGCGGGTGTGGGTGTGTGTGTGTGTGTGTGTGTGTGTGTGTGTGTAAGAGGCGGGGGAGGGGCAGGGCCTCTTGCAGAAGGGGCAGGGCTCGGGGTTAGCCTTCCTGAACGGGCAGGTCATTCACCCTTCTTGCAAAAAGGATTTGCACTGTGGCAATGGCCAGTTGGCCAAGGCTTTCAAAAGGGACTTGTGACTTTAAGTGCCTCAGTTTACCAGTGCCAGATTTGAGACTCTTCTAAAGAAACTTGTGTTTCAAAAGGCAAGCGCTCAGCTCATTCTGAAATCAGGCCTCTAACAGACACATTATGTTGGGCATGCAAAACTGGAGGCATCCAGAACTTGAGGCAATATTTGCAAATGTTGTCCTTAGGTGGTTGAAAACAAGAAGAGAAACTTTACACATGTGATTAGACTCACTGAAGTCAGTGGGACTCCTCACAGCATGTAAAATGCAGCAGCTGTACACACTTTTGCAGGATCCAGGCTTTTACACTACCTCTCCTTCAACACAGGCTGATACTAACAGTACAAGCTGGTTATGAGATGCAAAATTGTGAAGTGCGTAAAATCCACTGTGTTCCCTCCATCAAAGTGTGATTTCAAGTGTATTAGAAGCTAAAATGTATGATCTGATATTATAAAATGTAATCTATGTATCTGATATCCATCACTAAAAATGCCTTATATGTAAAAGAATTGCTATTATGACAAATGAAAATTATAATCTATGTCGTTGTTCTAATTTGGGGATCTGCTTTTATTATTTTTATAAATGAATGTTTAAAAAGAAAATTTGAGTCTGTCAGGTGATCTGTGTGATCTGTTCTGATTAATGAGTGTTCTTATTATTTAAAATAGGGACTGAAAATATATTTTGGCCGAAAAATCTATGCAGCTGCTTCTCTGCTCTCTTGTTGTAAGACATTTTATGCAGAGTAATTATCCTCCTAAAAATAAAAAAGGCAACCAAAGTCTTGAAAAACTGAACACGTAACCTAGAAACACAAGAAGCCAGTGACTGCCTACCTCCATCTATCCCATCTTGTTCTGTCAGCTATCTAGAAAAGAGAGAATTGTTCACCTTTTTTGGAAAAATGCTGCTGTTTGTTTGAAATCAAGCCGTGTGTCTTATCATTCTGTTCTGTTATATTCTTATAATCTATCTGTCTCCCCATCACTGTGGTATATGGTCATTCATAACCGACACACATTTATGAGCTGAAAATGATTTCAACAAGTACATAAATAAGCAACCCATGTAAGTCTTCTTTGCCGCTTTTACATTTACTGCGGAAAAAGTCAAAATAATGCATAATAATAGGCACATAGAGTGCTCAGTCTAATTAACGTTGCATTCATTTAGTATAGGGCAGTAGTATTATTCTCAGGGATTCATTTAGTTTAAAAGTGTTAAGGCATAAATATTCATGCCTGAAGGCTGAAAAAGAATTTAATGATTTTTTAAAAAACAGGTTAAAAGATGCCACTTGGAAACCCCCAATCTATAAGAACTATAGTCTGTAATTAGTAACCAAAAATACTGCATGAGACACTTTAAATCTGACTCTCTAACCTAGGTCTAAAGCTACCCCAGTCAATTGCTTACTAAAGAAAAAGGAACAATAACTGGTGGAAGAAAATACAATATTTCAATAGTTTGAGTCAAGGTTGGGACCATTACATCAGCTCGAAATTAATACTCTAAGGGGACATATGTATCTAAATATTAATTGTTTAGTAATTAATTTTTAGTAATTAATTGTTTAGTAATTAATTGTTTAATTAATTTAATTAAAAATTAATTAATTTTAGTAATTAATTGTTAATTAATTAATTAAATGTATCTAAATATTACCTACATATGTATCTATTACCTACATATGTATCTAAATATTACCAGACTTTGGGGAATACTCTCCTAAGTCTTTAATTAAGGTGCAGTTACAGGAGGAAATGTAGCCCTAGGCAATGCCACCCTCCCCCCCGCGGACATGCTTTGAAACTCTGCAAGTTTCTCCTTGTGGGTCTTTCCATTCTTCTGTCATGAGATCAGGCCAGGTTCAGAGACCCCAAAAGAGGGGAGTGGAGTTGGCCCTCCCTTCCAGAGTCAGTAGAGGATTATGCTCTCACCCAACCACACACTCACCCATGCACTCAATTCACAGATCTCTGGAGATTCACCTGGATCTTGAGAGATGGGTGGAGTTCATGAGCATCCATTTAGCTGTTTCTTGCTTGGACATTAGTTCTCTGTAGAGGCCAGGGTCATCCACGTAGATGGCTCCTGACTTCAGAATACTTTTCAGCTTTATCCACATACCCCACACTTTGAAAGCATGGGAGTCAAGCTCCTGTGGGCTAACACCAGCTGCCACATTACCTGTTGCCCCCACTAACCTCTCTGTCCCTTCCCCCTTACAGTCTTAGAAAATATCCCAACAGGGTTTTGCAAAGGGGTGATGCTACTGAGCGTTTTGTATCCTAGTCTCCAGTCCTCCCCATTTGTAGAACCCATTCTCTGCAGAGCAGAAATTCACCCTCCCTCTGCACCGGGCCGACTGTTATGTACCCGTTAAGCCCTGTTTTGCAGAAGCGCTCTTGCCATGGTGAACAGCCTTTTCCTTGACTCTCTGCAGAGAGGTGAAGTTCACACTTGTTTATCTTTTCTCACATGACTAGTCCTATTGAAATAAATGGGACTAGCCTTGACCAAAGTTACTCCACAAAGAAAAGCAGTTTAGGGGCAAATATGTCTTCCACTAAATTCAGTGCTGATGAAAGCACAATCCCATCAGCTTCAGTTTGTTCCATGTTTCATCGTTCACCATTAACTGTTACTAACTGGAAGAAAGTTACACTGGGCATCACTGGTCATTGCTTTTGAGACCTGTAGTAACTGGTTGCTCTGTTAAGTTTTGGTGGAGGAAGTTATAACTCTTGAGACACAGAAGAGAAGAAATCAAAAAGCTTCCAAAATTTTTTTTGATGGTCAATGGAGTCCCTTAAGAGTGAAAGCAGAGAGTCAGCACAAGGCTGTTTTGAGCTTGAAGTGGGATTTAAGTGGGTTAAGAGCCATAATTGTGATGTCCATCTAGACAGGGGCATACCCACCTGTCTGTAGTACTTATATAGAATCATAGACTTTAAGGTCAGAAGGGACCATTATGATTGTCTAGTCTGATCTCCTGCACAACGCAGGCCACGGAATCTCACCCACCCACTCCTGTAACAAACCCCTAACTTATGTCTGAGCTACTGAAGTCCTCAAACTGTGGTTTAAAGACTTCAAGGTGCAGAGAATCCTCCAGCAAGTGACCCGTGCCCCACACTGCAAAGGAAGGCGAAAACCCACCAGGGCCTCTGCCAATCTGTCCTGGGGAAAATTCCTTCCTGACCCCAAATATGGCGATCAGCTAAACTCTGAACATGTGGGCAAGACTCACCAGCCAGATACCCAGGAAAGAATTCTCTGTAGTAACTCAGATCCCACCCCATCTAACATCCCATCACAGGCCATTGGGCATATCTACCACTAATAGTCAAAGATCAATTAATTGCCAAAATTAGGCTGTCCCATTACCATAGTATCTGATAGCTAAACAACTGTAATGTGTTTATACTTCTGCCCAGATCCACAAGTGCACCTAGAAAATCACAGGAACAACACTGGGATCCACAAAGCCTGAGCTAGGTACCGAGGATCTCTGTACAGTGAATGGGGAGTGATAGGTGCCTTAGAATGGAATCCATTAAAGGCAACACTCTAGCTAGAGAGCTGCCTTAGCAAGCCAATGGGAGATGCCAAGGAGAGGAGTGTGCTAAGCGCTGATCCTCTCATGAACATAGGTGCTTGAGTCTAGGTAGATGTGCCTCTCTCATCTAGCAATCCACAAATTGGGGGAAGATACTCAGGCCTCCACCAAACACATGTGGGGCAAATTCAATACACCCTTATGAGCAAATTCAAACCTGAGATAACCACATTGACATCAGTGAATATGCTATGTTAGCAATGAATATGACCCATGATGCACCAACAAGCATGATGAAGGAAAATATGACCCAAGACATCCATAGTTTCAGTTTGGTGTATTGTGATGATAATATGTGGCCCAGTGCATTGACACTGACTAGAAATTAAATATCATAAATTACCACCCAAATACAGATGGATTAAGGCTACATGTGGAATGAATCTTCCCAACCGGCTCATGCATTTTACTTTATTTTTGTGGTTACTGGGAAGTTGAAGGCAGAGGCTGTGGCTTTGAAAAATCATTGCATCATTTTCACTGAGTACTGTTGCCTAAATATTTACAGTGACTGACAAACTGTAAATATGATGGATGAGAGGATTATATTATTTACCAGTTCATTTTCAATCTCTAGCTTAACATATTTGTTCATTGAATAATCCTTTCATTTTTCCAGTTAATTTTGGGTTAGTAAAAGCTTTCTACCATTCCGAAATCTTGAATCCCCATTTCTTCCATTCATAACAAAATAAATTATTGAACCCCATGTCCTTTTTACTTCCTCGTGTGCAGTCGTCATCTGAATTTAAACTAAGGAAACTTCCCATTTATCTTGATCTTCCATTGCCAAGTTTTTAAGTTGTGTTAAATGCCTGTCAGAGATTGTCTAGGTTAATTTGTTCCTGCCTCAGGGCAGAAGGATGCACTAGATGATGACTTATCCAGGTCCCTTCCAGCCCTACATTTCCACAATTCTCTATATAAATCATATTCTTTTATTTTACACAACATTTACGGGCGTTGGACTAGATGATCTCCTGAGGTCCCTTCCAACCCTGTGATTCTGTGATACCTGCAGTCTGGATTTATAGTTACTTCCTACTTTACATAACTAGGGCTGCTAAAGAGAGAACGCAAAGAACATACTTTGCACCAATAAAAAACAAGGATAACACCTCTGTACTCAATGGAGCTAAACCAATTTAAAACCAATGTGAGGGGAGAATCAGGCCCAAAGTGATCTCACACTCTGAAGAGTGAATATTAACAATGTCCCCTTCTTAGCACTGGGCCTACTTCCTGTGGGAGAAATTCAGCCTTCTGCAGAGGGCCGGGCCAGTATGAGGCCTATGCACATTTATAGTTCCTTTTCAGCTCTATTTTGAGCAATGCACATAAAATCTGGTGTGAATGCAGTATCAAAGTAGAACACATTATGGACTAGATTCACAACGGGGGCTTAAATGTTGCAATGATGAGTATTACACCCCCTCACTTCTAGCTGCCCTGCCACCTAACGGAATTCACAACTCTGAGCTACATGAGTAAGGTGCCTAAAAAGTGACCCACAGAGGATAGCACTCTGAGAAGGGAGCTGCCTAAGTGAGCCATTAAGAAATGTCTCGAAGCCCTGCCTCTCAAGAGGACTTAGATGCCTTACTCTGTGCCGGAGGGACACACCATCTCTGTTGGGGATTCACAGCCATGAACCCTCTCCTGGAGTTAGGCGCCTAGGTCAGATTGAGCCTTTCCCACAATAAACCAAGGAGGAACAGAGGGGCGATTATCTCAATAGCCCAGTGGTTAGAGCACTCACCGGGGATGTAGGAGACCCGTGCACAAATCCCTATTCTGCTTCATATGGAGCAGGCGCTAGAATCCAGGTCTCCCACATCCCAGATGAATGCCCTAAACTGTTGGGTATAAGTTGGGGAACAACCTCCTCCTTGCTGGTTAGGTGTGCTCAAAGAGCTCCTACACGGCTGGGCCCTGCTGGAAGGATCGCTGGGGGAATGCCAAGTTTGTGAATCCCATGGGGGCTTCGGTGCGAGCTAGGTGCTGAGCCGCTCTCTGCCCGTAGGATATAGGGCCCATGTACAGAAACTTAGGTATATAGAGGACTAAATCAGTAGAAACTCAGGTATGTAGGTCTGGATTTTTAAAGGTATTTAACCATTGTTGTGCTCAGTGTCACAATGCCTAACTGATTTATGGCACCTAAATCCCATCAACTGTCCATGGGATTTGGCTCCTAAGGGCGTATCTTAGCAGTCAATAGGATTTTGGGTCCTAAGAGCAAAAATCCTATAACAGTCGATAGAATTTAGGCTCCTAAATCAATTTTGCCCAGATTTAAAAAAGCATTCAAAAGTTGCAGCCTCAATCTCATTTTCAAAGCGCCTTCCCTTTTGAAAATGGGATTTCAGCTCCTCCATCAGGTAAGGGTTGCAATGCTGAGTGCAGCAATAACCAAACGCCATTACAAATCTGGGGCTTAGGGAATTCAGGTGCCTCCAGGGTTTGGCAGCAGCTGAGCCATGGTTTTGTGAATTCAATTGTGCCTAAATGTCGGACTCAGGCAGCTAATGTCAAATTAGGTGCCCCTTGTGAATCTAGACACATGCAAAAATGTCAAAAGTGCTTAAGAAACTTAAAAGCCTAAGACACATTGATTTACAGTGGAACTTGAGCGCTAAGGAATTTTGAAAAATGTACCCTACAACTAAATCTTTTAGGAAACCCTGTCTGTGGTCAAGTAGGAAGTGATCAAACCTAGGACACAACAGTCAATGACATTTCATATCAAAGTTTCCGACAGACTCCGCATTTCCCAACCAATTTTCTTAGGGATACTAAAACATCCTTGTTTCTTAGGCTGTAGATGAGGGGATTCAGCACTGGGGTGACAACGGTGTAAAACACAGACACCATCTTGTCTTGCTGAGGTGAGTGGTAGGAAGTGGGTCTCATATACATGAAGATGGCTGCTCCATAGAATAGCCCCACCACGGTCAAATGTGAGGAGCAAGTGGCTAGTGCCTTCTGCTTTCCTTTGACTGAGCTCATCCTCAGGACCGAAGAGAGGATGCACATATAAGAAGACAGTATGATTGAGGAAGGGATGAGGAGCAGTACAATGCCGGACACAAAGAGGACTGTCTCATAAGTGGAGGTGTCAGGGCATGACAATTTCAGCAGGGCTGGGATCTCACAGAAGAAGTGGTTGATCTCTTTTGAGCCGCAGTAAGGCAGTTGCAGAATAAAAACTGTGTGAATCAAGGCATCTAAAGATGCTCCAAACCAGACACCAGCTGCCATGCTTAGACAGGTTCTCTTCCTCATGCGGATATGGTATTGCAAGGGATTGCATATTGCCACATACCTGTCATAAGACATGACCGCCAGAAGGAGGCACACTGCTCCTCCTGTGGTCATCGTGAGAAATATCTGGGCCCCACATCCAACGATCGAAATGGTGTTCCCTGGGATCAGGGAGTCCATTGCCATTTTGGGGACAACGATCAGGATCTGACAGATATCCATGAAGGCCAACTGACTGAGGAAAAAATACATGGGGCTGTGAAGGCTGGAATCTGTTTGGATTAGAAATATGAAGAGACCATTCCCTGACAAGGCAGTGATGAAGGCAATTAAAATCATGGCCACAAGGAAGGTGTGCATCTCCGTTTGGTTAAAGAGCCCCAGCAGGATAAATTCTGTTGGAAATGTTGCATTATTCCTCTCTACTTTCTCTTCATTTGATTTGGCCTGAAGGCACAAGAAGAGAGATTAGAGCAAAAAATGTGTGGAATATGCACACATTGTGTGTAGAGATAACACTGACAGAGTCTGATACACTAGTCAGCTTCTTCCTTTGGTGGAAGAAATGCCAAATATCTTTGTTAACATGCAAATTCTGTCACTTCCCAGGAAGTTGTATTTTTTTAGGGTATGTCTACACTACAGGCAGACATAGCTATGCCAACATTGTCTTGTAGTGTTGATGCAGTCTACTCTTACAGAAATAGTTTTTCCAATGGTGTAGGAAACCACCTCTCTGATCAATAGTAGCGAAGTTGACAGAAGTATTCTTCCATCAAGCTAGCTATGTCTGTGCAATGGGTGAGGTTGGCATAATTATGTTGCTCACGGATGGGGACTTTTCACACCCCTGAGTTCCATAGCTATGTCAACCTAACTTTTCAGTGTAGACCAGGCCTGAGGCTAAAGGGGTTTTTTGGTGGTTTTTTGGTGTTTTTTTTAAATAACATGCAATATTGCAAATCTCAGCATTTGGGTATTTAGCTTCAGGTCTTTTCTATATTTAGAGCTGCCGTGGTTGAACTAAAAGTGTGATTTTATAATCATCTAGATAAAGTGATGTAAATCACAGTGTGGACAATTTTATTTGATTTAAAACAATTTTATGTCAATTTAACTCTGATCTGCAAGGTATCAACTATAACTAAAGCAATATAAGTTTGGTTTAAATTGAACAAAGAGTCTCCAGACTGTAGGCTGTTGGGAATTTTTTTTTTCTGCTATAAAAAATTGATGACAAAGATTGTTTTCCCATTTTTCTTGAAAATTTTCATTGAAATTTCTCTGGGTACAGCATACTTTAGATGAAAATGGGAATTTTCCTTCAGTCAAAAAGCCATCTTCTATTGGGAAAAAAAAATGTTTCAACAAATCATTTCTGACCAGCTGCAGTCCACACGGCATTTTTGTCCCAGTTCCACCAAACCGTCTTTTAAATCAAGCTCAAGTTCAAACAGTACAATTTATAAATAAGGCCAGAGGCACTTTTGAGCCTAACTTTCCCATGTTATAAGCATCGATAAGTCCAACTGAAGTCACTGGGAAATACCGGTGCTCAAAATCTCTGAGAACCAGCCCCAGAGGAAAGTTTTTCTAAAGTGACCAATGACTGCAGCCCAACCTGAGTCACATTAGATAATAATGAGAATAATTACAAGTTATAGCTGTGACGACATTGCAGCTGGGGCTTGAGGTCGGAAGCCTGGGTGGGGGGCTGGGCTTCCTTGTCTGAATTCCAGCCTGAGCCACAACTTCAAAGTAGGTTTCAGAGTAGCAGCCGTGTTAGTCTGTATCCGCAAAAAGAAAAGGAGGACTTGTGGCACCTTAGAGACTAACAAATTTATTTGAGCATAAGCTTTCGTGAGCTATAGCTCACTTCATCAGATGCATCACTTCAAAGCACTGTCTACACAGCTGTTTTTAGAGCACAATCCCCAGCAGCCTGTGTCTGTTGACCCAGGCTGCAAGGCTTCCTGCCTCATACTGCGTAGACATGTGATGATAAGAAACAGTCCCTGCCCCAAACATCTTACAATTCCTTTTATAAATCAATTCTAAAAGCAGGAAATCTTGCTCCCAGTGCATATTCACTGCTGGGAATTTTCCCTGGCAAAATATATTTTCAGGTGCGAATACAGTGAAAATATTCTCACAATGAACATTTCCAGTTGATGAGTGCCAAGATTTTCAAAACTGACAGTGACGTTAGTAGAACGGATTGAAAAATGTGTGTGTGTGTGGGGGGGGGGGGTTCTGCAGCAAATTATGGGCAAACTGGAAACAAATCATCTAAATTTTCCACAAATCATTTCGATTTTTCTTTGAAAATATGAATACAGAAAATTTTCAGTCAAAACCAGAAATATTTGATTGAAAACTGGTGCTATCTGAACTACTTTGCTTTCTGTTTGAAATATTTGGTTTTGAAGTATTTAGTTTTTTGACAACAAATCAAAACTTTTTTCACTAAAAGTTTGTTTAGTCGAAAACCCAGTTGTCTGTCAAAAACAGTTTTGACAGAATTTTTTCCACCAGCTCAAATTTTTAGTGTCTCAATTTAGAAGGGCTCAAATTGAGACACTTTAAAAGCACCTGAACTTTGGATAGTTGGGTGCTCAGCATATTCGAAAAAATCCAGGCTCATCATGTTGGACACCCAAAAACTGAGACACTTATAATCAGAGGTGATATTTGCAAATGTGAGGCTTGGTCCATTAAATAAAGAAAACAAATAAATAAACAACAAAATATAAGGCTGGAGCAGGACAGAAACATGAACATTTATGTGAAAATATTTTAAATCACAAAGAAATTTTCTCTTCCTCCTGGAGAAATTATGGCAGGCTCACTGGCTTGTATCATACTAGGAAAGGTCTCTGCTGGGTTAACAGACAGAGCAGCAAAAGCCTTCTGCCAAGCAAACCGCTTATTTAACCCCTGTCATTCCTGATAAAACCCTGCAGTAGAGAGAGCTGGGTGATTTTTTTATGAAATGTCTTCACTGAGAAATGCATTTTGGAAGGTCTGAAATTGAAAAACATATTTAGGTTTGCATTGAATTAGATTTTTTTTTTTTTCAAAAAATGTTTTGGTTAAGC
Source organism: Chelonia mydas (assembly GCF_015237465.2). Taxonomy (NCBI): domain Eukaryota; kingdom Metazoa; phylum Chordata; order Testudines; family Cheloniidae; genus Chelonia; species Chelonia mydas. The sequence continues at coordinate 33,448,678 of NC_051254.2, read as the reverse complement.
CCCTGAGCTCAAACAGCCATTATTTACTCAGCACTGGCAGTAGATACAAAAAGAATGACATGGAAATGTTCTCCCCATCAATTCCACAGGCCAATACCCTCCATCTCAGTGCCCACAAGCAGCAAAGCATAAAACCACCCAAGACTATCTGAAGTTCAGCAACAAATACTTTCCAGGATTCAACCATACACAAACTGACAGCACAGCAAATGGGGACATTTTATTATTATTTACTATTGTAGCACCAAAAGACCCCAGTCAGGACTGGGGCCCCATTGTAGAAACATGTAAGAAAACGTGATCCTTTGGCCTGAAGAGTTTGTGAATGGGGTATAGGTCAGGGTGGAGTTCGGCCCATAATATTTTGCAATCCTATAACACTTTCTATCCACAAATGTCAAAGTCATTAAAAAACATGCTTTAATACACCCAACAGACCCACTCTGAGGTAGTTAATAAATGTAGGTTTATTGTAAGGAGAGTGATCACTTTAGATAAGCTATTGCCAGCAGGAGAGTGGGGTGGGGGGAGGTATTTTTTCATGCTTTGTGTGTATGAAAGATCTTCTACACTTTCCACAGTATGCATCCGATGAAGTGAGCTGTAGCTCACGAAAGCTTATGCTCAAATAAATTGGTTAGTCTCTAAGGTGCCACAAGTACTCCTTTTCTTTTTAATAAATGTAGTTTTCTGTATTGTGGCCTTAGTCCTGAAAAGCCCCAGGCACATGAATAATTTTAGGGATGTGAGTAGACCTGTTTAGTTCAATGGGACAACTCCCAGTGTGCAATGTTAAGGATAAGTGTAAATCTTTGCTTGATCAGAGACTTGGAAGTCCCTCCTTTGAAGAGCAGATATCCCAAACTGGGTGTTAGACACCATATTGTGCAGTACATTAAAAAAACATCCAAAACAAAACAGCGGGATCCTTCAACTGGACAAGGTTTCAGAAGCACAAGAAATGAAAATGTATGATATGATATTATAAAAATTAATCTCTATGTATTTGGGATTTTTAATGGCACTAAAATTGCCTTGAAAAAAATTCTTGTCCTGTTGATGTCAATTGGGGTATTTGTCAGTGGCTTCAATAGATAAAGGTGTCACACCTTATATGTAAACATCATAAACTATGACAATGACTGCTTTCACCAATAGCAATAATTGTATTCATTATCTTTACTTAGAAGACATGGCTGCTAGAATGAGGCATTCTGCTCCCTCCATGGTCAGCATGAGAAATATCTGGGCCCACATCCAAACAGTGAAATAATGTTCCCCAGAGACTGGAAGCTTATCCATTTTAGGGACAATGACTAGGGTTTGACAGATACCCATGAAGGGCAACTGACTGAGGAAAAAGTACATGGGGGTGCGAGGTCTGGAGTCCACTTGGATTAGAAACATGAAGAGAGAGTTTCCAGACAAGTCAGTAATGAAACAACGCTCGACTCATGTGGAATGCCATTCCGGCACTTTTTGGGAGCTGGAACAGCATTTCGTGTGCCCCTCCTTCACCACAGGCAGATACTAATAGTGCAGACTGGCTATAAGAAGCAGAACTGTAAGGCATATAAATTCCACGGTGTTCCCTTCATCAGAGCCAGATTTCAAATGAATGAGAAATTCAAATGTAACATATGCTATCATAAAAAGTAGTCGGTATGTATTTAATATCTTTTAAGGCCCTATATGTAATCAGTTGCTACTACAATTAATGATAATTATAATGATTAATTTATTCTAAGTAGCATTTCTAATTTTAATGATTTAATTAAAATATTGAATGTTCAAAACCATAACGGGCTTTTCTCCGAGGTTATGTGTGTGCTCCATCATCATCATGGTGAGAATAATAACTTGAAAATATCTTTTGATAAAAACATTGTATACTTGCATCTCTGCTAGTCTGGTATGAGAAATTTTCTGTGTAAGAATGGTGCTGTTCAAAAGAACAAAGCAACGGCCAAAGCTGTGAAGGTTTGAACACATAGCCTAGAAACATAAGAAGACAGTAACTGCTTACCTCCCTATATCCCATCTTGTCGTGTGAGTAATCTAGAAAGGAGAGAAAGTTCACCTCTTTTGGAAAAATGCCACTATTTGTTTCAAAGAAAACTGTTGTTGTATTGTCCCACATTGTGTTATAGTCTTAGAATGCATTTGCCTCCCCATAATTCTGGTATATGGTCATTCATAACCAACAAACATTTATGAATCATAGAATCATTGAGTAGCAGGGTTGGAAGGGACCTCAGGAGGTCATCTAGTCCAACCCCCTGCTCAAAGCAGGACCAATCCCCAACTAAAGCATCCGAGCCAGGGCTTTGTCAAGCCTGACCTTAAAAACTGAAAATGAACTGAAAATAGTTGCAACAAGTACATAAATAAGCAATCCACATCAATCTCTTCTTTGTCACCTTTATAGTTCCTGTTGGAGAAATGTCAAAATACTGTCTTATAAGAGGCATATGTAATGAGCACTCCAATTAACATGGCATTCTTCCAGCCTAGGGCAATAATATTATTCTAAGGGAGAAAATTAGTTTAAAATCTTTAAGACATGTATTCCGTTTATACTGAAAAAATAAATAATACCATAAATATTTATACCTGCTCTCACAAAAAACCTTAATGATTTTTTTTTTAAATAGGTTAGAAAATGTCAAGTTGAAACCCACCGTCTGTAAGAACTGCAGTCTGTAATCGGTAACCAAAAATATTGCATGAGACACTTTAAATCTGACTCTCTAACCTAGGTCTAAAGCTACCCCAGTCGATTCCTTACTGAAGAAAAAGGAACAATAACTGGTGGAAGAACATACAATATTTAAATAGTCTGAGTTAAGGTTGGGACCATTACATCACCCCAGTAGCTCAAAATTAACAATCTAAGGGGAAATATGTATCTAAACTTTACCAGGCTTTGGGGAATACTCTACCAAGTCTTTAATTAAGACACAATTACAGGAGGAAATGTAGTCCTCAGCTGTTCCCCCCCATGCACATGCTTTGCAACTCGGCAAGTTTCTGCTTGTGGTCCTTTGCATTTTTCTGCCATGAGATCAGACCGGGCAGAGACCGCAAAAAAGGGGAGTGGGGTTGGCCCTCCTTTTCAGAGTCAGTAGAGGGGTCTGCTCTCACCCAACCACACACAGACACACCCAATTCACAGATCTCTGGAGATTCACATGGATCTTGGGAGATGGGTGGAATTCAGGAGCATCGAGTTAGCTGCTTCTTGCTTGGACATTAGCTCTCTGTAGAGGCCAGGGTCATCCATTCAGACACCTCCTGACTGCAGAATATTTCTCAGCTTTATCCACTTACCCCAGTTTTGAAAGCCAGGCTCCATTGGGCTATCACCAGTTCCCACATTGCCTGTTCCCCCACTAACCTCTCTGTCCCTTCCCCCCTTACAGTCTTAGAAAAGATCCCGATAGGGTTTTGGAAGGTGACAGTGCTACTGAGCATTTTGTATCCCGGTCTCCAGTTCGCCCCATCTGTGGAACCCATTCTCTGCAGACTGGAAAATTCACCCCTGCATGTGGCGGACTGTTGTGTAATCCCTTAAACCCTGTTTTGCAAAACTGAATGCTATTCCAGCGGTGCACAGGCCTGTAGCGAGGTGATGTTAATGCTTGTTTAACAATACTCACATGGCTAGTCCCATCAAAGTAAATGTGACTAATCTTGGCATTTACTTCATAAATATAGTACTTGAAGAGCAAAAGCCTCAGGAACTAAATTCAACTCTGATCAAAGCAGGCACAGTTCCACCGACTTCTGTTGATTCCCTGTTCTATCGTTGGTTGTTGCTAACTGGAAAATAGTTGCACTGGGCTTCATTAGTCATTGGGTTTGAGACCTGTAGTAAGTCGTCACTCCAGGAAGTTTCACTGGGTAAAGTTAAAGGGCTGGAGAGTCAGTAAAAAAGAAATACAAAAGCTTCCAGGAAAGACTTTTATGGTCAATGTTGGCACTTGTGAGTGAAATTCACCCCTCTCCAGAGAGCCAGCACCAGGCTATTTTGAGTTTGAAGTGGGATTTAAGTGGCTTATAAACCATACTTTTGATGTCCCTCTACACAGGAAAAAATCTGTCTAAGGTTCAGATAAGTCCCCAGTTATCTGAGCAGCTCACCATGTTTAATATATTGATCCTCATAGCAGCCCTCTGAGGAAGGGAAGTACTATTATTTTCATTTTACATCTGGGGAACTGAAGTACAGAGAATCGAAGTGACTTGCATATGGTCACTCAGGAAGGCTAAAGCAGAGATTTGAACTCAGAGATCCTACCGTATGTGATGGTGCCCTAAATACTGGACTATATTTACTCTTGAAAACCTTTACTAATGTGCAGTTGAGATACTCCAATACTACCTTGTGTTAGTCAATACATATATGTTAGCCATAGTGTACACATGCTAATAGGTATTATGTGCATGGTATTAACATTTATATATATAAAGTGTTGGGAAGTTATGTTAACTAAATGTATTATGCTCTTCCTACAATCCTTTTCATCAAGCTAAGTAATCCCAACAACACTTTGCAAAGCTGAAGTCAGCTTTGATATTAGAAAACAGGAAACTTGTCCAAGCAAAGATGTAGGAATCCTTTATACCAAGAACTGTGAGAGAGTAGTTTTATGGCTCATCAGCACTTGGAATTTAGTAATCAAAATAAGATATGTGTAAATATAGGTAGGTACCTTCCAGTACCTTGAAATCCTAGTATCCAAAATAGAGATAAGGAAGATACAGAACAATAAGTTAGGAACTGGGCCAAACTGGAGGGCTAGATTTTGGTGACTCATAGAAAGTTTTGTGACTTGTAAAATTATACTATACAGACTGCTAGCTGAAATGCGTCTCTTTGAAGCAAGCCTTCTGTGTAAGGGGAACACCCTGGAAGAATTTGCTTTCTGGAAGCAGGGTGTGTACGTCTCCTTTCGTACTGCTTTGTCTTTAAACATTAAATTTGGCTAAATTTAGTTATTTGGTCTCTGGAAAGAACCATGAGTGTAGTCAAACAACTGGCTACCCCTTTTAGTCAATAATGGGCTTAATTCATCACCCACTAAAGTCTCCATGAGTCTCTCCACCGGATAAGGTTCTAAACCAACAGGACCGATCCTTTCAATAACCACTATTACAGGGCTTAAGTATGACTTAAGTATGGCATAAGGCTTTGTTCTGTCCCTCTGCTTGGGGTGAATTTCACCTTGTGTGCATATTTCCGTAGCTGTTATCTAAGTGGGTGCTTTATTAGTAAGATGTCAAAGTAACTGGGTTTTCAATACGTGTTTCTTTCTTTTAATTTTAATGTCCCTGCAAGGTAAAATGTATTGACATAACGGATACGTGATGGCAACTTTAGGCAAACACTTACTAATGTGAGTAACTTTAGACATAAATTTGTCCTGCTGAATTTATACACATGCTCAGAAGTGTTCGGATCATTGGGGCCATAATTTTATCTTGATACTTCTTTTGTATTTGGGTTGCAATATGATAGGGGTTCCAGCACATGTTGTGTTTTTCCCTCACTCATCTAATCCAAGATGAAGCTGTGGCCTGGCTCAAGCAAACCCCCATTTTTCAATAGAAAAAAAAGTGGGTTGACAAACTCTAGTTATAATATGATGCCCCGACTTTGCTTGATGCAAGGTGTCAATGAAAAGCTCTGTTGGAGTTCCAAGTTAATACTTAGGGCCATGCTGCAGCCACGTTTCGGCAGTCCAGCTGTACAAAATGGCTATAAACTCAGTGGATCTGGCCACGGGATCATCCCCTGCATAGGAAACCCTCTCATACTTCTGAGACACTCTAGCACAATCTTCAGCACCTTTTCTCCCCCGACTGGCATGGGCAGCATGGCTGGGCAAAAAGGGGATGATCTCTACATCGCAGAGGTCTTTGAATACCCGTGTGTGTCATTGCCAGCTGGGATAAGGCATAGCAGGTGTGATCCTCCTCTAGTTTACTCCATAACTGGCCTGGCAGAGAGAGGTCCCCCAGATCAGGGAGACAAAAAGCTACTTGTCCCACTCCCCTTCCAAGCTAAACTCAGGGCTTGTCTACACCGATGCAGCTGTGTGGCTGCAGAGCTTAAGTGAAGATGCTACCTACGCTGATGAATGGGGTTTTACCATCCGAGTAAGTAATCCACCTCTGGGTCAATGAGAGAATTCTTCAATTGACCGAGAGGTGTCTACACTGGGGGTTAGGTTGGTTTAACTGCATCACTCAGGGATGTGGATTTTTCACACCCTGGAGCAAAGTAGTTATACTGACCCAATTTCCTAGTGCAGACCAGACCTCAGACTCAGCCCAAGGGCAGAGATCAAGGGGGCACCCAGATAGCTGGTAATGAATTTCAGCCGGCTTAATTAGTTCAAGCGTATTCCAGTTCTTTAATGTCATGAATGGTGTCAAGGTTCCTTCCCCACTCTGAACTCTAGGGTAGAGATGTGGGGACCTGCGTGAAAGACCCCCTAAGCTTATTTTTACCAGTTTAGGTTAAAAACTTCTCCAAGGTACAAACTTTGCCTTGTCCTTGAAACGTATGCTGCCACCACAAAGCGTGTTAAACAAAGAACAGGGAAAGAGCCCACTTGGAGATGTCTTCCCCCAAAATATCCCCCCAAGCCCTACACTCCCTTTCCTGGGGAAGGCTTGATAAAAATCCTCACCAATTGGTACAGGTGAACACAGACGCAAACCCTTGGACCTTAAGAACAATGAAAAATCAATCAGGTTCTTAAAAGGAGAATTTTAATTAAAGAAAAGGTAAGAGAAACACCTCTATAAAATCAGGATGGTAAATACCTTAGAGGGTAATCAGATTCAAAACATAGAGAATCCCTCCAGGCAAAACCTTAAGTTACAAAAAGACACAAAAACAGGAATATACATTCCATTCAGTACAGCGTATTTTACCAGCCATTAAACAAAAGGAAATCTAACACATTTCTAGCTAGATTACTTACTGACTTTACAGAAGTTCTGAGTCTGCATTCCTGATCTGTTCCCAGCAAAAGCATCACCCAGACAGACAGACCCTTTGTCCCCCGCCCTGCAGCTTTGAAAGTGTCTTGTCTCCTCATTGGTCATTTTGGTCAGGTGCCAACCAGGTTATCTTAGCTTCTTAACCCTTTACAGGTGAAAGGGTTTCGCCTCTGGCCTGGAGGGATTTTATAGCACTGTATACAGAAAGGTGGTTACCCTTCCCTTTATTTTTATGACAAATGGTATCTGATCAATGTCATGCAAGTTGTCAGTTGAATGAGGGAAAAATGTAGACCTCAGTATGCAGGGAAAAGGGGAGAACATCCTTAGAAGAATAATAGGCTATACCTATTTCAGAGGTGAGTCAGAAACAGGAGCATAGAAAGCAATTAGTACAGGACTCAGAGAATGGAAAGCAGGACTTTTGAAAGAAAGTTAAATTAAATTATTTGGAAGTAGAGAGAGAGAGGAAGAAGATTCTATTCCTGGCTCTCTCACATCACATCCCAGTAACTCAGCATCCCCATCTGTAACATGTGGTTAATAATACTTACCAACTTTGAGATATATGAATGAAAACCACATCATCAGAGCTAGGTATTAACATTTATTAATGAATTTAATTAGATTTATAAAATGGGGCTGTCCCACATTCTTTGAGCATATCGCTATTGAACTTTCTTGATTTTTCTCTATATTTACCATATATATAGAACCTGGACTGATATTAAATGCCCTAAAACTCTGTTAATGCAAAATAAAGGTTGCTCAATGATACCTAGTAGCCTTCCAGAATATGTTAAAACAAAAGCAGATTAAGCTACAGTGAACTAACGCTACTTTATTTCTGAATGAGAGTGTCCACACAGCTGTTTAATGCATATTAATGGGCTTTAACATCATACCTGCAGTACCTTGGTTTTAACTTCCCTGAGTGTCCTGGTGTGGATAGGCCGAAGATAATGTTAATAGACTGGGGAAGCAGCCAGAAGAGTCTGAGGTCACAGAGCGACTGAGCATAGCAGTCTGCTGTTGGTTTAGACAGTTTCTGCACTGCCCCATCGGGGCTTCACCTAAAGTAACAATCTAGGGCCGGACTGTTTCATTGTATCATTGTGCTCCCTCCCCCCACCCCCATCTGTCTGTATCAAGCTTGTCTTATAATTAGATTGTAAGCTCTGCGGGGTAGTGTAACGGTCCTCATTCAGAGTCTGGTTGGGGAGCGTGGCCTACTGGTCATAGTCACAACCCCAGACTGCCAAGGGGGTTTTGGGGAGGGGAGCCTGGGCCAGTCAACTCTGACCTAGGGCCATTTAAGATACCAGCAGCCTGGCAACCAAGGCTGCTTAAGGCTGTCCTCTTCCTCTCATTCCCTCTCTCCCAGGGTCAGCTTAGTTCAACACCTTCCCCTGGTGGGGAAACCCAAACCACAATAAGTAAAGGGGGTTACCAAAGTGCAAGGTCCACAGGATACTTCCCTCTCTGGTTGTCTCTGGGGCGGGTCCTCCCTACCCTCTGGGGGGAGGGGGGCGATGGGGGCGTGCTTTGGGCAGCTGTGTCAGAGTCTTAGGCTTCCCTCTGCTCTGTGCTGCTGGAGATGTGGGCTACAGATGTCTGCTCACCTCCAGTCCTGCCACCCAAATGAGCTAATTCCTTGCCTTGTAATGCCTCCAGCAGATGGAACATTTGCTGCAAGTGTGGCAGGGCGGGGCTGGCTGAGCCCCAAATCATCCTTTTAGCTCCTTGTTGCCCAGGGTGGAGTTTGCACACCCCATCATAGGCAGGCACTCTCTTTTTTGTTCTGTGTTTTTGGAGTGACTCTCACAGCCGGACACCTAGGTGCTACCACCAGCACAACCACAACAATAAGGACACTCGATGATTAGCAGCGCAATGCCCATGTGTTTGTACCTTCACCAAACATTCATAAATCCATTACAGTTCATTTTCCCTCAGATCTTTCTGTTGCCACCTAGGTGATGCACTGATATCACCATGGATGTTTCTGGCTGCTCTCACAGCAGCTTTCATAGCCGTTTCGATCCAGGCGTGAGGATGAGCGGTGTATTCTCCTGCAAAATAGACCCTCCCTTCATTCTGAAACAAAGCTTTGGAGTAGTCGACAAACTGGTACGGGGTGAATGAAACATATGCTCCCATCGAATATTTGTCCAGGCCCCATTTCTTGATCACATGTTTATCACAGACGTTCTGGATATAATTCTTGGGCATTTGGTGGATTTCTGCCAGGTCCTCCAGCACCACATCAACACACTTTTCATCACTGAGGGGAACGAAGAATTCAGCATCATCATCCCAAGTGTAGGAAGCCAGGATCACCCCCACCCCACTGGAGAAATTGTGGTTGGGGTAGTAGATGAATCTGGAGGGGCGATCAGTGATTGACCTCCCATTATAGATTCCATCCTTTTCCCAAAACTTTTCCCTGCAGACCAAAAAAATCTTCACGTCCTTTGAGTAGTGGAGGGAGCGCAGGGCATGGGTCTTGTTGGAGGAAAGAGGTGGAGAAAATTTAATGAGTCGTGCGGCTTTTGCGGTGGTTGTGACAAGGACATAGTCAGCCGTCACTGAGGAGGGAAGCGATGAGCGTGGCCTGCGATAAAACACTCTAACTTTTTCATTGTTGTGTAGTATCTTCACCACTGCGGACTGAAATAGAATATCCCAATGCATAGTCTTGTAGAAAGCCTCTGGAAGCTGATCGAATCCCCCCGTGATCTCATCAAAACTGAAAGAAAGGCAGCGGGGCGGGGGGCGGGGAGGGAGGAGATGATGGTAGAAGAATTACAGCTTCTGTTAACAGTTCTCTGAGTGAATATCACAAAAATAATAAGCGGATCTGTAAGGAGCTGCTTAGCTGAAGATATAATTTACCCCTTCCGTCCCCTCCTCCCCCAGTGACTACTTCAATTCTGGCTTCTTTTATTACAGGCAACTACCAGGTCTGCGGTAGTTAAGGTTAAGACCAGCTTTCTGTTTAAAGCTTCACTCTTCGACATGATCTAAATTCTGCATGATTACTGAGATTGCCTTAGAATTAGGTGTGCCTCCTGGGGACGGGGTAGGGTTAGTAATCCCAATTCGGGATCATTTGACCAAAGGGTTCCCTCGATACAACAGGGTGATGCTCTGATATCACTATTACAGGTACCCTCAGTCAGAAGTTAATTAGTGAATTCCATAGGAACGCTCCCCATTAGACGTTTTCAGTAATGTCCATCTCATCCCTTGTGAAAGTGTTCCCTGACTTGTATGGCTAGAGAAACATAGTAATGAACACCTGCCCTCTGTGACAGTTCAGACCATCAGTGCCTACTTGAAAGAAGGCAACTGGCCGCACGGATAGATGGATGAGATACATCTATCTTCTTATCAACCTCATTATATCAGAAGATGGATGGATAGATAGACAGATCCTACCATAGATACATGTTCGTCTCCATATAAAGCAAGTAATTAAAGATACTCTTCTTCTTACCCTTCTTTGAATGCAATATCGTCCATGACCGAGTACAGAAAGGACATGTGGAAACTACCATCTATATTCAGCAAGTCACCAATCATGTCAATGGCTCCTCTACTTAACTTTCCTTCTTTAATCAAATATTCCTGGTTGGGGAAGAGAGGAAGGGCAGAAAGTGCATGCATATCATATCCACATTGAACCATGACAGCTGAAGAGATGAACATAGGACTTAATCAGTACCCGTAAGGGTTAGCCAAAGGTCACACCCATAGAGATACAGAGACCCCTTGGCAAACAGTCCCCTGTTCTTTGCAAACATCTCTCAGCTCAGACCTGACAAACTGACTATACCAAACACATCTTACAAGCTATTTATCTATGAAGAGTAACATGTAAGGTATCTCCAGAAAGCTCACAACTTGTCAAGATTCATAATCGTGGCAAGATGTATGTATGGGTAATATTTAAGGAATAAAGTATTTATACTGAAAGTATGCTTGATGGACTTGGGGTAAAAATTAGTCACCGGGGTACTGTGTCTAGGTGACAACTCATTCAAACCAGAGGGACTTGTTCCCCTCCCTCAGTCAGCCAGTAGGTAATGCAAGGTTCTTTTCACTACCCTGGCCACATCCTAGAACAAATTATCAAAAAAGACCATTATAACTGGCAGGAGATAGCCCTGGCTATGAATCAAGGCAAAAGATGGTTTCAGTATAAACGGAGTGTCAGGGAAGGCATTCTGGATTCATTCACTGAGAAAACCCCTTAAGGCAGTGGTCCCCAAACTGTGGGGCATGCCCCCCCTAGCGGGGCATGGAGGAACATTCGGGGGGCTTGATGGGGCCCAGGCCAGCCCCCATTGGGGGCAGGGAAGGAGCACCACCCAGCCCCACTCTGCCCCCATCTCTGCTCCAGCCCAACCCCAACCCCAGCTGAGGCCCTGGCTTTGGCTTCCGGCCACCAACCATGGCCCAGCCCTGGCCTCAGTCACTGACCATAGCCCGGCTTCCGGCTCTCGGCTCCAGCTCAGCTCCCAACCACGGTTCCAGGTCTGGCAGTGGCTCTGCTCCTGGCCCCAACCCCAGTCACAGCTCTGGCCCTGATCCCCAGCTGCCAGTCTCCGGCCCCCGAAGGGGTGCAGACAGATTACATTATGGGTAAGGGGGAGCATGACATAAAAAGTTTGGGGACCACTGCCTTAAGGAGCAGGGGCCTTTCATGAACATTTTGATGCTGGTTCTGGTGAACCCAGCCAACTTTGCAACAGACTGAGCTTTGCAGGGGAAGCCTACTTTAGTGTATTGGAAAAGTAACTATTGAGAAGGGTACACCCAGCTTTGTGTTTTATGCTTTTACATTCTAGCCATTTGCTTCTATCACTTTCTCTCAATTCTAGTTAAATACTCATTCTTTCTCAAACAAACCTTCTTTCATTCTATTATAAGTGCTCACCAGGGCTATGTGGTTTACAGGAGTGGTGGTTTAAAGTAAAACTGGTAAACTGAGGTACACTGCGGGGGAGCTGGGATTTCTGTGAGTAGCCTGCAGCTGGGACTGGATATCACAGGGGAATGAGTCTCGGGGATTGGGGTTCACATACTGTTAACCACCCGCAAGGCAAAGCTACGACTGGCACGGCCCAGAGGAGAGAGCTTGTGTGACTGAAAGGCTGGTGGTGTCAGGGAGCTGCCACTCAGCTACCACAACAAAGACTTCCTCAAGCTGGAGGCAGGGAGAAACAAAGTGACTTAGGCCTTGTCTTCACTACCACGCTAAATCGGTGCTGCTGCCATTGATGCAGCGGTGTCGATTTAGCGGGCCTGGTGAAGATGCGATAAGTCGACGGGAGAGCGCTCTTCTGTCAACTTCAGTACCCCACCTCAACGAGAGGCGGAAGCTATGTTGATGGGAGAGTGTCTCCTGTCAACATAGCACGGCACAGACCCAATAGTAGTCAATGTCATTTACGTCAACTTGAGTTACAGAACTTAACTAGCGTAACTTAGATCAACTTCCAGTGTTAGTGTAGACAAGGCCTTAGAGGCCCAGGTGACTGGAATACCATCCCAAACATCAACTACCCTCCTGTGTGATTTGTCAGCTTCCTCATAACTAATCACTGGAGTAAGGTGGATGATCCCATTCAGGACACAATCCCCCATCCCTTTTGATTCACCGGGTGAAATCCTGACCCCAGTGAAATCAACGGGACCTTTGTCATTGATTTCAGTGCGGGCAGGATTTCATTCAGAGTGTCCATAGCAAGATTTTATTGCCTTTGATTAAACAGCCATGGTCCAGGTCACACTTCCTACAGCAGTGGTTCTCAACCAGGGGTACACGTATCCCTACGGGAACACAGAGATCTCCAAGGGGGTACATCAACTCATGTAGATATTTGCCTAGTTTTACAACAGGCTACATAAAAAGCACTAGTGAAGTCAGTGCAAACTAAAATTTCAGACAGACAATGACTTCTTTATACTGCTCTATATACTACACACTGCCATGTAAGTATAATATTTATATTCCAATCGATTCATTTTATAATCATATGGTAAAATTGAGAAAGTCAGCAATTTTCTGTAATAATGTGCTGTGATACTTTTGTATTTTTAGGTCTGATTTTGTAAGCAAGTGGTTTTTAAGTGAGCTGAAACTTGGGGTATGCACGAAAATCAGACTCCTGAAAGGGGTACAGTTGTCTGGAAAGGTTGAGAGCCACTTTCGTATGGAGTAAAAATAATGATGGGCAGGTACACAGAGGAAGGGTGCCTCATTGAAATAACCATGGATGAGGACACATAGCTGGATGCCACTCAGAGACCCAGGGTGAGAAGAAGAGATGCCACGTCGGTTACATAGGTATGGAGGAGGGTCCTGTCTTCACTACACAAACACAGGGCCGATGGGAGCACAGAGACCGTTTGCTTTCTACTGACCAATGTAGGCAAAGAAGATATGCAGGCAAAGAAGATATGGGTCCATGGCCCTGCCCTCCCCATTCCGCAATGCAGAACCCGGAGGACCACAGGGGAAAGTATGCAAGGCCCCATGAGGCAAGCGTGTTTCCTCCGCATAGCCAGGAGGTGTAGGAGGATTCAGATGTAATACCTCCTACCATGGAATGTGTGAACATGGCACAATCTATCCCACAAGGTGTTGCATTAGCTGGTGTGAGGAAAGCTTTAGGAAATCAGGCACAGGATACTGGAATGCCATATTCAATTACCTTGATGGAAAAGGAGTCATATTTCTCTTTCAGAGCGCTGCAGTCTGTTGTCACCTGGGGAGCAACAAGGCAAACAGTTGCTAGTCTCACAATCACAGCTCTACCTTTGCAGATTGGTTATTTTCCCTGTTTGCGATCACATACTTACAGGTGATATCCTACTGCATATGTCCATGGAGGCAGGACATGAAATGACTGCTCAGGTGGAAGAGCTGTTAACAAGATCTTTTTAATGGGGACATAGGCACGGACTTCTCCTCTAGCTGGTGGGCGCTCGACACCCCCCCCACCCCAGGCCTCACCCCCACTCCGCCCCTTCCCCCAAGCCCCCACCACTGCCCCGCCTCTTCCCACCCCTGCCCCACCTCTTTCTGCCCCCTCCCCTGAGTGCGCCCCATCACCACTTCTCCCCCTCCCTCCAGGAGCCTCCTGTATGCCGCAGAACAATTGTTCAAGGCAGGTGGGAGGCGATGGGAGGGAGTGGGAGGAGTTGATCAGCGGCGCCACCGGTGGGCAGGAGGCACTGGGGGAGGGGGGAGCTGGCTGCTGGCGCTGTGCTAAGCACCCGCTAATTTTTTAACTTGGGTGCTCCAGCCCTGGAGCACCCACTGAGTCAGTGCCTATGAATGGGGATAAGGAGGGGTAATTTTTGTTTTCCTTTCCTGCAGTTTTCCAGCTGTCTCAACTGCTTTTGCTCAGACTTTTTGAACAATAAAATAAATAGTTTAAGGCAATGTCTACAGTAGCACTTTTGTTGGTCAACCTTTTGTCCATCAGGGGTCTGAAAAAACACCCCTCCTGACCGATAAAAGTTTCACCAACAAAAGCACTGGTGTGGACAGCGCTATGTGGGTGGGAGAGCTCATTGGGGGTGGTTTAATTATGCCAGTAGGAGAGCTCTCTCCTGCCAGCGTAGAGCAGCTACACAGGAGACCTTACAGCGGCACAGCTGCGCTGTGCCGCTGTAAGATCCATCCGGTAGACAGAGCCTAAAGGTAAAAAGAGAACCAGATTTTCAAATGTATTTCATTGTTTAAAGAGGCAGATAGGCATCTACTGGCATTTTCAAAAGCACCTAAGTGTTTTTAATCCTATTGAAATCACACTGATCTTTTGGAAATATCGCAAGAGGCTAGATTCACAAATGGATATAGACATTGCAGTGCTACATGTCTCAACACCTAACTTTTAGGTGTCTAGAAAATCACTGGGATTCACACAGTCACATTCTCAGGCTCCCTACACAATGAAGGGTGGAAGAAAGGTTAGGCACCTAAGAATGGGATCCACAAAAGGCAGCAGGCTGAGCTAGCTAAACTGGCCAACGAGAGATGCCAAAGAGAGGGGTGTGTCCTAATCCCTACCCCTCCCAGGGCGTTCAACGCCTATTTCTGCTTGGGGATCTCAACTGTGAAGCCTCTCCTAGAGTCAGGAGCCTAAGGCGTGTCTTGAAATAGCACCAGCCTCATAGCTTTTCCCAGGGGTTTGGGTACTCACCAAGCATGTGGGAAACCTCTTGTGCAAGTCTTCCCTCTGTCTGGTCAGCAGTGGGGATTTGAATAGGGGTCTGTTCCTCTCAGTTGAGATACTGCACCCTCTCTGGTGACGCATTCACCCATGTGTATACTGCTAGGACTTCTGGGGCCATTTTCCATGGTTCTCTGTGCCGTAGTAAGCTGAGCCACTCTATGATTCTTTCCCAGAACTTCTTTGTATTTCTGGGCACCCGAGGGTGGGGATTGTGGGAAGGCATTGGAGGACTATCAGAACTCAAGGGTTTTAGCTTGCATTTTCACTGCACACACTGAATTGCCTTTTAGCTCAAGTGAACACAGACCCTTAACTCTAACTCATACCCTCAGCCATAGGTACTGACTCCGTGGGTGCTCCAGGGCTGGAGCATACCTTATCCAGGGCTGGAGCATCCACGGAAAAAAAATAGCGGGTGCTTAGCACCCACCGGCAGTCAGCTGCCACCCCCTACACCCCAGCACCTCCGGCCCGCTGGTGGGTCCAGCTGATCAACTCCTCCCCCTCCCTCCCAGTGCCTCTGGCCTGCTGTGGTCAGCCGTTCCATGGTGTGCAGGAGGCACTGGGGGAGAGGGTGCGCTTGGGAGAGGGGCCAGAACTGGGTGGGAAGAGGTGCAGAAGAGGCGGGGCAGAGGCGGAGTGGGGGCAGGAAGAGGTGGGATGGGGGTGGGGCCTTGGTGGAAAAGGGTGTAGTGGGGGTGGGGCCTGTGGTGGAGCAGGGGTGGGGCTGTGGTGGGAGCATGGGAGAAGGGGGGAAGGGGTGCAGTGGGGGCAGGGTGTGGGGTTGATCTGGGTTTGAGCACCCCCAGGGAAAGGAGGAAGCCAGCACCTGTGCCCTGAAGCAATGCCAGCTAGCCTGGGTTGAAAGGACCGCTTAAGTTGAGCGAGATGGTTTTGTGTGTGGATGAGACGGGGTTTAGGACCAAAATCTAACTTTGAAGTGAAGACCTACAGTACAAAAGTCCATTCCACAACACACATACCGTATCCAGTGTCTGGTCATAAAGTTCACTGGCAGATTTCCCTCTCTCTGTGGGAAGCAGAGGGTATTGCAAGATATCAGGGTTTCGGTCAACATCTCCAGATCTTGCCCTGATGTTGTTAGCCAAATACCAGGCATTGTCATTAGTATTATAGAATGGGTTCAGTTTAAGTTTGAATTTGGTAATAAATTCACGCACAACCCTAAAGAAATGAGAAGGAGTAAAAAGAGAAAAATTCCAAAATGAGAAAGAATTTTCTATGTTCATATATGGTCCCGAGCATGAATGGCCCCGTCCTACCTAGGTAAATGACATTATTTGTGTGTCATATGACCCCAGATCTATATTTTTCCAAATCCACATTCAACCCTGTTTTGCAGTAGATGAAAAATGTGGATAACTAGTTCAATAATGATGATAAATATGTTCATAATAAAAATTGTAGTTAAATGTGTCATGAAACATTTTGCTAAAACTGAAACAAAAAAATGCACTAAACAATTTACTTTTGAAAAAATGCCACTTGGCATTTTGGCTGGTGAAGTAGATTGTCATAACTCAACCCACTCTGCACTTCCGCCCACCCAGTCCCATCCCATCTATGCAGGAAGAGTTACAGCTCCATAGAGATTTTAGTCCATGCACACAGACTGACTATCTGATGCAATGCAATTAGTCCACACAAGGGGAGATTTTAACCTACTCAGATTTGAGCCTTCAAAGATTTTTTTTCTTGGAATTATCATACAGGTCTTTAAAATAGGGCTTCCACTGTTCTGAACAAGGCTGGTGGGTGAGAAGGGCAACTGTGTATTACCTATGGTCTCTTGGCAAACGCATGGCTCCCAGCTCCGCATACCAATCTTTTTCTCGATAGGTCAAGATACGTCCTCCCACGCGGTTACTGGCTTCCAGAATCAGGACCTAGGGGCAAAACACAGGTCATGATTTTCAATCCTTTGCTGGTACCTAGTGGCTGTAGGTAGGGCTTGATTTATCCCACATCCTTTCATTTGTAAAAGGCCATCAAAGAAAGAACATTAATGTTTTATCAAAGTAATTTCAGATGATATGTAAGCATACAGGCCTTGATTCAGAAAAGCAGGTACACATATGCTCAACTTGAATTTCAACTTCATAGGACTTAAGCATAGGCTTAAAGTTAAGCATGTGCTCAACCATGCTTCCAGAATCAGGCTGTATTCCTGCATTTGGTACTCAAGGAACACATTCCAGTATGGAAGTTTTCACAGTAATAGTGATTTTTCCATTCATTATTAATGCCAGATTTTCAGTGAGGGAGGTTTTAAACCAACAACATCAACTAAGCACTTCAAATATAAATACACAAGCTATCTCTGTTGACTTTTCCAGACTCAGGGGCTGTAGTTCTTGGGTGGTTTTGAGAGGGGGGAGTAGAGGATGTTTAGGCAATCTATAGGGATAATGGATTTGGGCCCTTCCCATGGCCCAAGACAGTAGCTCTTTCTATGGAAAAACAAAACAAAGCAAAAAAACAAACAAACAAACAAACAAACAAATAAGAGTGAAAGTTAAAGTTGTTATGAGATAGTTAATATCAGGTTTCACAGGTAGAGAATTTTGTCAGAAATATGCGAACTGTTAGGGCATTTGAATCTTTTAGAACATTTACTTAACTAATCACCATTTCCATAAAAGGTACGGATTAGGGTTTTTTTAGCTGCAGCGTTATTTTTCATACAGCTATGCTATTATTTCGCTAATAACCTTAACTTCAAGGCAATGAACATGTTGTCTGGAAATCAAAATAAAAGATTTTTCTCTCTCTTTCCTTCGCAAGTCACCCAGTTTACTTCAGTTCACATCGTTTTGTTCTTCAGCATTGTTTACGCTATCAATAAGGAATGATACGACTATTTTAGAGGAGCACTGCCTCCCTGGCCTGTCTCTGACTCCTCTTGGTCATTATAATTACCTTGCAACCAGCATCTTTCAGCAGTTTGGCAGCAGTGAGTCCACTGATTCCTGCCCCGACAATCACCACCTTCTTTGAACAACATGCTTTTTCCAACCCATTTTTGGCAATATCCACCAGTTCTTCATAGTCAGAGTCAATAAAGCATTTTTCCCACTCCTTCAGTTTGCGAGGGATACCCTCCGAGCTCAGGACTGCTACAAGGAGGAAGAGCTGAAGAAATACTAGAAACAGAGATGGAAAGAAAACACCCATGTTGAAGCAAACTCATTCTCTGAGACCATGTAGCTCAGTAACATCACTAACATGCTACTCCTCATCTCTAGGAAGAGGCTAACAACCTCAAATGCAGAGCTCTGTTATATTAACAAACCAGGAATGTTATTACAATCCAATACAATCAGCGTATAAACCTAGAGAAGGGAAGTCAGTTCTCAAATCCTCTCACAGTTCATGCATTCTTATAAACTGGAAAATATAAGAAAGGCCATACTGGGTCAGACCTATAGTTCCTCTAGCCAAGTATCCTGTTTTCTGTCAGTGGCTGGTACCACACATGGCCCACCACCCAGTATACCATTGAGGGTCCTGGGTCCCACAGATTCACTTAGATCTGTGCATACCACAGGGATGTGATGATTTTGGGGGCTAGCCATGATCTGAGGGAATGGGTGCAGGAGAAATTCATCCATGGTGGACAATGTGACTGAACAAGGTCTTCAAGATTTAACTTCATGAGGTGAATTAAGGAACCTAACCAGAGTCTCTGCCTTATGCCATTAAAAAAAACCCCTCAGTTCTGCTTTTGCTTTCCACAATTCAAGATAAGTTTTTTGTTTTTCAAAATGGAAAGCTGTGATTCCCCCTCTCGATGACCATGAAGGAGCTCTGTGTCCTGTGGAGTGCAGTTACGGAAGGATCACACAAAGAAATATGTGGTGCATGAGGTCACCAGTCCCCTAACCCCTTACAGCTTTAAAATCAAATCAACACTCGGAACTCTGTCTGAAAGTTCACAGACTGTCAGCGCAGTTTTCAAAGCAAGATTATTATGATGTTCTCAATGGAAAGCTCCTTCCTAGTGAGCACCCACATTTTCCACTCGTATCAGTTTTTGACTGGTCTAAACTGAAGGTGACAAAGGCATGGATGTCCCACATTTCACAGCATTGGTGACTCTGCTGCTTTTTTCTCACCTTTTTGAGCTTCCTTTATCTCCCTTTCCTGCTTGATGACTCTGTTCACTGCTTCAATGCAAATTAAGCAGAGCACACAATCCTCTGTTTGAGACAGAGCTGTTTGCCAACCTCAGTCTGGGACATGAGTTAAAAACACCATAGGGTGGAATCTTATAACTGCATGACAATGTTGCCACACGTAAGTTATCAGGACAATATTAATCATCAAATTATGAGTTTTCAATTGATACCTTAAAAGACATATTTGGTACAAAGATTATTACCAAAATAATATGGAGGGTGTGGATACAGGGCTACATCCTGCCACAAATCCTGTTACTCCTTCTCATAACACAAGAACTAGGGGTCACCAAGTGAAATTAATGGACAGCAGGTTTAAAAGAAACAAAAGGAAGTATTTCTTCATACAACTCACAGTCAACCTGTGGAACTCTTTGCCAGAGGATGTTGTGAAGGCCAAGACTATAATGGGGTTCAAAAAAGAACTAGATAAATTCATGGAGGTTAAGTCCATTAATGGCTATTAGCCAGGATGGGCAGGGATGGTGTCCTTAGCCTCTGTTTGCCAGAAGCTGGTAATGAGCAACAGGGAACGGATCATTAGATGATTACTTGTTATGTTCATTCCTTCTGGGGCACCTGGCATTGGCCACTGTCGGAAAAAAAGATACTGGGCTAGATGGAACATTGGTCTGACCCAGTATGGCTGTTCTTATGTTTTTATGTTCTAAATAACTATCCCATGAAACCAAAAATGGTACAGGGTCACCACAGCCATAAACACCCATGTAATGTGTTTTTAATTACAGTGTTGAAACTGTTAGCAAAAAGCAAAACCAGGAAGGACTGGGTTAAAGCCATCGATACTCTTGACAATTATTATGTTCTCCTTACTCTGCAATTATCCATATCTTCCGATGTGATAGGCTGAAACATGGGCTGGAGGATTGCCACCACGCCTGTTTATTTGCAGTGACACTGAAGGGGATAGTGCATCTTGACCTTTAGCAGCATAATCATGTTATTCCCACAGTGCATAATGTTTCTTTTGTTAAAATGTGTGTATGTGGAGGGGGGGGCATGGACTCCTGGCCCTCCTGTTTCTGGCACCAGTGCACCACGCTCAGTTGTGGCCGTATGAGACATTGAGGCAACTATGCTTCAGTTTTCCTCCTGTCTCCTTTGGCCTATTTTGTCTGTAGGAGTGGCCTGACCTTCCGTCCACAACACCTTCAAATGTCTGACCCCATCCAGGACCACGGCACCCTTTAACACAAGGCTCCTCAACCTTTTTTCTTTCTGAGGCCCCCTGACAGGCTATAAAAACACCACGACCCATCTATGCCACAACAACTGTTTTCCTGCATATAAAAGGCAGGGTCAGTGTTAGGGGGTAGCAAGCAGGGCAATTGCCCAGGGCCCAATGCCACAGGTGCCCTGCATAGCTAAGTTACTTGGACTTCGACTTTCGTCTGAGCTTGGGTTTTGGGCCTGAGTGGCGGGACTTGGCCTTCAGCTTTCTACCCTGGGCCGCAGTGAATCTAATACCAGTCCTGCTTGACAGACCCCTGAAACCTGCTTGTGGCCCCAAACGGGGCTATGGACCCCCATCTGAGAACTGCTGATTTAACAAGTCCAACAGAAACATAGAAATAACTACATCTTTGGCCTCAGCTGGCTACCCCTCTCCTTTGCAGGCGGGACCCAGCTACCATGCACATCTGTCCTCAGTCTCCTCTGCTTCACTCCACCCTACAGTCTATACCTGGCTCAATTCTCCCCACCTTCCCAGGGTTTTGCAGGAAGGCTGTCATCCCTCAATGGCTCCTGACAGCCACTCAAGCATCAGGATTACCTTAGAGGTGTCCTGTTTGCTTCTTAGTCCCTTAAACCTTCTATCAGGCGCAGAGAGAGGGAACTCACTACATCCTCCCTCCTAGGTCTCCTTCCCCAGCTGACCTCAGTCATGGAACCGCAGGGATTTCCTGGTGGGAGAGGTGTAAGGACGCTCATGCGAGTTGGAAATGGTCACAAGACATTCATTTTTCTTTACTTGTTTCAGATGTTACAAATCAGCTTCAGCTGCTGAAAACCAGAATGTATCTAATCCTCCGTTTTTAATTAAAATGTATTTTTAAAAGAAAATTAAAAATTTCCCATCAACTTTTTTGTTTAGAACTAAGATAAATTTTCCTAAAAAAATATTCTTCAAATGACATATTTTGACCAGCATTAAAATTAACTTAGTTTTCCAGAAGCATGCTTTGACTCAACTATCTTCAAAGAAAGGACAGACCATGTCCTATTCATGGAGCCCTTCCAACAATAAAAGGACATGACAGCAATCATAAAATCAAAGAAGTGTAGGACTGGAAGGGACCTCGAGAGGTCATCTAGTCCCGTCCCCCACACTCAAGGCAGGACTAAGTATTATCTAGACCACCCCTGACAGGTGTTTGTCTAACCCGCTCTTAAAAATCTCCATTGATGGAGATTCCACAACCTCCCTAGGCAATTTATTCCAGTGCTTAACCACCCTGACAGTTAGGAACTTTTTCCTAATGTCCAACCTAAACCTCCCTTGCCGCAATTTAGCCCATTGCTTCTTGCCAGTTAAGAAGAACAATTTTTCTCCCTCCTCCTTGTAACAGCCTTTTATGTACTTGAAAACTGTTCTGTCATGTCCCCTCTCAGTCTCCTCTTCTCCAGACTAAACAAACCCATTTTTTTCCAATCTTCCTTCAGAGGTCATGTTTTCTAGAGCTTTAAATGCAGATTAATTCAGGACTGTGAAATACACCCTACAATTTAACTGTAACAGTTGCAGGTGAAAACAGTCAGCCAAGGTATAATAAATAATAAATCAAATAAAAAAATAACCGTAATAATAATAATATTTGCATTTCTCTTCCATCCACATTTCCAAATGGACATTGGACAAGAAATAAACAGGGAGTCTAACATATACTGTGAGGAAAAACAGCTTGCAGTTGGGAGCACCCTTGCCATGGTAACTCAAGGGAACAATTCCTTAGAACCCCCACAAGAACTTCAACAGCATCATCAGTACTTTGATTTTTGAGTAAATGTATTTAAAATCTCAAAGGCTTTTCTGTTGTATAAAAATAAATATGTTCAGCACTGACTTACAACACTGTTGTCTCTTCCCTTGGTGAACATATAATTTGCTCTCTTAACGTTTTAACTGAATCTAATCACCGAGCCACAGCCATGGAAAGTGCAGAGCAGCTATACCTGCGTCCCACAGTGTCACTGAGGCCAAGTGCAACCGCAAATACCACACTGGTGTTTGTTTCCTCCTAAATTTACACTTAAAGAGGAGTAGAGGATTCTGGGAGAAGCTCAACTGAAAGTGAGGAAGAAAAAGACAAAAAGAGAAAGACGATAAGAGAGAAAGATGTGAAACACGAAAGCCCATTGATACAGTAAGATGTGCCCAAAAGAATAATGTATCCCATCGCTCTGAAAAAGCTCAAAGAGAAGTTTCACTCACAGAACCTGTCCATTTCAGATGGTGGGTGGAGTCATCCAGTTGCCCTCTTATTTTATACCCACCTTTTATATAGGCAGACTGATGAATATCCTAGCAGGAACTGCTGACTCTGTGTCTAGTGAAACTGGGAGATGGCTATCACATGGTCTTATAGGACCTCCTCCTGTGACAAGCTCATAGCCTGCGGGTTACTCTGAGTTGAGTCAGCTCCATCCAGACACATAGGACTTGGGAACAAAGGAATTGTGGTAGTAGACTCTGTCCCATCTATCTTCCTCCACACCTTGCTGAATCTGGCAGCCTCCTATTCTTTCCTGGAAACCACTCCACATTTCCCTCCATATCCTCATGAGCCCATATCCTCTCTCCTGCTGAAGCTGTTCCCCTGTGGGGAAAAAAAAATCGTTGGCACAGAGGGACTGGATGCTGGGTCTTCCACGTCAACACTTTAACCACTAGGCAACGGAGTCATTCTCTGGCTTGTTTTCTTTCTCTGGCCCAATGTGTTCTTTCACTAGTTAGCCACACTGGGTGCTTTGTTTCAGAGGCACAAATTAAAATCTGTATTTCCTGGGTTTCAAAACATTTGAAATTTTATTTAATCTGTAGTTCTCTGTTCTTGTAAGGTAATATGAGTTCAGTCACAAATGGTGAATTTTGAATAATGTCTCACATTTCCCCATTTTGAATCACATGATCATTTCAATTTGGATTTTGGATTTTCAGTTTTTTAATTTTCATTATTTTCTTGCTCTACCGCTTTTTTTAAAAAAAAACTTTTCTAAAAGAGAGAAAAGGCAAATAAGAAAATAGGTTAAAAATATTCTCTGTATTACATGCCTTTCTTTTTTTCCCCAAATGACAAAGTGTGAAGCCATTTTTAAAGCTTTGTCAAGATGAAAACTTTAAAAATTTATTTTACATTTTAAAATTCTTTTTTTCACACTTTTTGAGCTGGTAATAAAAATGTGTATCCCCCCCCCATTTTCTCACACTTAAAAAAAACATTTCTTTCCTAACATTTGTGGTTTTCCCTACTTTCTCTCACTTTAGAGTCTTTCCCGCAGTTTTTCCATTGGAAAAGAGACCAGAAGGGGAAAAAAGGCAAAGAACAGGTGGGGAAATACCAAAAATTCAGTGTAAGAAAGTGCAAGCACTGACATGCCATTTCTAAAAGCAGGTCGGGGAGGGAGAAATCCTGACAGTTTCAGTTCAAATCCTTGAAATCTCAGCATTGGTGAAAAAGTCTATTTGAAATTAAATAATTTTCTACTTCATCATTCTATTTTGAAAATTTTCCCTGAAAAAGAAATGTTCAGAGAAACATATTTTTCCAATGAAAAATTTAAATGTTCAACAAACGTATTTTTTCAATAGAAGAAATTTGTTTGACACTTCTGACCAGTTCTAGTTATAATTTGTTTCCCCAACACAGTTCAGATTCTAAGCTAATATTTTTGGCCATACTGGGGCCATTATCAGACTAGTCCAGATACACAAAAGGGTTCTAACTCTATGGAATGTGCTTTCAGAGGGCGTGTGGGAACTCCTTAATTAGCCAGGAAGGGATGAGTCAAAGCTATGGCTATTACCAGCAGTTACTCATTCTGCTTATTCTGCAATTATAGATCTTCTTGCACAACTTTATATCTGATATGCCAAGAATGACATGGGGATGAATGGGCTGGAGAGAGGAATTGACACCCCAGCTATCTTTTGCAATTGCACTGCAAAACAGGAAACATTCTCTGTCAGTCAGTGTAAAGGGCTTTCACGCACTGCAGGTGTGCCTCCTTGTGGCTGGGCCTGGGAATTAGCTCTCGCCCCATCTGGCACCCCCTTTCATTGGTTGCTCATGATGTGTCCCTGTGCTTTCTGTGTGCCTTGGGGTGCTCCCTCTTTGTGACTCAGCCCTCTGGTCAGGTCGCTGTGAAGTTTCCCCCTACCGAGGTAACAAAGTCCCACCCTACTAGCTTTGCAGACACTGTCTCAGACAGTTTTCCATTCCAACTCTCCAGGTCCTGTGCCACTTTCCAGCAGGTGGTAGCAGAGCCCAGGCCCACCCACTACTCTGGATTCCAACCTAGGGACCCTAAAATGAACAATCCAGATCTGCTCAATCTCACATACTGTTGCTATTTCCCTGGAGTCCTTTCTACCCTACCTTTCTATTGCCTGGCCAATCTCTGGTTTAACCTGGGAGATTCCTCTGTTCCCCATGGCTACGTCCCCCTCTAGGCCTCTTGTAAACTCTCTAATCTAGGGTAGGACCCCATAATTACTCTCCTCTTGAATCTCTTCCTTGTCCCTGGCCAACTCCCTTTCCCTCTAGGGAATGATAGCAGACCTCCTTCTGCAACCTCACTTCCTAGTTTTTACAATATTATCCCAGCTTCTCCCCCCAGCTGGGCTCCATCTGCAGTTAGTCCTTATCAAACCCTGGTTCACCTCCAGGTGCAACATATAAGGTTAATTCTGGCCCATATTAACCCACTCAGGCCTTTATATGGGGTGGACACCCCATCACAGCTAACTTACATGGATCTCAAAGCCAAGCAGGGATTCATTTGCAGAGTTATGTCCAGCAACAGGCCCGAGGGAATGCTCAATTCCATCGCTGAGTTGGGGGCATGAAAACAATTTAGGTTAAGATTAACAAAAGATGGATTTACATGACTCTGTGACAGCCAGGCATGCCAGAACAGGGGGAGTCAGGGGGCCATGGCTCCATCACTTTTAAATGTGGGAGGGATATGCCCTTCCACTTCTTACTGGCCATAAGGGTGAGCAATGGGAGTGGGTGGAGAGGAGTGAGCAGGGCCAGGTCTTGGGGAGAAGAGGTGGTGTGAGGGTGGGGCCTCAGGGGAATAGACAGGGCCAAAGCAGCTGCTCAGGAAGAAGGGGCGGCAGGGGTGTGGGTCCTCGGGGGAAGGGGCGGCATATGCGGTGGGGCCATGGTTCCAGCACCAGTGGCCCCCCACTTCTAGGGAGCTTCCGCCACTTCTGGTGAGAGTAGCCAGAGATGGGGAGCATAAACATGGCAGGACCACAGAGGAGTGTCACCGCGGTGATGGGTAAGGCGCAGTTGGAGAAGGCCTTGAACCTCTCTTCAGCCGGGCATATCCTCAAGACAGCCACTGTGATGAAAGCATCAGAGACCAAGATCAAGGAGAGCGGGGCCAGGAGTAGTCTACCGCCTCACTGACCCATGTGCGTCCACAGTGGTCCACTTCAAAATGGCCAGCACCTCACAAAAGCTGGGTTTAATCTTATCCTGGCTGCGATAGGGCAGAGTTATGGTGAAGCTGGTCTGCGTTGTGGCAAAGGAAATGTAGCAGGCCCAGGAGACCATTGCCATCCTGACACAGATCAGCCGGCTCATGATAAGGGTGTAGCACAGTGGGTGGCAGTTGGCCACGTACCAGTCATTGGCTATCAAGGCATGGAGGACGCACTAGGTTATCCCCAGGAAGAGGAAAATGTACATCTGGGTGATGCAGCCAACATAGGAGATGCTCTTCTTCCTGGAGAGGAGAAGGAGCGGCACCTGGGGCATGGTGGTGTTAGTGTAACTGATGTCCAGAAAGCAGAGGTTAGGCAGTCCCAGCAAGGGCAATGAAGAGGCTGTTCTGAAAGGAGGCCTCCAGAATGATGGCCTGAAAGTCTGCAAGGAGCAGCAGCTGCATTCTCTGCCAGCTGGGAAATCCCAGCAGGATGAAATCTTGACACTGAGCTTCTGCATCTGGAGCTATCATCCAGGCAGGGTCTACATGGCCATGCAGGAGGGCATGGGAAGCATTACTCAGCTGCAGGAACAATCTGGACCTATTGGTCTTGTTAAGGCTGAATTTCTCTTGTGTGAGACTGCCAGGAGATCAGATCAATAAGCACATTCCTGGCCTCTCTGGCCAAACCCCTCTCTTTAGGGCTTCCCAGAGTAGATGGTGAGGTCATTTCCAAGAACCTATTGACAAAGTCCATCTATCTATTTGCCCAAGGGCCTTTTGCAAGGGTGTCTACTGGTATAAGCATAAATGCGAGTCAACTTTAGAAATTTGTCAGGGGACCAGTTAGATTTTAAAGGCCAAATGTAACACATAAGATTTGCCTATTTTGGTAATTATTATAGTTGATATGCGTATGAAATTTAATAAGGCCAACCCCCTGTGTTTAGTCCAGAGACTGTTACCCTACTAATTTTAATGATAAGATCTTCTCAGGTAAACTTCTACCTTGGACAACTCTTCTCAGATCAGGACATTTTTTTATTCTTAACCAATCAAGCAGTTTTATTAATTCACCAAGAAGCATATGTATGTACAATCAACAGTTTAAAGAAGGTTTCTGGATGGTTTGGATACCAGATGTTCCAGGCCTTGTATAGAACACAACACACAGTCTTGCAAACAATTGTCATCGACTGATGTTGGGGGCAAGCACAGCACAATGAAATTGACAAGATTTTGCACTACATAGAATCATAAAATATCAGGGTTGGAAGGGACCTCAGGAGGTCATCTAGTCCAATTCCCTGCTCAAAGCAGGACCAATCCCCAACTAAAGCATCCCAGCCAGGACTTTGTCAAGCCTGACCTTAAAAACTTCTAAGGAAGGAGATTCCACCACCTCCCTAGGTAACGCATTCCAGCGCTTCACCACCCTCCACCCTCCTAGTGAAAAAGTTTTTCCTAATATCCAACCTAAACCTCCCCCACTGCAACTTGAGACCATTACTCCTCGTTCTGTCATCTGCTACCACTGAGAACAGTCTAGATCCATCCTCTTTACTTTTATCATCAGTCATCAGTTCTTTAGGACTTCTAATACAATTGACACAACACATCAAAAAACTCTCAAGCGAATAAAAGTTGCACTTTGTCTCATTGATTCTGTGAATGTGCTCCTGGCTTAATTCCTGCTGCTTAGTTTGAGAGGGACTAGTTTCAAGCAGCAAAAGCAATTGCTTAAAAGTAGAGCTGTGTGGGAATGGAATTTCCATTCAGTGACAAATCTCGGAAGATTTCACAGAAGGAAGACGGTCTACCTGGCTGCACAAACAGGGAGCCTGTCCACTCAAGATGCCATGCAGGCTGCCTGTGACCCATGCGTTCCCATGGAGACTCAGCTCCCAGGCAGCCACCCATGCAAGCTGCCTCACATCCAGGAGCTCTGGAGATCCTGTAAGCTTGCCTAGCAGCAAGCTGGCAGGAGGGTGGGCAGGCTGGCAGCCTGTCTACCTGGTGTCAAAGAACATTTTGTTGGAAATAACATTCCCACAGAACATTTCAGTTCCATCAAACCGGCATTACCCAATGGAACTCTATGCTGTCAGAAAATTTTCAGCCTACTCTTCTTAAATTTATTCTTTGAGATTTCCTTTAGGCCAACCAACATGGAGCTTTAAAGAAGAAACTGTGATGGGTTGGATCACAGAAACCCCCTAGGAGCTGCCACCTGATGTGCCAAGACTGCTTCTGCTCCTGCTTTCCTGCCCAGTCAGCTTAGGACTTCAGTGCCCTGCCTGATTTGAGCCAGACCTGCTAGCCTGCTGCAAACCCAGACCCAGGTCTGAACCACGTCCCCTGACAGCTATAGGCTTAACTGAAAGCAACTTACAGAAGTGTTCCTGTCCTTGACACTCAGATGCCCAACTCCCAATGGGGTCCAAACCTTGAATAAATCAGTTTTACCCTGTATAAAGCTTATACAGGGTAAACTCAT
This sequence comes from Chelonia mydas, assembly GCF_015237465.2. Taxonomy (NCBI): domain Eukaryota; kingdom Metazoa; phylum Chordata; order Testudines; family Cheloniidae; genus Chelonia; species Chelonia mydas. Next base: position 33,420,038 of record NC_051254.2, on the reverse strand, counting down.
AAATTGTTCACCCTCTATAACACTGATAGAGACATATGCACAGCTGTTTGCCCCCCCCCCCCAATCCATGTAAGGGGGTGGAACAGAAGTATTAATACATACTCTGGGTTAATTAATAAGTAAAAAGTTATTTTATTAAGTACAGAAAGTAGGATTTAAATCGTTCCAAGTAGTAACAGACAGAACAAAGTGAATTACCAAGCAAAACAAAATAAAACACGCAAGTCTAAGTCTAGTACAGTAATAAAAACTGAATACAGATTTAATCTCATCCTTAGAGATGTTTCAATAAGTTTCTTTCACAGACTGGACACCTTCCTAGTCTGGGCACAATCCTTTCCTCTGGTTCCAGCTCAGGTGATAGCTAAGGAATTCCTCATGATGGCTCCCCCTTTGTTCTGTTCCACCCCCTTATATGGCTTTGGCACAAGACGGGAATCCTTTGTCTCTCTGGGTCCTCCCCCTCCTCCCCCCCCAAAATGGAAAAGCACCAGGTTTAAGATGGATTTCAGTACCAGGTGACAAGGTCACATTTCCCATGAGACCCCAAGCCTTCATTCCTCCCAGCCTGACTCACAGGAAGGTCTGCCTGCAAACAGCCATCCGCAGTCAATTGTCCTGGTTGATGGGAGCCATCAAGATTCCAAACCACCATTAATGGCCCACACTTTGCATAATTACAATAGGCCCTCAGAGTTATATTTCATATTTCTAGTTTCAGATACAAGAGTGATATATTTATACAAATAGGATGAGTACACTCAGTAGATTATAAGCTTTATAATGATACCTTACAAGAGACCTTTTGCATGAAACATATTTTAGTTACATTATATTCACACTCATCAGCATACTTTCATAAAATCATATAGAGTGCATCACAACCAGCATATAGCATTACTTAGTAATATCCTAAAATTCAGTTCTTTAAGGTGTAGCTAGAGAGCACAGACTAATGCCTCTAACTTACAGCTACTTCTATTAAATAAAACAAAGAGAAATACAGCCTCTGAAATGGAGGCTCACCATTGCCTCTTAGTTCTGGTAACCTTTGGAGGAGGGGAGAGGCTGCCCTCATTGGCTGCTCCAAAGTGTCAGATTTCACTTTTTGGCTCCATCAACTTTTCAATGGAAACAGTGACTCTGAGGTTCCATTCAGTGACCTTGTGTATAATAACCATTCTCCGACAACCCCAGGAAAAGGGTCTCTTCTTAGTTTCCATTGCATATTTGTCACCAGTCTCTCGTATTCCAGTTCCTGCAGTTTCTCTTCTGCTTCCATCGATATCCAGTAGAAGGCATTGATGTACAAAATATTTATTTCAGGTTTCAAAGTAGCAGCTGTGTTAATCTGAATCCTCAGAAAGAACAGGAGTACTTGTGGCCTTAGAGACCAAAAAATTGATTTGAGCATAAGCTTTTTTAATAAGCTACAGAAAAGCTTAGCCCACGAAAGCTTATGCTCAAATAAATTTGTTAGTCTCTAAGGTGCCACAAGTACTCCTGTTCTTTTTAATGTATTTATTGTTTTTTTCAGGTCAGAAGGGCTTTTTTTTTAAGTTTGACTCATTTCAGAGACTATATTTGCATATTAACCCACACTAGTCATTACAATTTCCCATTTAATCACTTCCTCTTAATATTCAAAACTATACACATTAAGTGCTTATTCCTTCCACCAAATCTTTTTTCTGGTCTGCAATTCCATTATATAAATATAATTATTTCAGAGTGCAACAACCATTCAAAAAGAAAAAAAGTTACAGTTCCTCTAAATTTGATAGGCATGTCATACTTTCTTTGATTATTCTGAGACATTTCATTTCACATTCTCTTGGGATTAACAGAATAAAAGACATCCTATTCTGGAACAAGATACGTTATCCACACGTAGAGAGACAGTATATCAGATTCATAAGGCAGACAAGAGTACAATTTTATTTCCTTGTTTACTTTTGGTTTGATTTTGAATTTGTGGTGAAAGAAAGGTAGTTCAAATTCTGGGGAATATCAGAACATTTGATCTATTCATCCTTCAGTTTCTTTGGGTTATTTCTAGTCTATTCAATCCAACATCTTCCAAGCACTTATCGGGGATTTAGTAAACTCAGAGGAGGCAATGGGCCAATCTGATCAGGAAATAAGGTTTTTACCCTTATTTGTCAATCATCCAGGAGGGTGCTTCAGTAACTGCAGAAGAGAAAAAGGATTCCCCTAAATTTCTGAGAGAGTCTTGCCTCAGTAACTAGCAGTAGTTTGATGATCTTATTTAAACATTCCAGGTTTTATTCCTCAGGCGAGGATGAGCGGGGGAGGACATAGGCACTATTTTGGGTAAACAGAGATGGGTGCGAGTTTCTTGCTATGTCACTGAGAAGAGAACAGATTCAGATCACAGTTGCCAACTTTCACGCAGTAAATAAGCACCCCGACTTTCACAATAAGCCAAAATCAAGCTAATTCCATATCAAAACAAGGCCAAAACAAACCAGTCCCTAAGAATCCCCAACACTCTATGTAACTAGATCCCCCCAGCGTGCAGTCTGGAACTGTGGTGGGCCTGCTGTGCACCCTGACTCTCTTTCCCCCTTGCCCCTGCTTGCCCCTTGCCCCTGTTTGCCAGGAGCCAATCAAAAAAAGAAGCAACAAGCTATAAGCCAACCAAGCAACAAGCTACACGCCAAAAGCTAGTCAGACCCAGTCAGCAAACCCAGAAGCCAATTAAACCAAAAACAAGCCCATTTTCTGCATTTTTTTCATGGGTTTGCCATTCTGATTCAGATTTTAACCTTGCACATTAGAAATGACTCTCATAATTAACAATATACTCAAGGGATAGCTGATATCTATACACATCACACCTGATTCCATCCATGTTGACCATGGAATGACCATAATCAGAGTCAAAGATGAGGTCATTGGTTTCCTGCTACACGTTGCATTTCACTGGTGGACAGACTGCAATGGAGGCAAAACCCTGAACAGGGTGGGATGCAGAGTGACTTATCCCATCCCAGGAGATGCCTCCTGTGAAATTTGCTTTGGGGAGCTCTGAGGAAGTGCAGAAGAATTGCTGCCAGATTGGAGATCAAGGCATGTACTGCTGACTGCAGCCTTCCAGTTCTGCCTCTCCTCCCATTTTGGGAATGCTGGTGTGGCTGATAGGATCTGCAAGGGCTGGACTTGTTGGCTCTGGAACTGGGAGACCGAATAGTAATTGTATGCCTGCCATCTAGGCATGAGGCTAGATTGGGAAGCAGATTATTTGCCTCATAAGGGAAGCAAGAACCACCTTCAGACTCTGACGTGGGCTACATAGACCTTGAGGGTAGGGCAGCTAGGCGTTACTGCGGCAACTCACTCATTCCTTCCCTTCTTAGGAGTAGGTGAGTGGATTGGGCACAGCTGTGGCTTTACCCTCTGGTGGCTGAGCAAGGTGGCTGAGTATGAGGGCATGCAGAGTTGTTGTAGCTAGATTGGTCCCAGCATACCAGACAGACGAGGTGGGTGAGGTAATATCTTTTATGGGACCCATAGGCACCGACTCCATGGGTGCTCCTGGGCTGGAGTAACCACAGAAAAAAATTAGTGGGTGCTTAGCATCCACCAGTAGCCAGCTCTCCCCTTCCCCTGCAGCGCCTCCCATCTGCCGGAGGCCCTGCTGATTAGCTCCTCGCCCTCCCCCCCCAGCACCTCCCACCCACCGGGATCAGCTGTTCTGCGGTGTGCAGGAGGCACTGGGGGGAATGGGGAAGAGCAGGGACTGGGCGCACTCAGAGTAGGGGGAGGAACTGGGCGGGAAGAGGAAGGTAGGGGTGGAGCAGGGGTGGGAAGAGGCGGGACAGGAGTGGGGGCTTGGGAGAAGGAGTGGGGTGGGGGCAGGGCCTGGCATGGAGCATGGGGTGTTGAGCACCCCCAGGGACCAGAGGGGGCCAGACCCTGTGATTGGACCACTTCTGTGGGTGAGAGAGAGCTGAAGAAGAGCTCTGTGCAAGCTTGAAATCTTGCCTCTCTCACCAGCAGAAGTTGGTCCAATAAAAGATAATTACCTCACCCCCTTCTCTCTCTGAGTGTAAGGGTAACAGTCTAATGCCAATGCATACAGTTTATGCATCCCCCCCATCAGGGCTAAACCTAAAGTAACAATCTTGTAATGCCTGCTGATTAGCAGTGCAATTTCTAAATTCCCCAGTCGGTAGCTGATGCATTTGTGCCTTCCCCAAGCACCCTTATTATTATTATTATAATATCATCAATTATGTTTTATTTTTCTTCAGCTCTTGCTGCTGCTGCCTGGGTGATGCATTGATAGCGCCATGGATGTTCCTGGCCGCTCTCACCGCAGATTTCATAGCAGTTTCGATCCAGGCGTGAGGCTGGGCTGTGAGTTCTCCTGCAAAATGGACCCTCCCTTCATTCTGAAACAGAGCCTTGGAGTAGTCGACAAACTGATACGGGGTGAATGAAACAAAGGATCCCATGGAATATCTGTCCAGGCCCCATTTCTTGATCATGTGCTTATCGCAGACACTCTGGATATAATTCTTGGGCACCTGGTGGATTTCTGCCAGGTCCCCCAGCACCACATCAACACACTTTTCATCACTGAGAGGACTGAAGAATTCAGCATCATCGCCCCAGGTGTAGGAAGCCAGGATCACGCCCAGGCCACTGGGGAAATTGTGGCTGGGGTAGTAGACCAATCTGGAGGGGCGATCCGTGACTGACCTCCCGCCTTGGATTCCCTCCTTCTCCCAAAACCTTTCAGTACAGACCAAAACAATCTTAGTGGCTTCTGAGTAGTGAATGGAGCGCAGGGCATGGGCCTTGTTAGTCGAAAGAGGTGGTGAAAATTTAATAAGCCGTGTGGCTTTTGCCGTGGTGGTGACAAGAACATAGTCGGACGTCACAGCCAAGGGGACCAATGCATCTGGCCCCTGGTAAAACACTTTCACTTGGTCATCCTCATTTACTATCTTCACTACCGTGGAGTGAAATAGAACGCTCCTGTGAATATACTGGTAGAAAGTATCAGGAAGCTTATCAAATCCCCCAGTGATCTCATCATAACTGAAAGAAAGGGGGAGAAAAGAGGATGATAAGGCAACAACGTCATTGGACAACAGTTATCTGAGAGAATGTCACAAGAACAACAAGGAGAGCTGTAAGGAGCTGCATAGTTGAAGATAGAACCTAGCCCACACTGAGTGCCAACTCCAACTTCTTTTATTATAGTAGAGTGCCAGGTCTGCTGCTGTTAAGGTTAAGATCAACTATCTGTTTAAAGCTTGACTCTGCTAAATGCTCTAAAATCTGCATGATTACTCAGATTCCCTTGGAATTAGTTCTGCCTCATGGGAGTGCTGGGGAGCATTAATGATACTACTTTAGTGTCATTTGACCTAGGCGGTTCTGAGATACAGCAGAGTGATGCCCCAGTATGCCCATAACACATACACTCTGGACTTAATTACTGAATTCCATAGGATCTGACCCAGTTAGAAGCTATGGACACTGTGAAAGTGACCCTGGTTTTTAATGGCTAGTGAACTATAGTAATGAACACTTACCCTTTATGACAAGTCAGACCATCAGTGTCTACTTCAAAGAAGGCAACCAGCTGCATTGATAAGATGAGGTTGATGGACAGTTAAATGTATTGAAAGATGGATGGATTGCCAGACAGATCCTACCAGAGCTACATGTCCCTTCCACATACAAAGCAACTGAATAAAGATTCCTTTTTCCTTACCCCTTCTCAGAGAATGTAACATGTTCCATGAAAGAGTGAAGAAATGACATCTGGAATTCACTATCTTCATTCAGCAAGTCACCGATCATGTTGATGGCTCCTCTACTTAAATTTCCTTCTTTAATCAAAAACTCCTGCGTGGGGAAGAGTGGAGAGGGCATATTATATCCCCATAGAGAAGAGATATTTCATTTCAGTTGAACATAGGAATTTTTCAATATCCATAAGGGATGGGCAGAAGTCAAACCCATCCACTATCCTACTTGATGATTTGTCTGCTTCCTCATAAACAATCACTGAAGTAAGGCTGATGCTCACTTTCAAGACACAATCCCTCACCCAGTTTTGATTCACTGGGTGCAATCCTGACCCCCCCAGTAAAGTCAATGGGAGCTTTGCCATTGATTTCAATGGGGCCAGGATTTTACTCCTAGTGTCCATACCAAGATTTCACTGTCTTTGATTAAAGATTCATGATCCAGTCCACACCTCCTGCGGGGTAAAAAGTAATTGTGGGTGGGTATACGGAGACAGGTTCTCTCACTGAAATAATTTTGGATGGGGATACATAGGTGGATGTCACATAGAGTGCTGGGGTGGGAAGAAGAGATGCCAAATCAGTCACACCAGAGTGGAGGAGGGTGCTACACAAACACTAGGCAGATGGGAGCACAGAGACTGCTCACTTTCTGCAGACTGGTGTTTTGGATAGGGAGAGACAGAGAAGATCCATGGCCTTGCCCTCCCCCTGCCACTAAGGGGAATCCAGAGGACCACCGAGGGAAGAAGGCTGTGCTCCGTGAAGACTCATGAGGCAAATGTGTTGCCTCCGCCCAACCAGTAGCTTTCAGAGGATTCGGATGCATTGTCTCCTACCATGGACTTTGTGCACATGGCAAGAACTATCCCACAAGGAGTTACATTGGCAATGTGAGGAAAGTATGTCTACACTACCCGCCGGATCGGTGAGTAGTGATCCATCTATCGGCGGTCAATTTATCGCATCTAGTATAGATGCGACAAAATCGATCCCCGATCGCTCTGCCGTCGACTCTGGTACTCCACCACTGCGAGAGGCGGAAGCAGAGTTGACGGGGGAGTGGCAGCAGTCAACCCCGCGCCATGAGGACGTGAGGTAAGTCGATCTAGGATATGTCGACTTCAGCTAGGCTATTCTCGTAGCTGAAGTTGCATATCTTAGTTCAATCCCTCTCCCCCCTCCCACCCCCACTGTAGACCAGGGCTTAGAAAATCAGGCACCTTTAGATTTAAAGATACTGGAATGCTAACTTCAATTACCTTGGTGGAAAAGGAGTCATATTTCTCTTTCAGAACACTGCAGTCTGTGGTCACCTGGGTAGCAACGAAGAAAAAAGTTGTTTGTTTCATGTTCACAGTTCCACCTTTAAAGGTTTGTTATTTTCCCTATTTGTGATCATGTACTTATATATGGTATCCTATTACATATGCACAAGGGGGCAGGACATGAAATGACTGCTCAGGTGAAAGAGCTGTTAAGAATATCTTTTAAATGGAGATACAAGGGACAGCTTTTGTTTTCCACTCCTGCAGTTCTCCAAATGACTGAACTGCTTTCACCCAAGCTTTCTAAACAATACAAACAAATAGACTAAAGGTAAAATGTTCAAATGTGGCTAAGTGAATCTGGGATCTAGCTCCCACCTTAGAAGTGACTTAGGTACTTTAGGGGGCGCATTTTCAAAGGTATTTAGGCATCTAAACATGCAGATAGCACTGGGATTTTCAAAAGCACCAAAGTGCCTAAACCCCATTGAAATCCATGGGAGTATGGCACCTAAGTCTTTGGAAATACCACTAGCGGCTAGATTCACAAAAGAACTTATGCTCAGCAACGCAATGCCTAACTTCTAGATGCCTGGAAAATCAGTGGGATTCACAAAGGCTGAATTTGGCATTCAGGGTTATGTCTATACTGGAAAAAAACCAACAACCCCAAAACCCACACCTCCAAGTCTCAGAGCCCAGTCATGACTTGGGAATGCAGGGCTGAGGCCACAGGGATAAAAATAGCAGTGTAGATGTTCCCTCTGGAGTCCTGGCTCTGAAACCCGGTGAGGGGAGAGAGTTTCGGAGCATGTGCTCCAGCCCAAGCAAGAATGTGTACACCAATATTATTAGGCTTGCAGCCCAAGCCCCCTGCTCCTGGGCTTTGACACTTGGCACCATGGGTTTTTCTTTGCAGTGCAGACTTACCCTCAGGCTCCCTGCACAATGAGTGGAGGTAGACAGGCCTTTAAGAATTAGATCCACAAAAGCCAGCACACAGACTAAATTAGTCAATGGGAGATGTCAAGGAGAGGGGTGTATCCTGTGGAGGAAAAAATCTAGCAGGCCTAAACTTATAGGCCTAAAACTTCGGTCAAGCTAACTGTGTATATAGAGCATAAGAAGAGGATGAGGAAAATTCCATTGTGGGGCAGTTACAACAGCACATCTTAAGAAATGTAACCATAACAGCTAGAAATTAGGAAAGACCGTTAACCGCAAAAGAACAGATTTGTCAATAACAGGAAAAGCTTGTTTTGCTATATTCCAAATAAGCAAAGCTGCAGTTAAAACTTGCACTATATGCCAAATATGGGAAAATGCCGTTAAAGGAAATTTGCTTAACAAATTGTGGTTTTCAGCTATATAAGCTCCTGTATTTTCTGTATACGACAGGAACAGCTACTTAGAGCTGTTACCCCCTGCGCTTGTAATCAATAAAGGAGCCTCAGGCTTGTTCTGATCCAAACACAACCCGTGGTTAATTTTCCACCACAATCCTAAATCCCACCCCTCTCAGGAAGTTCAGCACCTGCGTCTGCTTGGGATTCTCAGCTGCGAGCCCTCTCCTGGAATCGGTCACCTCAGGTGTCTGTTGCAAGCAGTAGCAGCAGCAGCCGCTTTCTAGCTTTTGGTGGCAGTAATTAGAGTGAGTCGGGGGGGTGGGCGAGAGCTGCCCCCCGCCCATGTCCCTTCCCCTGGGGCCCCCTGCCCAGTGCAGGTGGAGGGTCCATGCCGCGGCTCCCCACAGCTGCCCAGCCACTCAGCTCTTACCATGGACAGGCTGAGGCTTCAAGGCCCCATCCTTCGGCCAGGGGCGGGGCCTTGAGCAGACGGAGCAGGGCACGGTGGGGCCACAGAGGGGGCAGGGCCCTTGGCCCCCCATTTTTGGGAAGGCTCCACCACTGCTGGTATGTGGGAGACCACCAGTTCAAGTCCCCTCTCTACCTGCTGAGGGGGAGGGATTTGAACAGGAGTCTCCCCACCTCTTACATAAATGCCGTAACTGCTGGGCTAGTCCCAATCTCTCTTGCTGAAGCTGTTCCATTTTGGATGAACAAATAGTCACTGGAGCAGAGGAACTGGATCCAGGGTGTCCCAGGTGAGTGTCTTAACCACTGGATTACACAGTCATGCTCACTTGCTCCCTACTTTGTCTCTTTTTAAAAAAAATCTAGCCCCAGGTGCCTCTGCATCCATGAGCATAGGTGCTGAGTTTTATTTTTCTCCAGGGATGCTCAACCCTGGCTCTGTCCTGAGGTCCCTTCCCCACTCCGCCCCCTCCCCCAAGGCCCTGCCCTTGCTCCAACTCTTCCTGTCTCCACTCCAACTCCAACCCTGAGACTTCCACCCACCCACTGCTTGCTGCTCTCTGCCCTCCCCCAAGTGCCTCCGCCAGCACCAAACAGCTGATGGGTGGCACCCACAAAGAGCTGTGGCTGATCATAGAATCATAGAATCTCAGGATTGGAAGGGACCTCAGGAGGTCATCTAGTCCAACTCCCTGCTCAAAGCAGGACCAATCCCCAATTTTTGCCCAATATCCCTAAATGGCCCTCTCAAGGATTGAACTCACAACCCTGGGTTTAGCAGGCCAATGCTCAAACCACTGAGCTATCCCCCCCACATGGGTGCTGAGCACCCACTATTTTTTTTTCTGTGGGTGCTTGAGCCCCTGAGCACCCCCGAGTCGGTGCCTATGTCTGTGAGCACCGAAACACCTTTGAAAATCTGGCCTTTAAGAGCCTAAATCTCATGAGTTCAGCTGTAACACTGCACTTCTGTGTGTGTGTGTGTGTGTGTGTAATAGACAAAAAAATCTAGCAAAACTCCAAAGTGAGAAGCTACCGCTTATTCAAATTACTATATCTTGAACACTGCTTAACCTCAAGTTTTCAACAACAACAAATGTCTCCTAGGGGCCAGCGCTATATGGGAGTAAATTTGGGCTTAATTTGGAAATATACGTACCAAGTTAATATAGATTTACTATCCTAGCTAATATGTGTCGGAGAATCATGTCGCTCTGAGGTTTGCTTTCCTAAACATTTACTAAGGATACATACCGAGCACCCTTTGAAACCAGCGGAACTTGAGGGTGCTCAGCACCTCCCAGATGTGCTTAGCACCTTGCAGAATCAGCTTCCCAGGATATGTCCTCACTGGAGAGCTAACTCAGTTGACCAGTCTCTGGGTTAGCCTACCACGGGTGTGAGCAGCCACACTGCAAAGCCAAACCCAAAGTACTGTGTCCTTAATGGCATTGCATGCTCCCACGGATTTCTCTAGGACTTCTGGAGCCGGGTTCCATGGTTCTGTGTGATGCAGTAAACTGAGCTGCTTTATGAGATTTTCCCTTGTTTGTCCTTCTTGGCACATTGGGGGGGAGGGGGCAGAGGGGATTGTGGGATGGCACTGGACAAATATCATCACTTGAGTGGTTTTTAGCTCGTATTTTCACTGCCAAGTGGGCAGGATAATAGTTCAAGTGAAAGCAGAGCCCAGGCTATAATACATACTGCCAGTCATGCCAGCTAGCCTGGGTTGAAAGGACCACTAAACTTGAATGAGAAAGCTGTGTGTGTGTGGATATGAAGGGGGCTTAGGACCAACAAGTAAAAGTCCAGGCTAACTCTTTAATGAAGAGAAACCCACCGTGCATGAGTCCTTTCCACAACACACATACCTTATCCAGTGTCTGACGATAAAGCTCACTAGCTGATTTTCCTCTCTCTGTAGGGTGCAAGGGGTATTGCAAGATATCAGGGTTTCTTTTTACCTCTCCAGCTCTTGCCCTAATGTTGTTAACTAAATACCAAGCGTTGTCATCAGTATTATAGAATGGGTTCAGTTTAAGTTTAAATTTGGTAACAAATTCACGCACAACCCTAAAGAGAAAGGAAAGGGGTGGGGGGAAACAGAGAAAAATGTCAAAACTGAAAAAAATTGAATTCACAAAACAATTCACTTTTGGAAAAAAGGCAAAAAACCCAAAACTGTTTGCCTGAGAAAGTTTCAGAGTAGCAGCCGTGTTAGTCTGTATACACAAAAAGAAAAGGAGTACTTGTAGCACCTTAGAGACTAATAAATTTATTTGAGTATAAGCTTTCGTGGGCTGCAGCCCACTTCATTGGATGCATGCAGTGGAAAATACAGTAGGATGATTTTATATACACAGAGAACATGAAACAATGGGTGTTACCATACACACTATAACGAGAGTGATCAGTTAAGGTGGTAATAGCTCACCTTAGCTGATCACTCTCGTTATAGTGTATATGGTAACACCCATTGTTTCATGTTCTCTGTGTATATAAAATCGTCCTACTGTATTTTCCATGAATTAAGTGTATATATATAAAATACTCTCCGAAAATAAGTTAATAATTTAATGCAAGTTGATAACAATTAAGATTGTATATATAATTCTCACAGAAAATTTATATAAATATACTAAATATTTCCCATCATATTGTTTAAATATGACTAGTACTATAGTAAATGAAACAATGAAATCGCACTGCTGTGGCTCTTTTGGGTAATGTTGAACGCTAGTTTGGCTTCTGAACCACTGAGGTCTGAGTATCACTGTCATAAAGGGTCCACATCTCTTGTATCTTTCTGGGGTGGGACCTCTGTAACCAGTCCATAGGTGGTATCTAACAGCTGTGTACTCCAAGAGCACACCAGGAAGCAAACTGTGACTCTAATTTCCGGTTACCCCTTTGCCTAAGGGGGAATTAATCTCTGGTTTACCCTTTGCTTCAGAGGGAATTTATCTGGGCCAATCCTAGGCACTGCCCCACGAGGCTGGTTTGGTTGCACTGGCTGGCAGAGTAGAGACCCATAGCTCCAGTCCACTCCCTGCTTCTCCTCACCCATTTGCAGCCCACCTGTTCTGGAAGAGTAACAGCGCCTCAGAGATGTCTCTCTCCCCTGCACACAAACTGACAATGTGAAGCAATGCACATGGTCCACACAAGGCAGGAAGGGGGCACCTTAAGCTCATCAGATACAAGTCCTTCATTATTTTTTTCTAGGAATTATCATAAAAATCTTAAAACTGAGGCTTTTCCTTTTATGAACAATATTGGTGGCTGAGAAGGGGTAAATGTATTACCTGTGGTGTCTGGGCAAACGCATGGGTCCGAGGTCCACATACCAGCCTTTGTCCTTATCATGATAGGTCATGATGCGTCCTCCCACACGATCACTGGCTTCCAGAATCAGAACCTAAAAACAAAACACAGGCCATGGTTTTCTATCACTTCTATCACTTGCCGGTTTCTAATGGCTAGATTCACAAAGGGACTTAGGTGCATAAATCCCAAATGTAGATGCCACTGGCATTCACAACCCCCCCCCCCCCCCCCACCTCCCCCTTCTCAGCTCATCTGCCACGGAATCTTGCAAGCATCTAAACTCACTCAGTGCCTACATTTTCACTGCAAAAGTTCCCTAAGTACCTAAGATTCTACTCTGGGGATGAGTAGGAATGCAAAACTTAAAGGGGGAGATGTGATGGAATGCTGCCTCCCTCTAGGTGTCTGAACACCTGTGCCACAGAGCCATCTATGAACTGAGGGAAGATAGGTGTACTTCTAGACAGCTCATCAGCAGGGCCCAACCCAATCACCGAGCTCAGAGAGAGGGACACCAACATCAGACTGTCCCATTGCCCAGTAGTCAGGGCATGCTTCTGATAGGTGGCAGCAGGGCCGGCGTTACATATGGGCGATGCAGGCTACCTCCCAGGGTGCCGTGGTCGGGGGGGCATCATGGTCAAGAGGCACGCAGCGGGGTGGCCCTGGGTTATGAAGCCACAGAAAGGAGCTTGGGGCAACCTGGGGCAGGAGGCAGCAGGACCTGGGGGCAATAGAGGGGGATGGGGAGGCAGCAGGAGCCAGGGGCGATGAATGGAGAGCCCAGGGAGGCAGCTGAAGCCAGGGGTACCAAAATACAGGTTAGCCCAGGTTGCCCTTTTCCCGAAAGCCAGCCCTGTGTGGCAAATCCCTGTTCAAATCTCCTCTCCCAACCAGGCACAGGGGAGAATTGAATCAGAGTTTCCCAGCTCCTGGATGAGTACCCTAATCACTGGGCTGGAAGTGATGAGGGAAGTCTTCCTCTTCCTCCCATCTCTGGCTCTTTTGTGTGAACTCATCTGTGGAGCCTGAGCTCTGAGCATGCTTACCGGATCGGATCCCTGGGGGAGGAATGATGACCTTCCCCCAGTTCATGTATCCCACTGGGACAAGGGGTCCAGGTGCCTAGAGGTAGGCTGCAGTGTGCATGCTCATAGACAAAAACATAGGAGCCCCAAAACTTAGGCATTAAGTGAGTTTAGGCATCTAGAAGATTCAGGGACAACTGAGCAGGAGTTTTGCGAATCTCACTGGGGCCTGATTCTGGGATTTAGGCACCTAAAGTTGTAGTTAGGCTCCCAAATCCTTTTGTGAATCCAGCCCCTTAACTTTAACTCAATGAACTTTTTTCAGAGTAGCAGCCGTGTTAATCTGTATTCGCAAAAAGAAAAGGAGGACTTGTGGCACCTTAGAGACTAACCAATTTATTTGAGCATAAGCTTTCGTGAGCTACAGCTCACTTCATCGGATGCATTCCGATGAAGTGAGCTGTAGCTCACGAAAGCTTATGCTCAAATAAATTGGTTAGTCTCTAAGGTGCCACAAGTCCTCCTTTTCTTTTTTCAATGAACTTTGAGTCTGGAAAAGAGAGTAATATACTGCTTGTGTGCACAGAGCACCCAACTCAATGAAATTCACCTTGTTTTGTTCTTCAGCATTGTTTATTCTATCAAAACAATCAGACCATTTCAGAGAAGCACTGATTGCCTGGCCTGTCTCTGGCTCCTCTCAGTCATTATAATTACCTGGCAACCAGCATCTTGCAGCAGTTTGGCAGCAGTGAGTCCACTTATTCCTGCCCCTACGATCACCACCTTCTTTGAATGACACCCTTTTTCCAAACCACTTTTGGCAATATCCACCAGTTCTTCATAGTCGGGGTCAGTAAAGCATTTTTCCCACTCCTTCAGTTTTCTAGGGATACTCTCCAAGCTTGGTGCTACCACAAGGAGTAAGAACTGAAGAAGTACTAGAGACAGATATACAAAGAAAACAGATGACGCAAATGAAGAAGGAAACTCATTCATGGAGCTCAGTAACATCACTGATGCGATACCCCAGGTCTAGGAAGAGGTTAATAACCTCAGATTCTGGAGTTTAGCTATATTAGCAGAGAGGGAATGTACTACTACAGAAGAAGTCAGTTGTGGGATAACATTATCTATCTTTTTACAATATTTTTCCCCAATCCAGAAATAAAGTGAGCCAGAACTAACAAGCGATATGTTCCTTGAAAATATTTCAAAAAAGTATACAATTTTCTTTTAAAGTCTCATGGAAATGTTGTGGGTTTTTGTTTTGTTTTTTTTTTTGACAAATTTTTTTTCAAGCTGTTTCCAAAGTGTTTCAGTTTCTGAAGGAAAAACCAATCAACAATATTGAATTTTTCCTTATGAATGATTTGTTCAATATACATTTTTGTTAATAATCAATTCAATTTTGTGCCCATTTTTTTCAAACTGTACATTTTAACAGCTTTAACATTAACTTAGTTTTCCAGAAATGCACCCCTCAATGGTGACTCAAAGGAGCTCTTACTAAGAACACTTAGCAAGAGTTTTGCAGGATCAGGACCTTGGTTTTGACTAAATGTATTTAAAACCTACAGGGCTTTCTTATTCCTTATTATAGGACTGATTTACAACATTGTTGTCCGTTGATATGTTGAAAATACATTTCAACTGAGTCCAAGAACCATGTTCAAGCCTTGGTCAGAGCAGGACTATTATACCCATAATAAAATTGGTCTTTCTGTGTAACTTTGAAGCACAGTGCAACCAAAAATACACCATTGGTGCTGTTTTCCCCAACTGTACATTGCAACACTTAACAAGTAGTAAAGGTTTCTGGGAGAAAATCAACTGAAAGAGACAGAGAGAGAGAGAAAAAAAACAGAAATACAATAGTGAGAAAGAGAGAGGAAAAAGTTATGAAACAAGAAACTAGTTAAATATTAAGCAATTGCAAAGTAAGATGTGCCCAAAAAGGCAAAACACCCCATTCCTCCACAAAAGTTTCAAAAGAAGAAATTTCACTCACAGAACCTGTCCATGTTCCAAGTGGCAGCTCAAGTCATCAAGTCAGTCATGTCTTTTTGTACACCAAACTAGGCTGGTTGATAAATATCCTAGGGCAACCGGCTAGCTCTGTGTCAAGTGAAACTGGGAGAACTGGCTGTCACAAGGAATCACAGGACCACATCCTAGGAGCTGATCAGCACTGCCTCTGGCTTACTCTGGGTAAGTCAGTGTTTTCCAGGCATGTGGGACTCAGAAACAAAGGAGGGGTGGGTGACGGGAGGCTCTGCTCTTTCAATCTTATGCCAGGCATGCTTAGACCTCAAATTGAGCCGGGGAAGGCTATGAAAGTTAAAGATTGTTCAAAAATTGTATTTGTTAAATACACTGAGTGCAACGGTTAGGGAAGGGGCCTTAAAGGCATTGGTTCTCCTGACAAATTAGTACATTCTTAATACTCTGCAAATGTCTATATTTTCTTACATATTTTTGCATGTAATATGCCAAGACTGGCACAGGGATGGGTGGGATGTAGGTAGGAGTTGTTGGCCACTAGTTTAGTTTCACTGCAGAACTCAAAATATGCCCTGTAGATTCATCGTCTTGATGGATTGCTGTATTGATTCATTTCTTGGACCACAGCGGTCAATAAGGGTTAGGACTACTGAGCATCTACAGCATCATGAAGATTATTACCGGCATAATCAGAATGAGACATTCAAGGAGCACATGAGAAACAACTGCAATTTATCACAAGTCTCTTTATTAACAAAACCACTACACAGATAATTCCACAAATACTGAAATACAACAGCAGATAGAGAGATAGAGCTAGGTGTTTAGCCCTACGACTGGTGTGATCGGGTGCTTGGATGGACCACACTGAAAATGCCTCACTGAGGGCAGACTGGAAGAAACAAGGAAGACAACCTCCCAGAACTGGTGCTTTATGCTATAATTAGATTTACCAAACCAAAAGTTCTCCTGTAACACCACACTGGTTAACAAGAAGCAAAACACAGTCCCCTTTAAGCATTCCAGCCTTTGGTTCCCATCCAGACAAATTGGTCTAATACGGACAGAGGTTCCTGAAAACCCATTTCACCATATCTGAGGTTCTACCAATCCCAGAGGATCAGAGACTTACTCCCAGGTCTATATAGTGTGACAAAGTTCCTCCTCTGCCTTGTGGGTCCTGCGCTTATTGGCAGATTTGCTCGCCTCAGAGGTTCATGGCAGCCCTCAGTTTGGCCACTTTTGCTAGTGGCTCAAACCTGCCACTCACTAAGCTAATCTTGTCACTGGCCAGCATGGGGAAAAGGAAGGAGAACAATCCCCGCAGTCTCTGCTGATGCACCTAGTGGGTCGGGGGACAGGCCAGGGACCTTCCCCTCTGGTGGGACCTACAGTCCAGACCAACTCCTTTTATATCCAATGGGGGGGGGGGGAAACCCAGGTCCACCCTCTACTCCAGGTTCCAGCCCAGGGCCCTGTGGATCACCGCTGTCTACTGTGTTTCTTGTAACAGCTGTGTGACAACTACAACTCTTTGGGCTACTTCCCCATGGCCTCCTCCCAACACCTTCTTTATCCTCACCACAGGACCTTCCTACTGATGCCAGATAGCATTTGTACTCTTCAGACCTCCAGCAGCATGACCTCTCACTCTCAGGTCCTTGCACACCCCTCACTGACTGAAGTGAGGTCCTTTTTAAACCAGGTGCCCTGATTAGCCTGTCTGTCTTAATTGATTCTAGCAGCTTCTTAATTGGCTCCAGGTGTCCTAATTAGCCTGCCTGCCTTAATTGGCAGAACTCCAGAAAGTTCCTGATTGTTCTGGAACTGCCCCTGTTACCTTACCCAGGGAAAAGGGACCTGATTAATCTGGGGCTAATATATCTGCCTTCTATCACTATCCTGTAGCCATCTGGCCCGACCCTGTCACCATATATATATTTATATCACACTGTTAGTGTCAGCCAATCCTTAGTAAACTAGCTAAAGATTTATTAATAAAAGAAAAGAAGAGATTTACTGAACGGTTAAAGAATCATTTACATACAAGTGACAGTCAGCGTTCATAGATCAGGATCATAGCAGTGATGGAATAGACTGCCGGCTTGCAAAAGTCTCTCTGGTGACAGAAGATTGGAAGGTCCTCAGTTCACAGTTCAAAATACTCCTTTTAGCTGTAAATCCACTGTCCGGAGAATTGGACCAGGAATTAGGCATGGAGATGTCTCTGGTGTCTTTTATATCCTCTGCCACATGCATGGAAAGTTACTGTCCCAAACGTAGCCCGTAGCCCCTGTGTATGGAAAGTTACTGACCCAAGATAGAGTCCAGGGTCACATGTCCTTACCACATGTCCTTATGTGCTTTGCTGACTCACAGGGGCAGCCATTGCTCATATTCCTTCTGAGGCATCCACGGGAAAGGCTTACTGGGCAGGATGAGTTTCTTCAATGGCGCACTGTGAGAGTGGAGTGTCCTTAATGGGTCATCAGAACGTAACTGTCTAGCCCAGAACTAAGTCTGTCTGGGGGTGTCAACCAGGCGTTCAACACATGGTTGAGATACAGATACATAGCCAATATTCATAACTTTAGATATAGTGATGATACATGGATTTCACCAGGATAATCATACTTGACAGGTTGTAACTTTTCCACTGACACCTTACATGATATGCTTAGTATAAGACTTGTTGCTACCACTGTTCTACAATTGCAACAATTATACAGTCATCTTCAATCATACATAGGACCCTACTAAATTCATGGCCATGAAAATCGTGAGTCAGACCATGAAATCTGCCCCTCCCACTGTGATATCTGGCTATTGTAAGGGGATTGTAGTACTGCCACCCTTACTTCTGCATTGCCTTCAAAGCTGGGTGACCAGAGAGTGGCGTCTGCTGGCTGGGTGCCCATCTCTTAAGGCAGCACCGCTGCCAGCAATAGCAGAGAAGGGAGGGTGGCAATACCATACCATGCCACTCTTCCTTCTATGCTGCTGCTGGTGGCGGCGCTGCCTTCAGAGCTGGGCACCCAACCAGCAGCTGCCACTCTCCACTCTGCTTTCACAGCAGGGTGGCTGGAGAGTGGCAGCTGCTGGCTGGGCACCCGGCTCTGAAGGCAGCGCTGCCACCAGCAGCAGCACAGAAGTAAGGGTGGCATGGTATGGTATTGCCACCCTTCCTTCTCCTTCGCTGCTGGTGGCAGTGCTGCCTTCAGAGATGGGCATCTGGCCAGCAGCCATCATTTTCCAGCCATCCAGCTCTGAAGCCAGTGCAGAAGTAAGGGCAGCAATACTGCAATCCTCTTACATTAGTGTTGCAACCCCCCACACTACCCTCTTCTGGTTTGGGACCCCCATGGTTATAACACTGTGAAATTTAAGATTTAAATATCTGAAACTGTGAAATTTAAGATTTTTTAAATGCTATCACTGTGAAATTTACCAAAATGGATCATAAATTTGGTAGGGCCCTAATCATACACCATTAATAGCTACAGGCTCCATAGCTCAGGGGTTAAAACACTGGTCTTGTAAACCAGGGGTTGCTGGGGCCTGGCTTTATCCTCAAGTCACCGGGTGGCAGGTTGGTGCTTACTTGCTCCAAAGATCCCTGTAGATGAAGGTTCAAGACCTGCAATCCCTGACAATTCTGTGGCTGCGGATACAAAGGAACATTTTTGGAAGAAGGGATAGCTCAGTGGTTTGAGCATTGGCCTGCTAAACCTAGGGTTGTGAGTTCAATCCTTGATGGGGCCATTTAGGGATCTGGGGCAAAAATTGGGGATTGGCCCTGCTTTGATCTGGGGGTTGAACTAGATGACCTCCTGAGGTCCCTTCCAACCCTGATATTCTATGATCACAACCAGCATCAGTCACGTGTCATCAGCCCTTACATTCTCACTGTGTTCTCCGTCTCCTCCATAATCACTGTTAGTGAAGGTAATATAGCATTTGGGCCTGTATATTTGTCTGAGATAGAATTTTGGATTTTGTTGGCTGATTTGATAGTCTTATGTTCTTATTAACATGTGTGAACAAAGAACAAAGATGCTGTGTGTTGCTTCTGCCCAGCCAGATGGGTTTGTCAGAAAAGATAAGGAAGAGAGTTAAAGTGTTGCTGGGTATGGTGGGAGTTTAATATATAAGTGTACAACTGAAGACTGCCTTGACTCCTATCTCAAGGCAAGGTCAAGCAACCAGTTGGGGGGGGGGGGGGGAACTGGGGTTGGGGGGAGACATAAGAAACACTAAAAAGCCAGAGAAAAGGTGATCCTGGCCAGTACATAACCTTACTCCCTATCCCTCCCGTGGGGTATAAAAGAGGTGGTACCAAAGCCTCAGGACTCACAACTCTCCAAAACAGAACATGACCATAAATGGTAAGTGTGGGACCAGGGGCATGCACTACAGGTATAATTATGCCTGCTAGGAAAGGGGAGGGGGACATGGAAAAGCTCTGTGGCATACAGAGCTATGGATCTGCTTACTTGATTAAACCAAATAAACATCACATTGCCTGCACTTCAGATTCTGGATTTCTGTCTGCGTAACAAGAACCAAGTGAGGGGGCGAGGGAAAGCCATAACAATCACACCATGTGAGTCTCGTTCTCCCCTCCAAGTAAATCCATACAGGTAGAGTCTCACTCTGCCAGTTAATCTCTGCTTGTCATTCAGATCCATGAAAATGAAACCACAGGGAATCTTTCCAGGTCTGCAGTGAAAACTTCATACCACTAAGCTTAGGAATCCTAGATGATGGAGGAGTAACAGAAGAAGTCAATGGAGTGGTGGCATTTTTCTGCTGACCCTAATGAAGACTTTTAAAGAGAAAATTTCCTGGTGCAGAAATAAAATGAAGTAAAGCTAGTCAGAAAATGGTATTGTCCTTGAAAATTTTCAAAAGAAGTATGTGTGTGTACGAGGGCTGTCAACTGATTAAGAAAAATAATCGCAATTAATCATGAGGTTAAAAAAAATCGCAATTAATCACAGTTTTAATCGCACTGTTAAACAATAATAGAATATCATTTATTTAAATATTTTAGATGTTTTCTATATTGTCAAATATATTCATAGAATCATAGAATATCAGGGTTGGAAGGGACCTCAGGAGGTCATCTAGTCCAACCCCCTGCTCAAAGCAGGACCAATCCCCAACTAAAGCATCCCAGCCAGGGCTTTGTCAAGCCTGACCTTAAAAACTTCTAAGGAAGGAGATTCCATCACCTCCCTAGGTAACGCATTCCAGTGCTTCATCACTCTCCTAGTGAAAAAGTTTTTCCTAATATCCAACCTAAATCTCCCCCACTGCAACCTGAGACCATTACTCCTCGTTCTGTCATCTGCTACCACTGAGAACAGTCTAGATCCATCCTCTTTGGAACCCCCATTCAGGTAGTTGAAAGCAGCTATCAAATCCCCCCTCATTCTTCTCTTCCGCAGACTAAACAATCCCAGTTCCCTCAGCCTCTCCTCATAAGTCATGTGTTCCAGCCCTCTAATCATTTTTGTTGCCCTCCACTGGATGTTTTCCAATTTTTCCACATCCTTCTTATAGTGTGGGGCCCAAAACTGGGCACAATACTCCAGATGAGGCCTCACCAATGTCGAATAGAGGTGTCATAAATATAAAGGGAAGGGTTAACCCCTTTAAAATCCCTCCTGGCCAGAGGAAAAACCCTTTCACCTGTAAAGGGTTAAGAAGCTAGGATAACCTCGCTGGCACCTGACCAAAATGACCAATGAAGAGAAAAAGTACTTTCAAAGCTGGAGGGGGGGAGAAATAAAGGTTCTGTCTGTCTGTGTGATGCTTTTGCCGGGAACAGAACAGGAATGGAGTCTTATAACTGGTTAGTCTCTAAGGTGCCACAAGTACTCCTTTTCTTTTTACGAATACAGACTAACACGGCTGTTACTCTGAAACATAACTTAGTAAGTAATCTAGCTAGTTACGCGTTAGATTCTGTTTTGTTTAAATGGCTGATAAAATAGCTGTGCTGAATGGAAAGTATATTCCTGTTTTTGTGTCTTTTTGTAATTTAAGGTTTTGCCCAGAGGGATTCTCTATGTTTTGAATCTAATTACCCTGTAAGTCATTTACCATCCTGATTTTACAGAGGTGATTCTTTTACTTTTTCTTCTATTAAAATTCTTCTTTTAAGAACCTGATTGCTTTTTCATTGTTCTTAAGATCCAAGGGTTTGGGTCTGTGTTCACCTATGCAAATTGGTGAGGATTTTTATCAAACCTTCCCCAGGAAAGGGGGTGTAGGGTTTGGGAGGATTTAGGGGGGAAAGACGTTTCCAAGTGGGCTCTTTCCCGGTTATATATCTGTTAGACACTTGGTGGTGGCAGCAATAAAGTCCAAGGGAAAAAGGAAAATAGTTTGTACCTTTGGGAAGTTTTAACCTAAGATGGTAAAAATAAGCTTAGGAGGTTTTCATGCAGGTCCCCACATCTGTACCCTAGAGTTCAGAGTGGGGAAGGAACCTTGACAAGAGGGGAATGATCACGTCCCTCGATCTGCTGGTAATGCTCCTACTTATACAGCTCAAAATGCCGTTAGCCTTCTTGGCAACAAGGGCACCCTGTTGACTCATATCCAGCTTCTCATCCACTGTAACCCCTAGGTCCTTTTCTGCAGAACTGCTGCCTAGCCATTCGGTCCCTAGTCTGTAGCGGTACATGGGATTCTTCCATCCTAAGTGCAGGACTCTGCACTTGTCCTTGTTGAACCTCATCAGATTTCTTTTGGCCCAATCCTCTAATTTGTCTAGGTCCCTCTGTATCCTATCCCTACCCTCCAGCATATCTACCACTCCTCCCAGTTTAGTGTCATCTGCAAACTTGCTGAGGGTGTAATCCACTCCATCCTCCAGATCATTAATTAAGATATTGAATAAAACTGGCCCTTGGGGCACTCCACTTGATACCGGCTGCCAACTAGACATGGAGCCATTGATTGCTACCCGTTGAGCCCGACAATCTAGCCAGCTTTCTATCCACCTTATAGTCCATTCGTCTAGCCCATACTTCTTTAACTTGCTGGTAAGAATTGATTTCAGTTACAACACAGAACGCAAAGTGTACAAAGCTCACTTTACATTATTATTTTCTATTACAAATATTTGCACTGTAAAAAAGGTAAACAAAAGAAATAGATTTTTCAGTTCACCTCGTACAAGTACTCTAGTGCAATCTCTATTGTGACAGTGCAACTTACAAATGTAGAATTATTTTTTTTTACATAACAGCACTCAAAAATAAAACAATGTAAAACTTTAAAGCTCACAAGTCCACTCAGTTCTACTTCTTGTTCAGCCACTCGCTAAGACAAGCAAGTTTGTTTACATTTAGGGGAGATAATATTGCCTGCTTTTTATTTACAATATCACCTGAAAGTGAGAACAGGTGTTCACATGGCAGTTTTGTAGCTGGTATTGCAAGGTATTTACGTGCCAGATATGCTGAACATTTGTATGCCTTTTCATGCTTCGACCATGATTCCAGAGGACACGCTTCCATGCTGATGACGTGTTCTGCTCGACAATGAGCCAAAGCAGTGTGGACTGATGCACATTAATTTTCAGCATCTGAGTCAAATGCCACCAGCACAAGGTTGATTTTCTCTTTTGGTGGTTCGGGTTCTGCAGTTTATGCATCGGAGTGTTGCTCTTTTAAGACGTCTGACAGCACATTCCACACCCCATCCCTCTGTGATTTTGGAAGGCACTTTAGATTCTTAAAACTTGGGTCGAGTCCCATAGCTATCTTTAGAAATCTCACATTGGTACCTTCTTTGCATTTTGTCACATCTGCAGTGAAAGCATTCTTAAACTGAACAAGATGTGCCGGGTCGTCATCCGAGACTGCCATAACATGAAATATATGGCAGAATGCAGGTAAAACCATGGAGCAGGAGACATACAATTCTCCCCCCACGGAGTTCAGTCACAAATTTAATTCTCACATTTTTTTTTTAATGAGCATCAAAACCAATTTTGGGGATTGTCTGCCCTGCAGTCTGCCCTGAATATAACATTCTCAGTGTGGCCCATCCAGACACCCAGTCACAGCAGTACGCTCAGTATCAGAGACAATTATATATGAAACAAGTAGCAAAGCCAATTTTCTGTGATGCACAGGTGTTACATGCTACAAAGAAGAGCGGATGTGTGGCTGTAGGCAGTTTAGTTGTAACCATGTCAGTCCCAGGATCTAGGACTGGCATTTCTATTAGGAAAGAACTCGAGTAGTTTGGGTGCCTTGTTTGAAAAGCACAACTTTAAATCTTTCTTGGGTTTCTAAACATTTGATATTCTATTTTTAGCTTTATCATTCTTGAAAGATAATATGCTCTCAACAATAAATGATGAATTTTAAATGTCTCATTTCCACATTTTGGATTAAAATATCATTTTGGTTTGGATTTTGGAAACCAAGACAAAATGTTTTCCTTTTTCCTTTTTTTTAATGTTATTTTCCTGCTCTTTCTCCCTTTTATAGTCTTTCAAAAGGGAAAAAAGGAAAAGAGGATAAGACTGTAGGTAGAAAATTATTCTTTGTATTACATGTCTTTACTTTTTTCCAAATGATACATTGTGAAAACATCTTTTAAAAAGACATGATTAGGTTTGGGGGGGAAAATAAATTTTTCTCACTTTTCCAGTTGGTACATAAGAACAGCCAGACTGGGTCTGACCAAAGGTCCATCTAGCCCACGATCCTGTGTTCTAATAGTGGCCAGTGCTTCAGAGGGAATGAACAGAACAGGTAATCATCAAGTGATCCATCCTCTGTCACCCATTCCCAGCTTCTGGCAAACAGCGGCCAGAAGGACACCATCCCTGTCCATCCTGGCTAATAGCCATTGATGGACCTATCCTCCATGAATTTATCTAGTTTGTTTTTGAACCCGGTTATAGTCTTGGTCTTCACAATATCCTCTAGCAAAGAGTTCCCTAGTTTGACTGTGCGTTTCATGAAGAAATACTTCCTTTCATTTGTTTTAAACCTGCTGCCTAGTAATTTCATTGGGTGACCCTTAGTTCTTGTGTTATGAGAAGATGTAAATAACACTTCCTTATTTACTTTCTCCACACCAGTCATGATTTTATAGACCTCTATCCCCCCTTAATTGTCTCTTTTCCAAGCTGAAAAGCCCCAGTCTTATTAATCTATCTGCATATAGAAGCTGTTCCACACTCCTAATCATTTTTGTTACCCTTTTCTGGACCTTTTCCAATTCCAATATATCTTTTTTTGAGATGGGGCAACCACATCCGTGTTCAAGATGTGGGTGTACCATGGATTTATATAGAGGCATTATAATATTTTCTGTCTTATTATCTACCCCTTTCTTAATGATTCCCAACATTCTGTTCACTTTTTTGTCTGCAGTTGCACATTGAGTGGATGTTTTCAGAGAACTATCCACAATGTCTCCAAGATCTCTTTCTTGAGTGGTAACAGCTAATTTAGACTCCATCATTTTATATGTGTAATTCGGATCATGTTTTCCAATGTGCACTACTTTGCATTTATCAACATTGAATTTCATCTGCTATTTTGTTGCCCAGCCACTCAGTTGTGTGAGGTTCCTTTTTAACTCTTTGCAGTCTGCTCTGGATTTAACTTATCTTGAGTAGTTTTGTAACATCTGCAAATGTTGCCACCTCACTGTTTACCCCTTTCCCCAAATCATTTATGACTCTGTTGAATAGGACTTGTCCCTGGGGGACACCACTATTTACCTCTCTCCATTCTGAAAACTGATCATTTGTTCCTTCCCTTTGTTTCCTATCTTTTAGCCAGTTACTGATCCAGAAGAGGACCTTCCCTTTTACCCCATGACAGATTACTTTGCTTAAGAGCCTTTGTTGAGGGACTTTTTCAAAAGCTTTCTGAAGATCTAAATACATTATATTCACTGGATCCCCCTTGTCCACATGCTTGTTGACCCCCTCAAAGAATTCTAGTAGATTGGTGAGGCATGATTTCCCTTTACAAAAACCATGTTGAGTCTTCCCCAACGAGTTGTGTTCTTCTATGTGTCTGAAAATTCTGTTCTTTACTATAGTTTCAAGCAGTTTGCCCAGTACTGAAGTTAGGCTTAGCAGACTTCAGAGTAACAGCCGTGTTAGTCTGTATTCGCAAAAAGAAAAGGAAGTACTTGTGGCACCTTAGAGACTAACCAATTTATTTGAGCATAAGCTTTCGTGAGCTACAACTCACTTCATCGGATGCATACTCTGGAAAGTATAGAAGATCTTTTTATACACACAAACCATGAAAAAATGGGTGTTTACCACTACAAAAGGTTTTCTCTCCCCCCACCCCACTCTCCTGCTGGTAATAGCTTATCTAAAGTGATGACTCTCCTTACAATGTGTATGATAATCAAGTTGGGCCATTTCCAGCACAAATCCAGGTTTTCTCCCCCCCCCACCCACAAACCCACTCTCCTGTTGGTAATAGCTTATCTAAAGTGATCACTTACATTGGAGAGTGATCACTTTAGATAAGCTATTACCAACAGGAGAGTGGGTTTGTGGCGGGGGGGGGGGGGAGAAAACCTGGATTTGTGCTGGAAATGGCCCAACTTGATTATCATACACATTGTAAGGAGAGTCATCACTTTAGATAAGCTATTACCAGCAGGAGAGTGGGGTGGGGGGAGAGAAAACCTTTTATAGTGGTAAACACCCATTTTTTCATGGTTTGTGTGTATAAAAAGATCTTCTGTACTTTCCACAGTATGCATCCAATGAAGTGAGTTGTAGCTCACGAAAGCTTATGCTCAAATAAATTGGTTAGTCTCTAAGGTGCCACAGGTACTCCTTTTCTTTTTGCTTACCAGACTGTAATTGCTAGGATTGCCTCTGGAGTTTTTTTTTCAATGATGTCACATTAGCTATCCTTGAGTCATCTGATAGAGAAGGTGTAATAAAAGTTAAAGAATATTATTTTGCCCATTTTCCTCTACTTTCTAAAATATTTCCTCCCCCAGAATTTGTTTTTTTCTATACTCACTTTTGTACCTTTCGCATAGATCTTTTAATTAGAAAGCAGAGAAGAAAGGGTGGGGGAGGCAGAGAAAGGGAGGGGAAGTGCCAAAAATCCAATACAGCAAAGATGATATCAGATACATTTCATTTCACATTCTTTTGGTGTTTAGAACAGAATAAGAGACAGCCTGTTGGAGGAACAAGGGAGATTAGCCACATGTAGAGTTGTCATATCAGACTCACAAGGAAGACGAGAGTAGAGTTTTGTTTATTTTGCTTTGTTTTTTTAATTCGTGGTAAAAAACAGGGCGGTTATATTCTGGGGTATTGGGACATTTGATCTATTCATCTTCTTCCTGTTTCTTGGGGTTAAACAGCAAGTTTCTTCTACAGTTGCCATTCATATATGTTTGATTCAGAGGACCCAGTGGGCCAATATTTAGGAAAACAGAATTTTACGCTTAATTGTCAATTTTCAGGGAGGGTGTTTCAACTAACTACAGGGCAGAAAAAGGAATCTCATCCATATGTAAATTTCTGAGACTCTTCTCTCCCAGTAACTAACAATAGTTTGACAATATTAATTAAATATCCCAGCTTTTAATCTTTGGGGATGGAGTAGGGAATGATTCAGTACCAATTTCAATTTTTCTGGGATTCCTTAGGCAATGTTTCATGCCCTGGGGTGTGAAGTGGTGTTCACCTGTTGTTTAATTTTCTAGCGAGAGTTAGAAGAGGCTAAGCATGATTTCGGGTAAAATGGGACGGTGCAAATTTTTGCTTTGGCACTGAGAGGAAAACAGATTCAGATTTCAACCTCACAAACCACAAGGGCATGTAGTTATTAACAATATATTCAAGAGATAGTCAACATCTATATGCATCACACAGTCTTCCATACAGGTAGATCATGGAAAGACCAGGACCATAATCAGGAGTGAATATGAGCTAAATGGCTTCCTACTACACACCACTTTTCACCGTTGGACAGATTGGGTCAGTTAGGCAGAGACCTGAATGGGGTGGGATGCAGAGCTGCTTATCCCATCCCAGGAGGGACCCCAAGAAACATTCTTTTTTGCAAGGATCTCCAAGGGAGTGGGGAGACTGGTTTGGAGACCAGGACATATGCTGTTCTATGCAGCTATTCCTTTGGGGAGTGCTGAGGTGGCTGATGGGATCAGCAAGGGCTGGACTTGTGGTTGGCTTCAAAAGTGCAGATTATGTGTAGTGTAGTCTTTGGTTCAGATTATGTGACTGGTTAAGTCAGGAGGAGTAAGAACCCCCTTCCCACTCCTACATGGGACACCTGGACCTAGGACTAAGTGAAGCTACTTGTTCACTTGTCATCTTCCTAGGGCATGTGGGTGCAAGGGGACTGGGCAGGGACTGGGCACAACCTTGGCTTCACCCTCTGGGAGCTAAGCAGAGTGACTGAGGCAGCTCAGCAATGTGAGTAACAGTCTAATGCTGGTGCAGGCAATTTATGCACCACCCCTTCAGGGCTGAACCACAAGTGACAAGCGAGTAGTGCATGGTGATTAGTGGTGCGATTTCTAATTCCCCAAGTGCTAGCTGGTCCATTTGTCCCTTCCCCAAACACTCTCACTATTACAGTTCTTGAATCGATTAAAGTTCATTTTCTTTCAGCTCATGTTGCTGCTGCTTCGGTGAGGCGTTAATAACAGCATGGATGTTCCTTGCTGCTCTCACAGCAGATTTCATAGCGGTGTCGATCCAGGCGTGAGGCTGGGCTGTGAGTTCTCCTGAAAAATGGATCCTCCCTTCATTCTGAAACAGAGCCTTGGCGTAGTCGACATATTGGTACTGGGTGAAGGAAACATATGAGCCCATGGAATATCTGTCCAGGCCCCATTTCTTGATCACATACTTATTGCAGACACTCCGGATATAATCTTTGGGCACCTGGTGGATTTCTGCCAGGTCCCCCAGCACCACATCAACACACTTTTCATCACTGAGGGGAATAAAGAATTCAGTATCATCGCCCCAGGTGTAGGAAGCCAGGATCACGCCCAGGCCACTGGGGAAATTGTGGCTGGGGTAGTAGACAAATCTGGAGGGGCGATCCGTGATTGACCTCCCGCCATGGATTCCATCCTTCTCCCAAAACTTTTTAGTACAGGCCAAAGCAATCTTAACATCCTTTGTGTAGTGCATGGAGCGCAGGGCATGGGTCTTGAGAGGAGAAAGAGGTGGAGAAAATTTAATGAGCCGTGCGGCTTTTGCCGTGGCTGTGACAAGGACATAGTCAGCTGTCACAGATAAGGGGACCGATGTGTTTGCCCTACGGTAGAACACTCTCACTTGGTCACCCTTGGTTAGTATCTTCACTGCTGCAGAGTGAAACTGAATACCCCCACGAATATGCTGGTAGAAAGCATCAGAAAGCTGATCGAATCCCCCCGTGATCTCATCAAAACTGAAAGAAAGAGGGAAAAGAGATTATGGTAAAACAATGACATCCTCTGACAAGTTATCTGAATGAATTTCACAAGAAGAATAATTATGAGAAGAGCTGTAAGGAGCTGCATAGCTGAAGATACAAGCTACCCTCCACTGATTCGCCAACTCCAGCTTCTAGCAGAGTGCCAGATCTGCTGCAGTTAAGGTGAAGACCAGTTCTATGATTAAAGATTCACTCTTCCAAATGCTCTAGAAACCTCATGGTTACTCACATTGCCTTGGAATTAGGCATGTCTCATGGAATTGTGGGTAGAATTAGTGATCCTAATTTGGGGTCATTTGACAAAAGGGTTTGTGAGATACAACAGATCTCTGCCCCAATATTCCCATAGCACATACACTCTCGAGTTAATTATTGAATTCCATAGGAACCCACCCAGCCAGAAGCCATGCACTCTTTCAGTAATGTCCTGCTCAGCCTGTGTGAAGGGACATTTGCATTTCATGGCTAGTGAATTATACACATACCCTCTGTGACTACTGAGATCAACAGTGCCTTTGTGAAAGAAGGCGACCAGCTGCACTGATAGAAGGGATGATAGATGGATGAGATAGAATGAGGATGCAGAGGTATTTAAAAATGGATGGTTAGATAGACAGATCCTACCATAGGCACATGTTCTTTCAAATATAAAGCAAGTAAATAGATTCATTTCTTCTCACCTCGTGTCGGAGAAGGTAACATGAGCCATGACCGAGTGAAGAAATGACATGTAAAATCTACCATCTTCATTCAGCAAGTCACCGATCATGTCGATGGCTCCTCTACTTAAATTTCCTTCTTTAATCAAATACTCCTGGGTGGGGAAGAGTGGAGCGGGTGGAAGGTGCATGCATATTATATCCTCATTTAGAAATGACAGCCGAAGAGATATTTCATTGCAGTTGAACATAGGAATCATTCAATATCCATAAGGGATGGGCAGAAGTCAAACCCATCCACTAGCCTACTCAATGATTTGTCTGCTTCCTCATAAACAATCACTGAAGTAAGGCTGATGCTCACTTTCAAGACACAATTCCTCACCCAGTTTTGATTCACTGGGTGCAATCCTGCCCCCCCCCCCCCCCCCCGCCAATATAGTCAATGGGAGCTTTGCCATTGATTTCAATGGGGCCAGGATTTCACTCCTAGTGTCCATACCAAGATTTCATTGTCTTTGATTAAAGATTCATGATCCAGTCCACACCTCTGAACCCATGCACTACCGTCCTGTGTGATTTGTCTGTTTCCTCGTAACCAATCACTGAAGTAAGGCTGCTGCTCATTTTCAAGACACAATTCCTCACTCCTTTCCATTCACATGATGAAATCCTGGTTTCTGTGAAGTCAATGGGAGCTTTGCCATTGACTTCAGTGAGCACAGGATTTCATCCATAGTGTCCATACCACAGTTTAATTGCCTTGGATTAGAGAACCATGGTCCAGACAACACCTTTTACCTTAGAGGGTAAAAGTAACAGTATGAGGGAAACAGAGGAAGGTTTTCTCATTCAAATAAATGTGGATGAGGATACAAAACTGGATGTCAGCTGGGATGGGAAAAAGAGATGATAAATCTATTACACAGGAGTGGAGCAGAGTCCTGTTTTCACAAACTCAGGCACTGGGTGTATGGGAGCACCGAGACAGCTTGCTTTCTATGTGTTGGTGTTTTGGCAGAGATAACGTGGATCCATGTTCCTGCCCTCCCCCTGCCAGAAAGCAGAGCCAGGAAGATCCCAGGGGGAAGTATGTGGTGCCCTCTGAAGACCCATGAGTAGAACGTACCACCTCTGCCCAGCCAGGATCTTTAGGAGAAGTAGGCATTATCTTCCACCATGACTGTGTGCATGTGGCAAGATCTATCCCACAAGGAGTTCTATTGGCTAATGTAACGAAAGGTTTAGGAAACTAGAAACATTTAGATTTAAAGATACTGGAACGCCAACTTCAATTACCTTGGTGGAAAAGGAATCATATTTCTCTTTCAGAGCACTGCAGTCTGTTGTCACCTGGGGAACAACCAAGAAAACAGTCATTTGTTTCATGATCATGGCTCTGCCTTTAAAGGTTCCCCTCCCCCCCCCCCACACACACACATGATTATGTACTTAAAGACTAGGGCTCTACCAAATTCACGGACATGAAAAACATGTCACAGACAGTAAAATCAGAGGGAGGGGCAGGGCTCTTACCAGGGCCCCGGGTCCAGCTGCTAGTCTCCTCTGGGCTAGGGAGGAACGTGACTTACCCTTCCCCTGTGCAGCCACTCTGGTGGAGAGATTAGACCCACCTCTGGATATCTACACCAGGATCTCCCTCCCAGCCCTGCTGGGACTAGCAGCTAGGAGCCCCCAAGCTGGCGCACTCCCAGCAGCACGGGGGAGATCAGACCCACCTCCACCTCCAGAAACCTCCTGCAGCAGCAAAAAGCTCTGGGGGGTGCTGGTGTGAAAGCAGCACAGAAGTGAGGGTGGCAATCCCACAACCGCTCTACAACAGCTTTGCAACACACTCCACCTGCCGCCCCCCACCACCTCCTTTTAGATCAGGACCCCCAGGGTTACTACTCCATGAAATTTCAGGTGTAAACATCTGAAAACTTGAAATTGACTAATTTTCAAATCTTATGGCCATGAAATTGACCTGAATGGACCATGGATTTGGTAAGGCCCTATTAAAGCCAGTATCCTAGTGCATATGAACAAGGGGGTGGGACATGAAATGACTGCTCAGGTGAAAGAGCTGTTAACAAGATCTTTTTAATAAGGGTAAGGTAGCTTTTTGTTTTCCACTTCTACAGTTCTCTAGCTAACTGAACTGCTTTCACTCAGACTTTCTAAAATATAAAAATAAAAAGACCAAAGGGAAACCGTTCAGTAGCGCCTAAATGAATTTGGGACCTTAACTCTCATTTTCATAAGTGACTTAGCTACTGGGGGGAGGGCGGATTTTCAAAGGTGATTTAGGAGACTAAGTCTCATTTTGAGAAGGTGCAATTGACAAAGCAATTTAAGTGCCTAACTCCCTTTGTAATCGACTGTAGTTAGGAACCTAAATATCTTTGTGAATCCCACACTTAATCATCTCAATCCCATTGACTGTCTCTGGGAATCCTAAGTGCCTAAATCCTTTTTGAATATGAGATGTAGGCTCCTTAGTCAGTTATCTTTAAACATCTGGGCCTAGATTCCCACAGGGACTTACGGCATTGCATGCACAGTACCTAACAAGTAGATGCCTAGAAATGCACTGGGATTCACAAAGTCTGAATTAGATGCTCAGGTTCCTACCTGATGAATGGCAGGAGATAACACTGAAGAATGGGAACCACAAAAGCTAGCATGCCAAGGCACCTAAATGAGCCAATGGGAGATGCCAAGGAGAGGGGTGTGTCCTAAGCCCCACTCCTATCAGCAGGGCTTAATTTTTAATGAAATGTTCAAGCAATTTTTTTTTACATTCATAACTGAGGCAGCAAGCCCTGAGATGCCGGGGTTATGAACTACCTAAACTAGAGGTGCCGGGGCCCAGTCCTGGCAAGCCCTGGCACAAATTGAGCACTGTCTCTCAGGCAGTTCAGCACCTAAAACCCATGCTCTGCCAGCTAGCCTGAGTTGAAAGAACTCTTCAGCTTGAGCAAGATAGTTTTGTGTGTCTGGATGAGACAGGTTTAGGGCTAAAATCTGATGAACAGCCCATGCTAACTTTGAAATGAAGACCTATCTACAGTACATGAGTCCATTCCACAACACACATACCTTATCCAGTGTCTGCTCATAAAGCTGAGTGGCAGATTTTCCCTTCTCTGCAGGGTGCACGGGGTACTGCAAGATATCAGGGTTTTTTTCTGCATCTTTATATCTCACTCTGACATTGTTAACCAAATACCAGGCATTCGCATCAGTATTATAGAATGCATTCAGTTTAAGTTTAAATTGTTTAATAAATTCACGCACAATCCTAGAGATAAAGGACAGAGGAGAAAAAAAGAAAATGTCAAAAATGTGAAAGAATGTTATGTGCTCATAT
This sequence comes from Chelonia mydas, assembly GCF_015237465.2. Taxonomy (NCBI): domain Eukaryota; kingdom Metazoa; phylum Chordata; order Testudines; family Cheloniidae; genus Chelonia; species Chelonia mydas. Next base: position 33,387,289 of record NC_051254.2, on the reverse strand, counting down.
ATGATCCTCTAACAAAAATCAGCTGGCTCCTACTTATGTAACTGAAATTATTTGTGGGTGTATGACCCTAAAGATATATTTCACCTGAAGACAATGATGCAACTAGTGCTGTTAACTTTTGTCAGTTGTGAAATTTTTTGAAATATTGACGTTATTTCAGTTTTGCAGGGCTCACATCAGACTAACTTTCACAACTCTTTAATTAAAAAAATGGGGGGGAATGTACTGCAAACCCAAGTTTTCAGTAAATGAGCAACATTGATGAGTATTTAAATAATGATTTATGTTTCCAATAAAAAATGTAGGTAAATGTGTCATGAAAAGCGTTGGTAAAAACAGCAGATGCCATTTTTCAATGAAAAATACTTTTTGCTTGAGAAATTTTGACCATCTCTTCCCATCACGTCCACTCCTGGAACAGTCCCATTGACTTCAATGATTACACATAATGATCAAATATTACATCTACTAATTGTAAAATCAGACTTTTTCTCACTCATTACAAGACACATGATAGCAAAAGCGGACTGTTCCTAAAATTCTTCAGAGCAAAAAAATATCAGATATATAGATGTATTTGTAATAACACTACCAGGGTCTGTATCTGCAGAGATTGAACCTGGGACCTAAGGATTTAAAACAAAACCCTGCTGTGGTTTAAAACAAAACCCTGCTACAGGGTAAGACAGTAGCAGACTCATAAGCAGAGCTGTTTGTGAAAACTGACATTCTGTTCCGAGGGAAATACTGGTATTTTCATGTTTGTTTTTATCCCAGAGTGTTTCTGAACATAAATGTCAAAACATCTAGACTTTCCCAAATCAAAATGTTTCATTTTGGTTGGCTTACTTGCAATGAAATGTTTGTCTGTGACTGCCACAGCCAAAGGAATCTTTGGTTCCCCTTTTGCTTCAGGGGGAATTATTTTGGAGCAGTCCTGGGCCCTGGGATCTCTATTGTGGTTTAGCTGCACTGGCTGGTGCAGTAGCGAGCCATTACTCTCAGTAGAGACCCATTCTCTGCTTCTGCCCATCCACTCCCAGCCCCTTTGTGCAAAAAGAGTAACAGCTCCAATTTTTCTCCTTCCTGTAGATAGGCTGATGATTCAACGCAGTGCTTGTAGTCCACACAAGAGAGTACAGGGGCATTTTAACTATTCAAATCTGCACCTCCAAAGATTTTTTCCCCTAGAAATTATCATAAAAATCTTTAAAATGGTATTTCCACTATTCTGAACAAGGTTTGTGGCTGAGCAGG